>NC_085864.1:10555107-10580107 GCF_034702125.1 Engraulis encrasicolus | reverse complement strand
ACATACATACATACATACATACATACATACATACATACATACATTCACGGACCACAGATGGAGAGAGAGAGAAGATAAAAGTCAAAGACAGAAAAAAGACTAGAATTATGTAGCAAAAAGCCAAGCTGGCGTAAAAAACAAATCACTGTTTCTTTTCCAGTTCCCCTGGAGTGATTTAATAGCACGAGCACCACCGGCACATATGAACAACACCCCTCATGCCACTTCACTGCACCCACAAAAAAAGCTTTTAGCTTAATACAACATGCTGTGCCGTTTGCATAGAGCCAAGAGAGCAATTCAGTGCTTTTCTTCCCCGAACAATGATAACAGCCCTGCTAGCAATCATGTCCAAGACGCGAGGGGATGACAATCAACGATAACAGACGCTACTCTGTTTGCCAAAGCTGCACTTTACAGAGGGGAACATTACACAATAAAAAAGGGACATATTTGACCCTGGTACCAAAGGCACATTCCTTTTTGTGTACTATGGACGTCCTGTCACACAAACACCCCATTCAAGCCCCCCACCCGCTCCTCAGTGCCTGCCTGCAAGGGTCTTTTTGTCCCATGTTGTTTACACATTAAAAAAACATAATAAATAAATAAATAAATAAATGAGTGTATGAAGGGGGAGGAAAATCAAAGCAAAAATGTCAGCCCGTCATGTACCCCTCAACAA
The DNA here is from genome assembly GCF_034702125.1 of Engraulis encrasicolus. Taxonomy (NCBI): domain Eukaryota; kingdom Metazoa; phylum Chordata; class Actinopteri; order Clupeiformes; family Engraulidae; genus Engraulis; species Engraulis encrasicolus. The sequence continues at coordinate 10,579,422 of NC_085864.1, read as the reverse complement.
GGCCTGTAATATTGACTGACAAGGCCTTCATTACCATTTCACAAACATCAATACAAGGATGCTGGGGCGAGGGAGCCTCATTGTTAGGGCAAGCTCAGAAACAGCCAGGGAGCTCAATGGCACACGGCACAACAAGAATATTTTTTTGCAACCAAATGTCATTTTTTGCCCATTAATGTTACATTTTCATTGGAAATTCACTTAAGTATTCATACATTTATTGAATTGTTAGATAGTATATTCGAGGTTTTATGCAGAGACCCTTCTCCTGGTGACCTCCTATCACTATGGACGCTGCCACTGATGGAGCACAACAGAGCAGAGCAGCATCAGAAGAGAGGGCTATGGATAAGATACTCTGAGCAACACAGAGAGAGAGAGAGAGAGAGAGAGAGAGAGAGAGAGAGAGAGAGAGAGAGAGAGAGAGAGAGAGAGAGAGAGAGAGAGAGAGAGAGAGAGAGAGAGAGAGAGAGAGAGAGAGAGAGAGAGAGAGAGAGAGAGAAAGAACATCGCTGATGCTGGAGCAATTGGGGAAGGGTTGACAGATTGTTCTCAATATGCTCTAAGAAAAGCACTGAAAAGAGAGAGAGAGAGAGAGGGTGAGAGTGGTTGAGAGAGAGAGATAGAGAGAGACAGGGTGAGAGAGAGTGTGTGTAAGGTTGAGAGAGAGATGGAGAGACAGAGAAAGAGATAGATAGAGAGAGGGACAGAGTGAGGTTGAAAGAGAGAGAGAGAGAGAGAGAGAGAGAGAGAGAGAGAGAGAGAGAGAGAGAGAGAGAGAGAGAGAGAGAGAGAGAGAGAGAGAGAGAGAGAGAGAGAGAGAGATAGATAGAGAGAGGAATGTGCTGTGCTCTTGATATCTTGAGCGTTGGTGGAGGTGGTAAAGGCTTTGATCTCCATCCATGGCCTATCTCCTCTCCTCTCTCCTCTCTCCTCTCGGCTCTACGCTCTCTGTATGTGCCGTATCTCATAAAAAGCCATCAGCGTTCACTTTACGGGCCATTTCTCACGGGTAGCATTTAGGATTGTATACGCTGTATTAAACCTATGCCTGCCATCGATTTTCAAGCCATGCCAGGTGACATATAGATGTTGGTTATCCTTTTTCTCTCTCTCTCTCTCTTCTCTGTAACCTTTAAGCCAAAAAGGGGGGGAAAATGAAATGGGGGGAAAACATCACCGGCAGAAGAGTGGTATCCTGCATCTATATTTTACACCTCGGTCACATAAGCACCTCGGTAATACATCTTGGGGCTTTAATCGGAACCTTTCACTTATCAGAGTAGGGCTGTGAAGGAGAGAACAGGTGAAAGAGAGGAGGGGGAGGTGAGGGAGGAGAGGGAGGAGATGGAGGAGAGGCGAGGCAAGAGGCGGGTGGGGAAGAAAGAACGGCAGGGAACAAGAAAAGATAAAGAGAGATGGAATGAAGTGGCAGGTTAAAGAAGAGAATAGGGGAGAGGGAACAAAATAAATGGAGAGTGAAAAAGGCCAACACCGTGGAGAACAGAGGATGAATAAAAGGAAAAGAGAGAGTGAGAGAGAGAGATATAGGGGAGGACAGGCAGACTGAGTGGTTGCCGGTGGGTGGATGAGGTGGTGGGTGAGGGGGGGGGGGGTGTTGAGAGAGTGACAAACAGAGACAGGAATGGAGAAGGGGGGGTTAAGAGAATGGAGGAGGGTAGGAGAATGGAGAAAAAGACATCGAAAAAGAGGGGGGTGAATTGAATTGAAAATGTGTAACTGCTCTGTATGAATACCAAACAGGTGAGCTGGACTCACAGTAGGCATGGAGAGGAGAGAGCAGAAGAGAAGGGAAGGGAAGAGAGCGGAGAAAGAGAAAGGAAAAGAAACAAACGGCTTGGAACGGAATGGCCTGAAGGAGACAAGCAAGCTTCAGGAGAGGTCTAAAGGCAGAGTGTGTTTGAGTGTGTGTGTGTTTGTGTGTGTGTGTCGCTGTTTATCTATTTTTCAGTGTGTGTGTGTGTGTGTGTGTGTGTGTGTGTGTGTGCGTGCGCACGCAAGTGTGTGGGTGTGTGCGTGTGTGCGCTTCGAGGTGGGTCAGTTCACACCAGGTCATGGAGCGAGACATGTCATCGCGCCTTTGCCACATACTAGACACACAAGCTTTCCCACCCCACCACACCACACAACCCACCCTAGCCTCACGTCACCATCCCTCCCCACCCACCCGCCCGAACGCTATCTATAATCTATAAATCATGGCAGAGGAGGGGAGGAGGGGAGGAGGGGGGGCAGGCGGGGGGGTTTGTGAAAGTGGTAATCTCCAGAAAAGCCTATCTTAGCGAAAGATTTGGGCCAAATAAACAGTGGAGAAGCACTTTAATATTTTACACATTGTCTAATTCAACCCCCCCTGTGGCCGTCAGTGCCCCTCCAACCTCCTAACCATGTATGGCATGCCCGCACAGGCAGTCCCATTACCCGCTGCACTTAATGCCCCTCAAATGGGCAGAATCTACTTAAAAGCCTTTCTAACCATGGGATAACCTAACCCTCTAATAGCTGGCACAGACCTGATCTGGCCTCTCCAACCACCTCCACACTCCCCCCCCCCACCCAGGGAAGCCGACAGGGGGGGGGGGACAAATGGGGTCAATTGTCCCGGGCCCAGGGAGAGGAGAGGCCCAGGAATGGGTCCTCATTACATTGTATGGATTCAGTGCGGGGGGCTTTCAGATGACTTTGTCCTGGGCCCAGCCAAAGCTGCCAGCAGCCCTGCCCCCACCCTCAGACTGATATCTTGGACGATATGCGTAGGTGACGCCCCTTTTTCTGCTAGCCATTCGTCCGTCTGTCCATCAGTTACGTCACTTAACCATTAGGCCACAGGTTGCCCCTCCATGTCTGTCTGTCCGTTTGGGGCGCGTCGGCCTGGTCATAATGGGTTACACATGCACACACCACAAGGCCCATATCTGGGATAAAGCTTAGTAAATGTCACGGCAGATTGGAAGGAAGACAAGCAACCTTTTTGCTCTTTCTCTCCCACCTGATCCGCCATCTATTCAAGTCACAAATGGGTTCTAGCCATGATGGCCGAGGTGATATTGAAAAGTAACAAGAGTTGTTTTGGCCTTTTGTGCTTGCCATGGAGTGGTCATCAGTAGGTTTGTGGGTGCGCTCTGACTGCCGTATCAGTGGTAGCAGTGGGAGCCCCAGTTGGGGACCCCAGGGGGGTCTAGGTTTAAAACCCTGCAGACCAACTCTACTACTCCTCTCTGTTAAATTGCTGTTGTTTTCTTTTTTTCTTTCTCTTCTTCTTTTGGCTTCACCCCTGTTTGACATTCACCTCACATCTGCCGGAGTGGCAATATGTGCCAATTTAAGACAACGGCCAATATGTGCAGTGCACACAATACCTAATCTGCGTCAGTCGATTTCAAATACACTCTGAAGTGAACCAAGCCTCTGCATCTGCCCTGATTGTGTGTGAGTGTGTGTGGCAGCCGCAGCGGGTCTCAGAAAAAAAAAATCATACCGTGCTATTATATTACAAAGCTGTGATACACACACACACGCACACACGCACACACGCGCACGCGCGTGCACGCACGCACGCACGCACGCACACACACACACACACACACACACACACACACACACACACACACACACACTGAGTAGACACAATGTGGCGCAAAAAAAAGAAGAAAAGAAAAAAATCTATGGGGCAGATAATGCCCCAAATAATCCCTGTCAACCCGACTGACCAAACAAGCAGATTCTAGAGCAGGGGGCAAAAAAAAAAAAACCTAAAGGGATACCGAACGAGAGAGAGAGAGAGAGAGAGAGAGAGAGAGAGAGAGAGAGAGAGAGAGAGAGAGAGAGAGAGAGAGGGAGAGAGAGAGAGAGAGAGAGAGAGAGAGAGAGAGAGAGAGAGAGAGAGGGAGAGAGAGAGAAAGAGAAAAAGCAAAAGAGAGAGAGAGAGAATGAGAGAGAGAGATAGAAAGAGAGAGAGAGAAACAGAGAGAGAGAGAGAGAGAGAGAGAGAGAGAGAGACAGAGGGGGAGGGAGAGGGAGAGGGAGAGAGGGATGGGAAAAAAGCAAAAAACCACAATGTGTCATGTGCCTCTTCATCCGTAGATGAGTGGCGGCGGGGCAGGAGGAGGGCCTGGTTGTGGTCGTCTCTGGCTGCTGCTGCGGCTAGATGAGCAGTTTAATATGCTTTTAGAATATACAGATGGGATCCCTTGTCCTGCCTGCATGCTTACACGCATCAATCTACCGCTGCCGCCCGCCGCACACGTCAGGCTGCGGGGCTGCAGGCTTAACGTGTTCATGCCAGCTGTGTTAATTTGTGCGGCAGGAAAGACAGTGGAAAGTGAAAAGTGTGTGAGGGGTGGAGGGGTGTGTGTGTGTGGTGGTGGTGGTGGGAGGGGGGAGTTGAAAAAAAGAACAAATCCCTTTTTTTCACCACCACCACCATCCAGGTGAGGGATGAAGGGATAGAATTCATAACGACAGAGAGAGAGAGAGAGAGAGAGAGAGAGAGAGAGAGAGAGAGAGAGAATGACACTGAGAGAGAGAGCGAGGAACAGGAAAACAGAAACACTGGCAAAGAATGAGATCAAGAGAGAATGTGGAAGAGTGAGAAAGTGAGGCAGAGCGAGTTAAGGAGAGATTCAGGCAGAGCAACAGAGAGAGAGAGAGAGAGAGAGAGAGAGAGAAAGAGGGGGGGGAGCGAGACCTGGTAAAGTTGCCCTTCTGAAGTCGTTGCGCATCTAAGTAGGGACGGGTACCTTTCTCTCCCCCCCCCCCCACCACCACCACTCCGTGCCCCCTATATCTCTCTCCAGAGAGCGGCTGACCCCACTGCATCTTGGCGCTGTATATTTTTAAAGCATTAAAAGCTCTCCCTGTGGAGGCAGGCCAAATCCGCCACTATCAGGTCAAGGAGAAATTCAACTAAAAAATAAATAAATAAATAAATAAAAATAAAAAAATAAAAAAATGGAAATGACTCGTGATGGGTGAGGCAAATTGGAGAGGACAGACAAACTGAAAAGGTTATGAATTACCAATGAAACTCACAAGCATGCTGGAGCCATGATTAATAAAACAGTCACCAATATAGTGCCTGCTACAACAACACACACACACACACAGCTGACAACAGTCACCACAACACAATACTATTTTCACAGCAAACAGGGGAGAGCAGCAGTGGAATGAAATGACTACTAGCAGCATGGAGTGGGGGCAGTTGAGAGAGAGAGAGAGAGAGAGAGAGAGAGAGAGAGAGAGAGAGAGAGAGAGACAGAGACAGAGACAGAGAGAGAAAGAGAGAGAGAGAGAGAGAGAGAGAGAGAGACAGAGAGAGGAGGAGAGGGAGAGAAACACTCCGATTCTGAGGTGATGTCATTGCGTATGCCATCATTCATTTTTTAACAATGTCAATGTGTCGCAAGAGAGTATGCTTGGCGCTGACATGGCCCTGTTTACAGTATAGGCCTACGCCTTCACCACAAAGACGCTAATGTCTGAGACGCCTGAAATGGGGGACAGAGTTTGTTTCGCACATGACGGGTTGAGGAGAAGGGGAAGGCAAGCACTGTAAAAAAAAGAAAGAGAAACGAGAAACAAAGCATATTCCATAACATACCATTCCACGCCAGCCTTCAAAACATGCTATTTTAGTCGAAAGTGAGAAATAAACTAGCACTGTCATATGTTTCCACTGCCAAGGATGTTTCATCCTTTTTGTATAAAGCATTTCAGCTATTTCTTTGGAAGTGAGCCCAGCAAATCTTGCACATTTGAAAACCTTCTAAATGTGACTCCAATGAAAAAAAAAACTTACTAAATAAATAAATAAAGCTTTCCACTTCCTGGTGCTGATTTCGCCAAAGGGAACACCTACATAAAACCCAGAACCAGACAAGCTTTTCTTGCTGCTATAATGACACTTAACGCCCCTGAGAGGAAGGACAGACGCGTACTGTATAGCCTTCTATCCGCTCGTTTTGCAGTGGAAGCCTGCTATTATTCCTGTCCTGTTGTCAAGCTGTGAGCAACTATGGGCAATTTAAAAAAAATGACATTCCATCTATTTGAAGTAATCTTCTTGGTGTGTATTTTTAGGGTACTTAAAACGAATCGGTCACAAGCCTTTTTTCGGCTTCATGAAAAGATAGAAAGAAGGAAGAAGAAACTTCCAAGGAAACAAAAAAAACCTTATTGACTACAGTAGGCCCTACTTGAACTGAAATGAAGGGATACAAGTGAACAGGGTGTAATTTGTCAGGAGGGATGGGGGGGGGGATGGGGGGATTGTCACCCCTTCTGGTTTTGATATCTCCACACATCCTATATGATTTTAATTGCAGTTTAACGTAACTCCATTGATATGGTCTAAAATCTGAAACGTGTCCCCCCTGATAGTTTTTTTTTTTTTTCTGTAAATTACACCCTGGCTAAACCATCAGCACCAGAAGGCCCATTTCTCCTGCATAACACACCATGCTCCATTTGTCATGATGTGACAACAATTCGCACCGGATGAAATTACCGCGGGGGGTTTCGAGTTAAAAACAGGTCTCCGAGCAACAAAACTGCAGCCACCATTGTCCACTGTGGGATAATTCTGCCGGCTACATTCCCCCCCGTGACTGAGGAATCAAAACATCTGAGATGGGGTAAAGAAATAATCACAAGGCAGCACCCATGAGCCAGTTGGCTTGTCTCGCACATATTAAACCCATGCAGCCTCAGATGACTACGTGCTGAGGGGCACTGGGAGTCCCAAACTGCAACAAAGACATTACTGTCTACCACATAACTTCATAAAATACATCAGAGAGACAGAGTAGGGGGAAGGGAAAGAGGAAAAAGGGAATGGGGATGAGCGTACCCAGGATCACTTGCACTGTTGAAGTGCATTGTTGTCCTATTACTGGCATAGTCTGAAAACTGTGTTCCTTCTGATCGCATGCTTTTTTTGGGTGGTTGGAGAGAGCTATTTGTTCCTGAAGTGCATTCGACCTCTACAAGTCTTGTTTAAAATTCCACTACTAAACCTCAGGAGACTCCAGGGAGTGTGCTTTTGAGTCAACAAATGCCATCTACTGAATACACTGCCATGGCAGCAAAATAGGTTAACATAAAAAAGAAAGACATCCGACCAGACTCCAGTTCAAACTAATTACTAAACCTAATCTGCAATGTTTAGTTGAGAAGGGTAAACAACACACAAAAGACCCTACTGACTGCTCTGCATGCCCTTTCTAACCTTGCAGCATATCAACAAAACAGCATCTTTGCGTTTAATGTTTCATCATTCATTTGATGGTGACCGAATACTTCCTTTAAAAAATACATCTCAGTGACCTCCCATCATTTATTGATTGATATATTTCTAAAGAACGGGAAAATAACATGCTAGGCTACTCTCCTGCCTCCTCATCTGATTCCAGACACTCATGCACACATCCACTGTGCAAGCGGTCCCAAAGGTCTTTTAATTTTTCAGTCTATTTTTAGCAGAAGATAATCGAGGTGGAAACTTCCATCTGTCCAATACACACACTCCAGCTGCTCCTTTTTTGACGGGAAAAAAAGCATAATTATCGGCCTCTAATACCTCCCCTGCCATGTTGCGGCAATTGTATTACAAATGTTCCTGTATAAATCAAATTCTTGCACTTGATTGTGTCAGCTGTTAAGATAAAGGTGGAAATCTGTTCAAAGGCAGGTTTATAAATTATTTAATTCCTATTCTGAATTTGAAAGGATCTTAACGCTGTGAACAAACACTGACATTAACATTTTAAATCATGAAAAACATGAAAGCCAAAGTACAATGCAATGCAATGAAAGATCAGTGAGAGTCACTTGATTTAAAGTCATCGTCATGTGATGTCAAGTCAAATGCATGTACATTTTCTTTACGAAAGAAAAAGGTTGTACGAAAGCTTAAAACAGTTGCCATGAATACAAAACTTCAAATCAGAGAGGCATAATTCACGAAGTGCAGTCATTCACGTCAGTCAGTGTTCACGGTTTAGTTGAGAAGTTCACTGTCACCACCTCTGATGAATTTTAATTGGCAGAATTGATCAGCATGCCAGATTGGTTCTCGCTTCTGGAGCCCTGGAGCTTCACACACAGAGAGAGAGAGATCGTTAGTGTGCGACTCAGCCAACCAATCCAGTGCAATGCCACAGGCTCCGCTTCTCTTCTTCTTCCCTTTTCATGTTTCTCTCTTGTTTTTTTTTTTTTTTTACTTTTTTTATGTCACAGCCAATCTCCCACATTTATTCTGACTAAATCACTTTATGCCCTTTGATCTTCAAGAGGCACCTCAGTCAGAAACCTGTGATGACTTTTTCATGGCGACACTTTTCCCCCGCTCCTCTGAGGTCCCTCAGCCCTCTCCATTCCCTAGTCCTACCCACGCATGTTTTGCCACTGAGACCGTGTCATGGTGCAGTTATCACAGCTCGGGACCACCGACCACCGACGCCGCCCCCCGACCCTGCTTGCTCGCGCCACTTACCCATGGTGTGGCTAATTTAAAAATGTATGTATCGGCTTGTGGTGGGTAGGGTGAGATGCTCTGCTGGTGCAAATGGATGGTGTCTCAAACTGAGCATGACAGCTGGATGGAGCCTGACCTGAAATGACAGCAGCCAGAGAGGATGGTGCAATACAGTACACACTGTAGGACACAGTAAAAAATGCAGTGTTAATTCAACACTTACAAAGTATACTCTGGGACCAAATGCACTTAAGAATTTGCTAAATCGACTGCTAAAGTGCAGAATTAACACTGATTTTTTTGTGTTCCGCTTCTTTTTTAGTTTTTTTTATGGCTGGCCTTGCATAGGCTGAGACGGATGGATGGATGGCACTGCAATGTGACAGTTACTTACTCAAATGCAGCGCTGTGCATACCATGGTGCAATGCAATCAGATCACGCTTATGGATGAGGACAGGGGAAGTGCCAAACAGGAAGACAGAATAAGGGCACAAGCAGCTTTTGGGCTTCTCCATATGACAGGTGTGTTGATAACGGGGTTCAATTCCCAGACAGGTTTTAAAATGCACAAGGCTGGTTGAATAGAACAAGGTCTGTCTTGACACGTGAAGGTGATGAGATGAGAAATGTGTTTTTTCCTCATATATTTCATCAGAATGTCCTGCCCTCTTGACTTAATGAGAGAGGACGTCTGAGGCTCATGCTATAATGTAATTTCAAATGTTGGATAGGTTGAAATCTAGTCACAGTGTATCCTGGCTGTCACACCAAGCTAGTAGAAGGGAGTTGCATGGGGCTGGCAATCCTTCCAGAGATGGAAAGGTTCCAGTGACAGGACCATTCAAATCTTCTGTGTTCTGTACTACTGGACAAAGTTTGCAAAGGACCACATCAGTTTACATCAGAGTACAGACTGTGAAGACCTGAACATCGCACTCATATTTAAATTGGTTTCACAGTTATCGAAAAGCGGGGGAGAATGCTGTCCAGACTATAGCCTATTGCATATAAAATACAGTCTTTGGTAACAGGTAAACACACATTATGGGCAGGATAATAGCCTATAACTCCTCTCACCCTCACAATGCCTCTGCCTCATTCTGAGGTTGTCTGTTTGGTTATGAACTAATACAGACTGTGTGGTAGAGGAGAAAGTTCATTTTCTTCAATAACAAGCTACAGCAGCATAGTGCTTCCGAGGGTTCATATAGTAAGTGAATATTTCCACAGTCTAGCAAATAAATCGAGGTACCACCTTGGCATCATATTGTGCATACGTATTAGTCATGGCTAAATGTTGAATAGGCCTACTATCCACATTTATTGATGGGCTACTTTACATAGGCCTATTCATTTCTTGGCGTTGCATATGAGTCGACAATTTCATCAGTAGGTCTATTGGGGTGTGGTTAACAGTGGAGGTCAAATAGCCTAGTAGGCTGTAGGTAGCATACCCAGAAACTCTGTAAATTTACAAGCTGATGTAGGTAGCAGTCTCTTCTACCCTATAAAGACACGGGAAAGTCTTCTCAGAAGGAAAAATGTTTAGCTGATTTTACACAACAAATGAAAGGGAAGTAGCCTATTCGGTGTAGAGTAAACTTCTGCACTCTGAGTGCACTACTGACGATGACAACGCTCATCACGTGGACGAGTGCTCCGCTTAATCGCACGGATTAGAGGGTGCAGACCTTCACCGTCTGGCTCTTCGTTTCCATTTCAAACACGGGGCTTTCTACAACATGTACTTCTCGGTATCCGTTACATACACAACGTGTCTCCGTAAACCTGACATTTCTGACATCCCTGCAAAGTCTTAACTATTCACAATATTTCACTGTTAAGTCAATGTAGCCTAACAGACACATAGTGTCACACAGACACACTTTCAACATTAGACTAGGCTACACGAGGCCGCGTAAATCAAAACGATAAACAACTGGTTCAGATGAAGAGCACTCCGTTTCATTACGCATAAAGCATAGGCTACAGTAATACGCACATGTCATGACAATGTTTTTACAAAGTCAGCTTCCAAACACGTCATAACATTATATGGTGGACCATAATAATCCATAGATTGACCCAGGTTGTTCACCACAATTCATGGAAGTGTACAGAGACGCCTGAAGTTTTTACACCGCATATTCCCATGCCCAACCCCCCGTGCCCACACTAATGAGTGGCTCGAGATACCAGTTTGGCCAAGTAGCCCTGGCGTCAAATGAAAGTTGAACATGATGAACCTCAGGCTACTCGAAGACGTCGTTAATTTCCTTAAAAATAGCTTACCGTCCATGCAGAATAATAGCAGCCAGGCAATCCATAAGTCCGAGTTGTGGAATTTCAACATTTTCGTGAATGTCTGAGAGGCAATGGTGGGTGCTGTTCTGGCAGTAAAACTTAATTGTTTCTCCACAGTTTCCTTGACGAAGCACAACTCTCTCGCAAGGGCTACTGCATGGACACTCAGAAAGGCGTCCCTGTGTCGTTCATCAGTGTATCATGAAATAGTTCTCCAAATGAAGACAGACAATTAGCACCACTCTAATAAGAGCTCACACTCTCATATGAAATCGATGTTCTTCTGAATGACTTCTTGTCATAGTCCTTGCGTTCTCTTCATATCCTCCCGTCCCTTGCCGAAGACCTCCCCGCGCACAGTCTACTATGTTACACCTCAAAAGCAACGTCACATTCCTCGTCTATATTATGAACACCGGCCAAATGCGTGAATTCTGTAAAATCCTTATCAGTGCCATGGCTTGGCTTCACTGTTGTTTCTTGTCCGTGGACGGCCCGTGCTTGTCATCAGCAGGCACGCACCCGCTCCCGGCTCTGCGCCGCGCGACCAACATTGATTGAAAAGTCTCGGAGACTGTTGCCTGGAGACCGGTGACGCTCGGTGGAGCTGGAGGAAACTGATGCCCTCATCTGGTTTAGCGAGGCTATGGTTGCAGCATAACGATGCACACGGGAGTGTGGCTAAATCATGTTGTTCAGGTAGAGCTATATGTCATGTAATGGTTGACATTTCTCCATATTTTCCCCATTTTTTATTTTGCCATCTGCTCCTTCTGACCAAAGTTTATAGGCTAAGGCGAACATGCATAGGCCTAATTAATTCATTGGATCGTTTTTTTATGACAATGTGTAAATAGCCTATACATTTACAAAACTGTAGTCCTACATTGTTATAGTCTTATAGATAGGCCTCTGATAAGCTGTACCTCAGATGATTTGAAAAATAATCTGTAGTAACCAAGTAACCAAAATAACCTAAATTAAGTGTTTGCGCCATCCAAAAAAAAGAGAGTGAGAAATGTGTGTGGAAGGTGGGATAATAATGCAGAGATGCTCAAGTTATTCAACATTCAAGCGGCATAAATTACATTCACACGCAGTGGCACTCTCTCTCTCACTGACATTGTCCCAAATGTCCATACATATTCAAAGCGAACAGGATGTGGGGGTGTGTGGCAACTAAGGTGAAACATCATCCATGGACAAGAAAAATATCCCAGTAAACTGATGACAGATTACAGTGAGCATATGTTAACCTGCAAATCCCTTCAGCTACTCACACATTATAAAATAGAGAGAGAGAGAGAGAGAGAGAGAGAGAGAGAGAGAGAGAGAGAGAGAGAGAGAGAGAGAGAGAGAGAGAGAGAGAGAGAGAGAGAGAGAGAGTAGATCAGACAGACATTACCCTCATTTTTCATTTGACTCACAAAATTATTATTTTGTTGGGGGAAGCCACTAGGGTGGTGGCTAAGGGAGTGAGGGTAGAGGAGGGAGGGAGTGTTGTTTATCATTATTATTATTATGAGTAATGAAAAACGCATGCTAAGAGATGGGAGAAGATGGAGAGAGGGTGGGTGTGACTCTGGTCCACAGTGATGTATCTCCAACTTTCACTGAATTCTTGCCTCCAGATGTTTAGTCTACGTTAGTGTTTCTCAATGGGGGCGGTACAGCCCCCAAGGGGGCGTTGGTGAGCTCTAGGGGGACGTTGAGAAGGATACAGCTGAGAGTTAGAGAGTGAGAGTTAGTTAGTCCATTACATTTTTTTAATACAAAGGGGGCGTTGTCAGTCTTATGATGATGTCAAGGGGGTGTTGAGGCTTGTGATGAGGCAAAGGGGGCGTTTCTTCAAAAAAAGGTTGAGAACCACAGTGGTTCTCAACCTTTTTTTGAAGAAACGCCCCCAGTGACTGGTCTACATTGTTGTGATGGGTATACTGTACTAAACTAACACACCAACAAATGCTTAGAGTATCAATCTTGAATCTGGTTATCAATGTTTCTGTAAAGGCTATATGGCGCATACAGCCACGTTACACATCACATACACTACACCCCCAGGTTGTCTGATGTAGCGGTGGTCCCCCTCAGGTGCTTGGAAGCGTATGAGAGAAAGCATGGCCAGCGAGTGACACTGACAGCAGAATAAGATACTTTCCTTGTACGCCTGGGGGGGTGCGAGGGCCCTCTTTCCACATCCCCTTATCTCGACCACACAGCACCCGCATTCATTCTACACAAGACTTGTTCGGGAACACGCCGCACTGGAGGAGAGAAGACGAGATGAGAGGAGAGGGGTGGGGAGGAGAAAGGAAAGGAGAGAAAAGAAGACAAGAGAAGAAAAGAGAAGAGAAGATAGGTGGGAAGGGAAGGAGAGGAGAGGAGAAGAGAAATGAGAGGGGCAGTGCGAGAAGAGAAGAGAAGAGTGAAGGAGAGGAGAGGAGAGGAGAGGAGAGGAGAGGAGAGGAGAGGAGAGGAGAGGAGAGGAGAGGAGAGGAGAGGAGAGGAGAGGAGAAATGAGAGGGGCGAGAAGAGAAGAGAAGAGAAGAGAAGAGAAGAGAAGAGAAGAGTTTTGAAACCACCATCCTTGATACAGTGTATCCAGACCAGTTTCACATGTTTCCCCCATACACCCCAAGACACTGATATCAAAGCAAGAGATGCGTATCAAAGTGTGTAATGCCTCATGCATTTTGTAGGAGCAGCTTTGGGTTCTTGGGGGATTCATGGTGTACAAGAGAGCCACTTGAACTTCATATTTCCAAGTTTCACGCTTTAATAATAACAGTCTACATTTTGTCACAGAACATGGACATTGTTCAATATTAATGCTGAATAATAAAAAAGACAGATGGTCTAACCATAACCAATTGAAAACTGTCAGAGGACATCAATGTAGCCTAAGGAAGAGTAGCAAGACTTGATCATCCTTGCAGTGGTTTTGTCTTTGAACATGCTTAATAGGACAATGTCTAGTGTGTCCCTCTATTTCTTGTGACACCACAGAATTTTATTGCATAAATGTATATGCATAAATGTATATGCATAAATGTATATGCACGCTATGCGGTCTAAACATACTTACCCTGAATCTGAAATGGTGCACTTGTACACTTCGGGCACTATGTTTCAGAGCATAACTAACACGCCATACGCACAAAGACATGAACACTGAAGTGTACAAGTGCACCATTTCAGATTCAGGGATTCTCTAGATCAACTGTCCTGACATGCTAGTTTGTATGAGTTAAGTGATACACAGCAGCAACATGCAGTGTAATACTGCCTAAGATGGATAAACAGTATAATTGAGGGGATGTAGACACAGATGTGATCTGAGGACAATATTTCAGTTTATCTTTTTTAAAAGGGTTATCAAGTTAAGAGTTCAGTTTGGATTCCTCTCATTAGGAATGGACACAACTATGGCTCGGTAATACTCTCCTGTAAGCAAAGTGAATACTTTCCACCAACTCCTTTGCATGCTTACAAGGTCAACAGGTCCACCAACTCCAAGAACATATCAGACACCTTCATATCATAAAACTGACTGATGGTCTCCAGCCAAAACTTTGCATAATAAATAAATCATGCTTTACTTTCAAAGTCTTCCTGGATTATAGCTACACAGCCACAAGTTAATTTCAAAAGACCACAACTACAAAAACAGGTTATTCATAATTGATACATCACCTCCTCTTCCACTTTTGCTTGACTTGCATATAAAAGATTTAAAAAGATGAAGCGAAATCCACTCAGTTACACACTAATTGAATGTTGCGTTTTCATGGGAAAAAAGTTTCTTCAGCACTTCTTTAATATTGATGCCATGCACAGCACTAGGAAAACCACTCTTTGCAGCGTCATGCATTTCTGCATCTAGCCTTGTGATCGCTCTATCAATTACAATGCAGGCCACTGACCTGTTCTGGGCCTAGGATCCTATTTATACTCAATCCAGGGCCTAGGATTTTATACACAAGTTATGGACACAGGGGAGTGGAGTACAGTTGGTATGTGATGCAGAAAAGAGGGAAACAAAATGTGTATTCATATAGGATATAAACTTGAAAGTGCTATACCTCTGTATGGGATCTGCAAATATGGCATTTGTGAATAGAATAGAAGTCGATTGGAATTGGTGTGGCTTAAGACTAAAATATCATACAGTACAGTAGATGAGTGTCCATCAGGCAAGCTTGAGATGCGCTTTATATAAATGCAGTAGGCCTATAAAGAGCAATGCTCCCATCTACTGGTAAACTAGGTTCACTGCAAAGGGCACATCGATTTTATAATGGGGGCCTCTGGTGGCCTACAAAGAGAGTGCAGATGGTTCATACGTATTTCTCAAAGAGCAATTTACAGTAAAAGGAAATAAAAATGCACAACCTACAGTTTTCCAGTGCTTTATTAAGTATTGATTTCAACATTGAGAAAATTACAAGAGCTTGTTTCAACAGAAAATGTGTTAAACATTTTATTTCACAATTATAATTTTTCAGGTGGAAAAATAAAATAAACTTTACAAAATCTGGGCATGGACTGTGTCATATCTCATTCATAAGAAGTCAGTTGGTGATGTGTAAAATCCCAGGTCCCTTTTCCCCTTCTGCTCTTTTTTTACTTGTGGAGTGGAATGTCAAGCTTGCTTCAATGCTGGAAGAGAAAAAAGAGGGACAATTTATGAACATCAATGAAATGACGTGATAAGAACACCCACCCCATACTCACCACTTACTCATCATTTGGTATTAAACCACACAACAAACAAACAAACAAAGTACAGTATCTTCATGTTACAACAAAAATAAAACAATGAATGAACAATCACCACCACACAATGAAAAGGTAAAAAGTGATTTTCCCATGTTGTCAAGGTGATTTATTGCACTTGTATCTACCTAGAGAATTAGCCCATCATGTGACCTTAAGAGTTAAGTGCTTCTCAACTGCAATTTGTATAATTGCTTTTAATCTACAATGGCAGATATGTGGAGAATGGCTTTCAGAAGAGCTTTAAGTGATGAAACGCACCATTCGCTCAAGAGGGGAGGGGGGGGGATCACAAAACAAGAGATCAGTAAAAGTCCTATTCAGTGCATGGTGGAGAACGTTCTTTGACATATTTGCATCCCTGCAACCTACCCGAGAGACATGGAAGGATACAGTGGTGGGACATTTGCACAAAGGGCCCCAGGGCGAAACACTAGGCTTGTTCGTGACGAGGCAGTAAGATTTTTGCTAGGCAGTGGGCATGTGCACTTTGCCAGTTTGATGCATTGTGGTAACCAGAATGCATCAAACTGGCAAAGTGCGCATGCCCACTGCCTAGCAAAAATCTTACTGCTTCGTCACGAACGAGCCTAATGATAAGCCTCCCCATATGGCCTGCCAAGGTCACCACAAGGTCCCAATACCATGAAAAGAGGGCAAACGCCCTTCTTCCCTCGCCATAGCGGATCCACAGGGCAATATTCCAAGAAGCTGGCTAAATTGTTAACCAGGCTAAAATAACCTTAAGTTACTGTAGTGGTAAATCATCTAATAGAAGGACCTGGAGCTCTTGTTTTCTTGGCTACATGACACCTGTTGACTATCTATTAGTAGGTTTACCACTTCCCATAGGTTAACTTAGCAGGTTTATCACAACCATGTTCTTGGAATAGTACCCTGGATGGATGGCTGAACAGTGGAACTTTGTTTTTGTTTACTGGGTGTGGACCTACAGGCCCGATACAACTTCCTGATTAAATTGAAGTTGCCCATTGAATTGGATTCAAATACACTTTTTCAATGTGAAATCGTCCTTTTCCATCTGAGTGCCATTGCATTTCCATAGACAGTTTTCAAGCTTACACCTGTAACATTAACTCTGTGGTAGTTTGGAAGTTTGTTTGGCGTGTGTGTGTGTTTGTCTCCACACTTCCAAACCAATCAAGGTTGCAACATTTCATAATATCAGACTACATTCACTTCACAGACTCTTTTTCATAAACCCTGTGATAGAAGGCGCAAACCCGTATCTGTAGTTCAAGTTCAAGTTCAAGTTCAAGTAGGTTTTATTGTCAATTTCTTTACATGCACTGGTCATACAAAGAATTTGAAATTACATTTCTTGCTTTCCCATACAGACATAGACTAATCTAGGTAAGGACATAGACAGTATAGACATAGACAGTACTTATACATGGACTTAAGACAGTATGGACATAGACAGTGCTCATACAGACATTTAAAGTGCAAGACTGGACAACAGAAGACTTGTAGAGGACATACATTAAGAGGTATTTGTTGTGCTTTTGTGCTTTTCCTAAAAAAAGTCCTTTATAGCGTTCTGACATGGTAATAGTAGCATTTTGAAGAAAAATAAATATTAAAAAGGTCTGTCAAGTACACCAGCAGCAGTGTGTGTGTGTGTGTGTGTGTGTGTGTGTGTGTGTGTGTGTGTGTGTGTGTGTGTGTGTGTGTGTGTGTGTGTGTGTGTGTGTGTGTGTGTGTGTGTGTGTGTGTATGTGTGTGTATGTGTTTAGTGCAGGTAGAAGGTGCGGTGTGCGTCTTGTGTGTGTGTTCGTGTGTCTGTGTGTGTGTGTGTGTGTGTCAGTGTGTGTATGTTTGGGTTTAGTGCAGAAAGTGCAGTGTGCTTGTGTGTGTGTGTGTGTGTGTGTGTGTGTGTGTGTGTGTGTGTGTGTGTGTGTGTGTGTGTGTGTGTGTGTGTGTGTGTGTGTGTGTGTGTGTGTGTGTGTGTGTGTGTGTGTGTGTGTGTGGGTGTGTGGGTGTGTGTGTGGGTGTGTGTGTGCATGTTTTGAGTTAGTGCAGGTTGAAAGTTCAGTCACAAGTATAGTAGTGCAGGTGGAATGTTCAGTCGCAGATGTGGTGGTGGGGGATGGGGGGGGGGGTTGTCAGTGGCCTTGCTGGCTAGAGGCTGACAGTGGAGGGAGAGTGGGTTGAGTGTTCAGCATCTTGATCGCTTGGTGCATTGTGCTGCTCGCCAGCCTGGTGGTACGGGAACGGAGGCGCCTGTACCTCTTTCCAGAGGGCAGGAGGCTGAACAGTTTGTGTGCAGGGTGGCTTGTGTCTTTGATGATCATCAGTGCTTTCCGGGTGAGGCGTGTGGTGTAAATGTCCTGCAGGGAGGGGAGTGGTACTCCAATGATCTTCTTCGCTGTGTTCACAACACGCTGGAGTGTCTTCCTGTTTTTCTCCGTGCAGCTTCCTCCCCACACTGTGATGCAGTTGGACACGACGCTCTCTATGGTTCCTCTGTAGAATGTTGTCATGATGGAGGGTGTAGCACTTGCCTTCTTTAGTTTGCGCAGGAAGTAGAGACGCTGATGGGCCTTCTTCGCCAGTGATGTAGTGTTGTATGGAGGGGAACAGGGCAAACTAGCGAAGCGCACCCAGCAAGCATGAGTATAACCAAGTACAACACAGCTCAGTAAGCATTGCTAGCATGAGAAGTGTTTCCATCCAACACCAAACCTTTCTTGACATCGCAATGTGAGTTTCAGATTACTTGCACCAGAGCATTCCCATTGGTTATGTTTGATCTCACTGGCTGAGTGAGTGACCGGGTTTAAGCAATGCAATTTGTATTTCAAATATTGGCATATTTGGACAGTCTTGTCCAAACATCACTGTGCCTCATAGGTGGGGACACGATGGTGATGTTTTGACAAGACTGTCTGAAAGCGCACTATTTTAAGTCCGGAATGAAAGCCAGGCACTCAGCCAAGCAAGTAATTTCAAACAAGCTTACCAATAGTTTACATATTATCGTTTGAAGCCATCAGCCCCAAGCCCACAGTGACTCACGACCCATCCAGAAGCTGATGCGGAAAGTTATTTACTGAAAACGCCCATGTGTTCATACACAGGTCAAACCTGATCTCTATAACCACCCACACCTTTCACTGAAAACTTGTTACGTGACCAGATGGCACAGAAAGCTACCTTGACCCACCTACTCCAGCTATGTGTTCCCTTCACTTTGCCGAGGTGGCCTTACCTTTGTTGATTTGAGTGTACGATGCAGCATATGCGTGCTCCCCACTCTTATAACAGTACAACTTACAAGACCTCCAGATATTCCTTAAAGGTAGGTGTAAATGTCATTTTGGCTGAGTGTGAGGCACTACGAGGAAATAACTTGACTACACCTCAAGTCACCACACCCACTGTGTTAAAGTGCACGTGTCCAGGCTATTCCAGTTATATTGGCTCACAAAACTTTTCCGTTTCTTTATCTGAGTTTTATTGTTCCCTTTACGATGGGAGGCGCAGAATAGCGCAGATGCACTGACCAGTTGTGAGTTGTGTATGGCTTGGGCATGAGGCTTACATTCCTGCATGTGTCAATAGTAGTGGTGATTATGTCTTAATTCCCTGTGGATTATGTATGTGAGAGAACCTGATTTTTGATGCTTGAAGCCAACAGTGCATGTTGCCAAGCATAGGACAAAGTGATCAAAGAATATGCAATTACCAGCTTTAGATGTTTTATTCCCTACTAAGTGGGTATGAAGTATGTCAATACAGTTATTAATCTCCTCAACACACAGTAATACATGGTTTACAGGAGGCCTGTGGGTGCACTTTATAAGACTCTTAGGAAGGCCAACACTGCTACTCACAATAGTGTGGTGTTGCCTTACCTCTTCATCACTGCTGGAGGATGAGGATGACGAGGAGGAGGAGGAAGAACCATTATGCTCTTTATGTTCTTTATGCTCTTTATGCTCTTTATCCTTCTTTTTCTTCTTCTTCTTCTCACCACCGTCCTTGTCCTTGTGCTTCTCCTTATCCTTGTGTTCACTCTTTAAAAAAAGAGACACAAAAGCAAATGAGTTTTTTGTCCGGTTACCGTCACCCTCTACTTAGAATATCAGACAAGTTTTCGCCTCCTCGCAATGACAACCAAGGTACGGACTCGTCCAGGGGCGGCCATTTTAATCAAAGACTAATTGAGGCAAATGATGCCCCCATCGGAGACTCATTCTATTTGAGTAGCAGATGCATTCCTTCTCATTTTAATCAATGCTCGTCTTTTAAACCACAGTGCCATCCCAGCCAACCAACCAACCCGGCATCCTTCAAAAAAACAAGAAAAAAACAAAGAAATAACAAAATACTGTCACTCAGGAGAGGCAGATACTCATTACCAAGATGGCTAATTGTGGCCAATTTACAGCTGGAACTCTCTCTGCGACTGATTGGCATGAGTGTGCAGAGGAACAAAAACACATTTTGCTCTAAATGAACCAGGCAGGAGTGATGAGAAGACTCTGGACTGTGCTGTGTACACAGTGGGGAAGAGGTGAGCTGTGGTGCCTCTATTCCATGAGCTGTGAACCCTGATTGCAGGGAAGCCAACTAGGGGGGACACGGGGGTCACTTGTCCCGGGCCCAGGGAGACAGGAGGCCCAGAATTGGGTCCTCAAAATGCATTGATTGTACTGGATTTGGGGCCCTTTCAGATGACTTTGTCCTGGGTGCAGAGAGGGGCCCTGACTGATTGCACAGAGCACCCATTTCCAGGCTTCACTCTTGGAATGACAGACCGTATACTACACATTCTGTGAACATTTAAATTGAGCACTGAGTTCAAAACATAAGCAATACACAACTCACAATTAAAGTGCGACTGAGCTTTTCACTATATTTTTAAGTCATCAATCATTCACTTGTTATATAGAAGCATTGCAGTTGTCACAAATAACAGGTTTCTTAAACAACTTGTCAACCAGATATCAGAGCCCACAGTGGTTGGTCAGAGGTCAATGTCACAATCATTTTAAGTTAGTTCTGACCAACCTCAGAGGCTCTCACTCCTGGTTAACCAGCTGTTGTGGGGTTTACTAACCTGACACCTTTTCACACAGGATTTAGAGCGACATGGAATCCTCAGAAACCACAAATCCGCAAAAAAAGAACATGACGACGGCATATCATTTCTCGTACCTTGTCTTTGTCACCAGATGAGAAGAACCCCTTATCCTTGGACTTGTCCTTATCCTTGTCCTTTGACTTGTCCTTATCCTTGTCTTTGTCTTTCTTGCCGAATCCAAATAATCCCTCAACTTCGTTCCCCTTTGATTTCTCAACTTTCTCGTCGCCCACAGCTGTAAAGAGAAATAAACAAAAACATGCTCTGACATATTGCACAATTGTTAACAGTATAGGCTACCACAGTGTCTTTGAATTGTGTGAGCGTGCATTGTAAACAAACTTCGAAAACCATGCAGAAATAGGCTACTCACCACTTGACAAATCAAAATCCATGATAAACTGCTGCGGGAT
The DNA here is from genome assembly GCF_034702125.1 of Engraulis encrasicolus. Taxonomy (NCBI): domain Eukaryota; kingdom Metazoa; phylum Chordata; class Actinopteri; order Clupeiformes; family Engraulidae; genus Engraulis; species Engraulis encrasicolus. Next base: position 10,558,321 of record NC_085864.1, on the reverse strand, counting down.
TACAGTGGTGTAGTTCTACACCGCAATGACGACTTCAGACCATGCACACCAGCTGAAGAAACTTTACTACTGACTTTACCTGTTCTTGTGGAGCCACTCCCCTTGACTGACCACACCCTCCCCCCAACTTCACAACAGGAAGAAGATTGTGTCACCTAGAGTGCGTCTTAATATGTGACCTTGCCTCCTCCACTTGCGCTTGTCTCCTCGCCCCGCCTCCTGGCCCCTCCTCCGTGGAGAAAACGATAAAGTTTCCCAGCTGTCAGCCAAGCCACAACAACTTTTGAGGGACTGTTTTTCATTCACCATAACAATTGCAAACGAGAAAAAGACTCTACAATTGAGCTTTTGCAAGATATTGAAATATAATGCTGTTGTCAGTGATGTCATCATGACGAGAAGCGAGTGGAGGAGGCAAGTGGAGGAGGCAAGGTCCCATATTAAGATGCACTCCTAGTATAGCACCTAGAGTGCACCCCCATCTCCACTTGTGCTTGTCTCCTCGTCCCGCCTCCTGGCCCCTCCTCCGTGGAGAAAACGATAAAGTTTCCCAGCTGTCAGCCTCGCCACAACAACTTTTGAGGGACTGTTTTTCATTCACCATCCCAATTGCAAATGAGAAAGACTTTACAATTGAGCTTTTGCAAGATATTGAAATATAATGCTGTTGTCAGTGATGTCATCATGACGAGAAGCAAGTGGAGGAGGCAAGTGGAGGAGGCAAGGTCACATATTGGGATGCACCCCTAGTAAAGAGATATGAGACAGCTCTTGAAAGGTCAACATACACTTTTGAAAGTGGAGAGTAATCCTAACAGCAATCGTAATCCCTTAACTATGTTCTAATGGGCCGGCTAAGTGATAATCCTAAATTAATAACTGAGGCACACAACATTCTTGGCTTTGGATTTTTAAACCTGCTTTATCCAGTTTCTGGCATCATCAAGTAGCACCTGCCTTTGTGTGGTTATACAAATAACAAGCCAGCCTCTGATGTCAAGGAAACCACCTGCCATTTATTTATAGCCTTGGCCCTACTTCATAATCAGAAAATGAAGTGAGGTAAATAGTTTTGTCTTGACCACCAATGTATTATTTTATTACAATGCCTTTATTCTGTTGAGACAATATGGACTGGTAAAACACTAAGTCCATGTGGATTTCTTAAGGGCAACATGGTAGGCATATACTGTATCTCTCTTTTTCCCCACAACAAAATCAGTAGCTTTTCACAATGCTGTGTTGTTGGTAAAAGGAGATGTGGATCTCCTCTGGCTGAATTTCAAAAATTGTGTGTTATTTTTGAAATTCAGATGGCGTAGGCACCTATATTCCATGCCTGTATATTATGCAAACACAGAGGCTGCAATGAAATGGAGAAATTTGGTTGAGGTGACTATTGTGGCCTTTGAGTAATGTGGCAGCTTTGGGTGGAGGACAGAAAGGCATGAAGACAAAAACAGGGTTGCCAGGTGTGACTAATGGTATCCAGTGTGTGTGTCTGTGTGTGTGTGTGTGTGTGTGTGTGTGTGTGTGTGTGTGTGTGTGTGTGTGTGTGTGTGTGTGTGTGTGTGTGTGTGTGTGTGTGTGTGTGTGTGTGTGTGTGTGTGTGTGTTTGTGCGCATGTGTGTGTGTGTGTGTGTGTTTGTGCGCATGTGTGTGTATGTGTGTGTGTGTGTGTGTGTGTGTGTGTGTGTGTGTGTGTGTGTGTGTGTGTGTGTGTGTGTGTGTGTGTGTGTGTGTGTGCTTGTGCGTGCGTGCATGCGTGCATATATGCGTGCGTACATGCGTGCATATGTGCCTGCTTGGGCACATTGTTGTTTATAATTCTATTTGTTTGTTGTGTTTGAAAAGGGTGGCTGTATCCATGCAAGGCAGTGCATTATCCTGTTTAGTGTATGTCTTTTTGTGCATAATGTGTGTGGTCAAAAAGTACTGTCCAGTCCAACTGAATGATCAAAGTGTGAAGGTGTTCTTTTGCTGGATAAAGGCCTACTACACGTTTGAATAAAGACACTATGAAGACTAATTATAACAGGTATCTGTCAATTAGAAACCAGGTAGCTGACATGTTCAAGATTATTATTTGTATAGTCCAACTGAATGATCAAGATGACCCAGAAAGATAAGTGTAGGGCGGGGCTGCAGTCGAAAGGTTAACATGTTGTGGTTGTGTAGTGGTATTACGTCATGTTTTTTTTTTTTTCAATATCCAAAGGATGGCTGGGGTGGGGTGTGGTTCCCATTTATGACATTGTCCATTCAACTGTGTGTGATATGGCTATGAGGGGTTAGCCTGATTATCATCGACGTTCAAATCTCTTCGAGACTTGGTTTGACCAAGAGCATAACAATTAACATTTCCCAAACGGCATGGTTGACCCAACTCTCGTGGTTTGCTTATGGTTGTTTGCTTACCGACAAAGTGGGAGGAGTTCCCATATTTTCGGGAACTCAGAAAGTAGCCTACTTGCATCTTGACTTGACTAGTTGCAATGCTGAAAGTGTTGCGTCACTAGGAGGGCACAGCCTGACTAATTAGGGGTAGCCTATTAGCCTGGTTTCTACCAGACCTCCGTGTGTGTGCTCTGGAGCCCCCTGGTGGCACTCCAAACACACACATCGGTCTGGGAGCATGTGGCAGGATTCAATTTCTGGACTCAAAAAATAATGCAGAGCATTTATCACTTCAATATCACTGGCAGCTCACATTGAGGAGTCACAGGTCATATTATAGACCATATTGACGCTTTAGAGATCAACAGAAAATGGTTTTGAAAGAATTTGTTGATATTGAAGCAATAAATGGTCTGATTATTTTTTTGACTGCAGAAATGGAATCCTGCTACATGCTCCCAGACCTAGTAGTAGAGCTCACAAAGCTGCGCGGAACTACAGGTCGGGCAAGAGCCAGGCAAGTAGCCTATATGATAAGGAGAAAAAAAGTAAAGGAACAAAACACCCACACCCAGTACATCAGATGTTGTTCCTATTGTCAGGCTGTTAGTCTCCAAAGTTTTGCTGTTCTTGTTTTTCAAACTTTGACAAAAGACAAGCAGTTTTGATAATTTGGTGCCTCTCAGATGTTCTCTGAGACACACAGTAACAACCTACACTTTGATTATGCTATGCACACTGTCTCTGTGCAATAGTTGCTTCTCTAATTTATACATGCATTTATGAGGTGCACTATGTAGGATGGTGGCCAGAGTAG
>NC_085864.1:10532607-10550107 GCF_034702125.1 Engraulis encrasicolus | reverse complement strand
TTTTTAAGCATAAGTTAAGCCTTAGTTAAGCCTTATTTTAACATTAATTAACCCTTAGTGAATCACGAGTTAGTCATTATGTAAGTATTATTTCTCATTTCTAACTCTTTCTATTAGCGTTAGTAAATGGTTTGTGTGTGCTGAAGTAACTGTTCGCTAAGCAAAGTTAAGCCTTAGTCAAGCCTTATTTTAACATTAGTTAACCCTTAGTGAATCACAAGTTAGTCATTATGTATTTCTTGGTAATTATTACATACTGTTAATTAAATATTCGCTGATGGTGATTGAACTTTCTGCTAATCATTAGTAAACCATCATTAAAATGTCAGATAACCCTCCTTTATTTCTGAAAAAAAAAACATTATCTCTTTGTTGTCTCCTACCACCTAACCATTAACACGTACTATTAGGCATGTATGGTAATGGTTTGTAAACTCTTGCTTTAGCATCAGTGAAATCTTAATGAACCCTTTTGTAATGGTTAGTGTGTGATGACTGGTAACATGGCAAACAGTAAGTTGAGGCTCGTGTGACTGCCCCTCATGGATGTTTCTGGACATTAACAAATGACTTGATAATAAAGTGCTGTAACTCCTTGATAATCCATAAGCAATGCTTAACAAGTCATCTGTTAATGTGTTGTAAAGCCTTAACAGGTTTTCACTTTAGAACAGTTCCCCAGATATACTTAAGTAATGGGTTATAAATCCTTGATAATGCTTAAGCAATGCTTAACACGTCATTTGTTAATGTGTTGTAAAGCCTTAACAGGTTTTCACTTTAGAACAGTTCCCCAGATATGCTTAAGTAATGGTAAATGGACTATGTGTATGTGTATGCCTCACATTCACCCTCACATTCACACAGCGATGACCCTGGCTGCCACGCAGGGTACCCTGCCACCAGGAGAAACTTGGGGTTAAGTATCTTGCTCAAGGACACAACTATGGAGACAGGCCGAGCGGGGCTCGAACCTGAAATCTTTGGGTTGCTGAACGGCTCCTCTACTATCTGAGCTACCACCGCCTCAAGCAATGAGTTGTAACTCCTTGATAATCCACAAGCAATGCTTAACAAGTCATTTGTTAATGTGTTGTAAAGCCTTAATAGGTTTTCACTTTAGAACAGTTCCCCAGATATACTTAAGTAATGGGTTATAAATCCTTGATAATGCTTAAGCAATGCTTAACAAGTCATTTGTTAATGTCCAGAAACATCCATGAGGGGCAGTCACATAAGCCTCAACTTACTGTTTGCCATGTTACCAGTCATCACACACTAACCATCACAAAAGGGTTAATTAAGATTTCACTGATGCTAAACTAAGAGTTTACAAACCATTACCATACATGCCTAATAGTACTTGTTAATTGTTAGGTGGTAGGAGACAACAAAGATATAATTTTTTTTTCAGAAATAAAGGAAGGTTATCTGACATTTTAATGATGGTTGACTAATGATTAGCAGAAAGTTCAATCACCATAAACGAATCATTAATTAACAGTATGTAATAATTACCAAGAAATACATAATGACTAACTTGTGATTCACTAAGGGTTAACTAATGTCAAAAAATGTTTTGAGTAAGGCTTAACTTTACTTAGCGAACAGTTACATCAGCACACACAAACCATTTACTAATGGTAGTAGTTAGTGATTAAGAAATGAGAAATAATACTTACATAATGACTAACTCGTGATTCACTAAGGGTTACCTAATGTTAAAATAAGGCTTAACTAAGGCTTACCTTATGCTTTAAAAGGGGTACTTATTATAAAGTGTTACCAATCGTCATAATAGCAACAATATTTATTCATCAGACGGTGTAATTTACTATTCTGCTTCCCTACAACACAGAGGGAGTTTATAAATTCACCCAGACAATTTTTAACATTTCTGTATTATTTTACAGATATTTATATCTTTTAATAGTTCTGTGTCCAATATCACCCACCTTCTTGTCTTTCTTCTTCTTGTCTTTCTTCTTTTTGTCTTTCTTCTTCTTTTTCTTTTTCTTCTTGTCACTGTCTGAGCAGGAGCCATCTGAAGAGTCAGAGCCTGAAGAGCCAGAGTCCTGAGGTGGAGACACGCACACGCACACGCACGCACACGCACACGCACGCGCATGCACACGCACACGCACGCGCACGCGCACGCGCGCACACACACACACACACACACACACACACACACACACACACACACACACACACACACACACACACACACACACACACACACACACACACACACACACACACACACACACACACACACACACACACACACACACACACACACATGGTTTAGGGACTCATGCCGTCCACGCCCAACGAACACATTATCTAAAATACTATTATTGTCTGTCATAAAGAAAAGAAATCGTCATAATAGCAACAATATTTATTCATCAGACCGTGTAATTTACTATTCTGCTTCCTTACAACACAGAGGGAGTTTATAAATTCACCCAGGCCTCTTTCCGGCATAGGTGTCAATCTAATTTGAGCTCCATGCCAGAGAATGACTCACTGGTGATAATCCCTCAAAATGAATTTCCACTTCACTGAACCACTTCTGAGTTATTTGATTGAAGCTGTCTCAATCTACTGCGAGGCATACAAATGTCTTTTATACATTTTGATGACGGAGCCAGGACAAGTGGGGAGAGAATAAGTGAAATTATGGAGCATGGTAATGACACCTTACTTGGTCTGCGTGTGTGTGTGTGTGTGTGTGTGTGTGTGTGTGTGTGTGTGTGTGTGTGTGTGTGTGTGTGTGTGTGTGTGTGTGTGTGTGTGTGTGTGTGTGTGTGTACCTTTGCCTTCTTCTTCTTCTTTTTCTTCTTCTTATCCTTTTTCTTTTTCTTCTTCTTCTTCTTGTTGTCATCACTGCCAGAGCAAGAGGATGCATCTGAGTCCTGTGGTGAGAGAGAGAGAGAGAGAGAGAGAGAGAGAGAGAGAGAGAGAGAGAGAGAGAGAGAGACAGAGACAGAGACAGAGACAGAGAGAGAGAGAGAGAGAGAGAGAGAGAGAGAGAGAGAGAGAGAGAATCACGGTAAATACACAAGGTGCACACATACAAACACACACACACACACGCACACACCTACCAACACACACACACACACACACACACACACACACACACACACACACACACACACACACACACACACACACACACACACACACACACACACACACACACACACACACACACACACACACACACACACACACACACACACACACACACACACACACACAGGGCTAAAAATAAACGCTCTAGGTGACACAGTCGGAGAGCAGCCACCTACTCACACAGACAATAGCAGCCACTGACTGTCTGGTGATGTTGTTTTTTCTTCCTCTACTTTTTCCTTTTAGCCTCGCTTCTTCTTTCGTCATTTCCAAGTACAGACCATAGTAGATGTACAACAAAAAAACGTTCCTTTTGTCCATGTACTATGGAGAGTGAAAAGGCGTGGGAAAGATGTAGTGTATAAGAGATGGATATGTCACGTCTGGCCGACCTTTTTCACTTTTTTCTTCTTTTTCTTGTCTTTCTTCTTCTTCTTCTTTTTCTTCTTGTCGTCATCGCTGTCAGAGGAAGAAGAAGAGCAGGGGGAGGCGGAGCTGTCAGAATCCGAGGATGAATCCTGTGAAAGCATAAAAGCATAAAGTCAGGTCACACACAGGTGCACTTGAAGAAGACATAAGGGGCCGTGTGAGACTGTTTGTGTGTGTGTGTGTGTGTGTGTGTGTGTGTGTGTGTGTGTGTGTGTGTGTGTGTGTGTGTGTGTGTGTGTGTGTGTGTGTGTGTGTGTGTTTGTTCTCACTCAAAGGAGACACAAGAGGTATAATGGGCCATATACTGCAAGTGTCTGTATTTGTGGTTGTGATGAGAGGGAGGGAGAGGGAGGGAGAGAAAGAGATAGAGATGGGGGGTTTATGGTAATACAAGCGCAGGATGTTCTACCAGAGTGCTATTATTTCCCTTTTTTAGTTATCCCAATATGCATCTTAGATGTACGTTACAGTATATTTCATTTTGGTTTAGGCATATACGTATATACATAGTCATATGTTTACTTCAACTAATAAAGACACATGGTGACAAATGAAACAAACTGTTTATCAAATAACCCTGCCTCTGTCTACTTCCCGAGGGCCACTTAAAACTCTGAAAAAAGGCTAAGAAAAGGAATATGTCTGAAGTGGCATGTTAGGCCTAAACATTACCATTGCCTCTGGATGTCACATGACTTGTCTGCCTTGTGCAGGGCCAGATAAAGATGGCCCGGGGCCCCTAGGTTACAGGTTGTGGGAGGCCCTCATGGAAGGAAAATTTTGCAGCAAAATTACATAAACCACGTCTTAATTCCGAGCTAGGAATTAAGGATAAAATATCTTCGAACTTTGAAGTGGAGTATGAGCTAGATTTAAAACAGTATTTCACACTTCAGACCCCCCCATACCACATCTCCTTACAGGTGGGGGACCCCTAGGCTACACCCACATCTAGCCTGTGCATTAATCTGGCCCTGCCCCTGTGACAGCTTGACACACATAATGAAACAGATTTATGTTGAAAGCAGAGGACGGAGGCATTCTAATACATATTTTTGTCAGATTTATTTTGGCCTGCCGTTCTCGAAACGTTCAATGTGCAAACATGCATGCAAAAACAGTTTGTTTTTGCCCAGAGTAGGAAAATGCAAATATGGCATGCAATGTACCTTCTTGTCTTTCTTCTTCTTTTTATCTTTCTTCTTCTTTTTATCCTTCTTCTTTTTCTTTTTCTTTTTCTTTTTCTTGTCATCTTCACTGTCTGAAGAGGACGAGCAGCTCTCTGATGATGAGGAACTGGAATCCTAAGACACAGAGAGAGCGAGTGGAGGGGGAAGAGAAAGAGAGAAACAATAAAGACATTTCCTTTGAGGCTAGAGTTGATTCTTTTCTTTCTCCACATCCTTACCAACTACATATACTACACAAGTTTATTTCAAAGGAGAAGAATAATATGTATTGCTTTGATCTACTGTATATTGAGGAAAAGCAAGTTGTTGTTTTTTTTCCTCAGAGGATCCAACATTATAAATATTCTGTAGCACATTCAGCTCTCTGCCTATTCTATGCATCACATAGTTTTAGCACTGGTAATAATTTAATCTTTTAGTATTATACCACTACTTTTTGTTGTTGTCACTTATGATGCCTGTATAGTTGTAAGACTTTTAAAAATGCTCTTTAACCCATTTATGGCTGAAGCACCTGCAGAAATGGGTGCTAAATGCCTAAGCCCTTTTTGGGAAAAGGCACTGTCAGCCTATAAAAACCTAACTATCTCAGCCTCTGAAGCACATAAAAGCATGAGATGAGTTGCATTTAAACGCTAAGACGCTCATCTTGCATTACAATGTGTTCATTTAGCTTTAGCAAGCCAACATTTTTAATAAAATGGTCTCAAATCTCATGAGCCTGAATGTTGCGTCATGCAGCTCCAGGCGCCAGGGTCAATGTTGTGTAACGCAACATCCAGCATCAATGGGTTAATGTCCGAGATATCTATGTCTGTGTATATCTTTGCATTTCCTTATTATGACCTGTGCATTATGAAGACATTTGCAATGAAGCTGACTTGACTAATGTTTACGAAGTCGTTGCAGTTGATCTTAATCTTGTCATAAGGGCCGTACACACACGTCGCTGCTAGTTACTCGCTCAGCAAATGAACTCAGTAGAATGTCAATGTGTTCCAGCGAGACTAGCAGGCGAGTAGGCGAGTACTGTACAAGCGATGCGATCTATGCGGATCCCAAGTTGAAAATATTTTATCTTCGAGCGAGGCGAGTAAGCGAGTAACCAATTGGAAGGCAGAGTTCGATACTTCTCGCCTGTTCATTGGCAGTTAAAGCCGCGGGAACTTTCAGCGAACGTTCCATGAAAGAGAGGCGAGTAGGCGAGCAAGCGAGAAGCTAGTAAATAGCAGCGATGTGTGTGTACGGCTCTATAGACTTGGACTTGAACTTTATTTATACCAAAGGGGAAACTCATGCCCCATGCTGCTCTGTAGATTAAAAAAAGAGAAATAAAAAATAAAAATAGATAAAAAATAAAGATGGCTGATCACTATGCAGAAAAGTCTATGTCATAGGGTGCACGACTTTAGTTTTCCCTAGGCCTTAACTGGTCTCCAGTAAGTTTGGAGTGGACTCAAGATTGGAGGAGTTGTTCAAATGAGAGAAAATTCCACTTTTGACCTCTTAGGCAATCAAAGAGGAAAATTGATTAGATCTGTTTTAATAGCACAGATAACATCATTTATTCTGAGAAATATTCATTCTCTGAAAATGTGAAACTGAGTTGGTTGAATGGTAATTATGAAAGATGTGCAGGAAGATAAATAAATCAATATGCCAAGCTTATTCCATTTGTTGGTTGCCTTCCAACGCAGAACGTCCTCTTGTGTCACTCTAAATCTCAGTATTTATTTACGATACCTTGTCTTTGTTTTTCTTGTCTTTCTTCTTCTTTTTCTTTTTGTCTTTCTTCTTTTTCTTTTTCTTGTCGTCATCACTGTCTGAAGATGAGCTGTCAGAGCATGAAGAGGAGCTGGAATCCTGAGAAAGAAACACACATAAAAAAGCAGTGAGAGACTGAGAGAGAGAGAGAGAGAGAGAGAGAGAGAGAGAGAGAGAGAGAGAGAGAGAGAGAGAGAGAGAGAGAGAGAGAGAGAGAGAGAGGCTAGTTATTTAGTTGGCGACAGTTAGGCTAGTTGGCGACAGTTAGGCTAGTTAGTTAGTTATTTAGTTAGGTAGTTAGGGGCAGTTAAACGAGTTAGCTAGTTAAAAAGAGTTAGCTAGTTAGCTAGCTAGAAAGAGAGGCTATGTTTCAAATGACACACTTTTGTCAGTGCACTGACAGACAGTGCACATAGTGCACTGAGGTCTTTAGTGCATAGTGTCGTGGAAAAATTTGAGCACTATGCACTGTGCCCTCATTGGAAGTGACGGCTGAGCATGGCATTAGCTCGCCAAAATATGAGTTGGCTACCGTTTACAATGCACAGCGTCTGGTTATTCTATTTCCATGCCCTTCACCCCAAAGGACAACAATCACACATACAATACTTTGGTTGGCATGAAAAGGTTGGTGTCCCATCAACATTGCTTACAGAATTAGGAGACTGTTGGCCAAACTCTTCTACTGAACTGAATGCCACATTTCCTCTGTGTCATTGTCAACATGGCCGCCATTTAGTGCGCGCAGTGTCCATCATTCAAGCACTGCATTTTTCGGCCATTGTTAGGGGATCATCCTGGCACTTTCAGTGCACTGGCTCAACTGAAATTTTCAGCGTGAGCGCCCTAGGCACTGAAAAACAGTGCCCGAAGTGCACAAGTGCAGCATTTGAGACACAGCCAGAGACTCATACTGTATGAACAAAAGCTGCCTCACCCATCTGATGGCAAGAAAAGGCCACTGTCACAATTATGATTCTAATTGTATATTCATGCCCACATCTTAAAAAAAATGAAGCCAAATGCTCCCCTTTTGCATCTTATCATGACGCAATAAGACCTCAACCTTTCCCTAAACTTGACAGTACACTGAAACATGTTATACAATACAAAGGTGGAACATTTCGTGTGATATACTGAGGCTTGCTCAAAATATAAACATATGAAAGCCCACCTGGTAAACTTCAATTCCCATTGTCATTTTGACACAGCACTCCACAGTGCTCACTGCACACAACAAAATTGCATTTATGCCTCACATGGCAGCTCCCAATGGCACCCCAAGGTGGTACCACAGTACCATGCTCACTCCCCTCACCAACCTCGCAGGTCGGGTGTCAAACCAGCAACCTTTAAGCTACAAGTCCGACACCCTAAACACTTACCCATGGCTGCCCATGTGACAAGGTGGATGTTAGACTGTCTTTAAGCTCAACCATTGATTTGATGTTTCCACATTCACATATTAATCTTTGTGCCAGATTTAGCCTGGCCTCCCACACACTATTGGCCATCTCAAATTTGTGGCACTTGTCCTTACCTTCTTTACCTTCTTCTTTTTCTTCTTCTTGTCCTTCTTCTTCTTCTTCTTCTTCTTTTTCTTGTCATCGTCACTGTCTGAGGATGAGTCAGAGTCCTACGGAAAAGGTACAACAAGTGGAATGTACACAAAGTGAAATTATTGATGACACTGTATAAGGGAAATGGAAAATTCCCAGCACGGTAAAGCATTTTTAGTTGAACCAGTTGGTCCTGTTTGCCACAGTTACTATCCAGGCATGTAGATGGAGTGATTACCGAAGACACAAATCCTTTTGAAGTTCCCAGGTAAAAAAATAAATTAAATGAATTACTTAAAAAATCATTTTCTCTGCTTGTTATAACACCATGGGATATTCTGCTTCAAAAACAAGCCTTTTTTTGTCTCCTTAAGAATCATTGTCTAACTCCTTATAGTGAAGGAAAACAAAAATCCACCCCAAGTGATTTTGAGCCTGGTTCTCTGAGGTACACAAACACTTTGACTGCCATTCAAAAAGAGCAAGGCTTGTTGGTGACGCAGTCAGAACACTCTGTTTCATTGCCTAAATGATAACATGTCTGTCAAATCTGATTGAATGCTGAAATTCTCTCTGTCATCAAACTACAACTAAAATGTTTAATTGAAAACTGAAGGAACCATCTGGACACCACACATTCACTTTATTTCCTAGGAACATGAGGATTAACTATGTGTCTGTACAACATAATAAGATAACATATGGATTAAAACTATTTGGATGATTTTACGACTGGACTTATACATGGATTTGACCTTTAATGAAATTATACATTATCCGACTGGGAGTGATTGGACTGTTTTGATCTTTTCTCTCTTTAATTAGCATGAGTAGGATTAGCTCTGAACTGCTGTGTCAGTCACCTTATCTTTCTTCTTCTTTTTCTTCTTGTCCTTCTTCTTCTTCTTCTTCTTTTTCTTCTTGTCGTCGTCGCTGTCTGAGGAGCTATCCGAAGAGGAGCAGGAATCCTGCACAAAGAAGTTGCACATAGATACAGTCACACATGTAGGGCCTACTGTATGTCTCAGACGAATACAGATATGTGTTTCAGATGTTCAACCCGGTGATAGGTAACGGGATTAATGAAACTGAGGAACTTAATGTTTTGGATTCAATGGATGGAAACCATAAATGATGAATTGAGGTACGAAGTTAATGGCTGTTAGAATGGGTGAATTACATACATAGTTGACAAAACACAGGATATGAATGGGCATGTTGCCTGTAGCACCAGTTGGACTCATTTTACTTTGTGAAAAACCATCTGACCTCCAAGAATTTGATTCATTTGTTTGTGCATGCATGCACGCAACACATGCACACACAGTCTCACACATACACAGTGTGAGTCCATCAGCATTTTGTGGAAGTTGGGGATGTTTTGTATGTTTACTGAGATGGCAATTTATTATGTTTGGTCATTAAGATGACACATTACCTTCACCTTCTTCTTTTTCTTCTTTTTATCTTTCTTCTTCTTTTTCTTCTTCTTCTTGTCATCGTCACTGTCACTGTCCGAGGAAGAAGAGCTGTCTGAGGAGGAAGATGAGCTGCAGTCCTGAAGGAGTGAGACCAACGCACGCACACACACACACACACACACACACACACACACACACACACACACACACACACACACACACACACACACACACACACACACACACACACACACACACACACACACACACACACACACAAACAACTTTGTTTAAGCTGAGCCCTTTTTTTGATCATTAGTGCTTGTAGAAAAGCTGAGAGCATCAATCATATCTAAGCTCAGGGTTTTACTTAACAAACTTTCTCTTGACAGCATATGAATGCAAATCAACTTCAGAAACAGATGGAGTAATGAGCTACTATGTGACAGCAGAATATATTCATAATTGGACAATTTAAAAGAAATAAGTTTTCCGAAATCATACTTTTTTCTTCTTCATTTTCTTTTTTTTCTTCTTTTTCTTTTTGTCATCCTCGCTGTCTGATGAAGAGCTGTCACTGTCAGAGCCAGAGCAACCAGAATCCTGTGAGGTGTGGAAAAAAAGGCAGACATCACCACCTGGAAACTATAATTGACACAGTCAATATCAACATGTTTGGCTTTTAGAGGTGGGGAAAGGAGATATAAAAACAGTGTCCTGGACAGAAACACTTTTCCTGTGTCCTCACAAACCTTCAGTGATACAATCGTCTCGAGTGACCTTGGCTAAAGTACGCTGACAGCCAATCATCAGTGACTTTTAGCTCAACGGCGAGTTTTTCCAGTCCCAATTAAATGAAATGTCAGATACCCATTCATCAATGCAGGGCTATCGTGAAGTTAATACACAAATGAAGGCCAGCAAACCAGACGGCCTGTGCATTCACTGGGAGACAGTGAACAGTGATTGTTTCCCTGTCCAACTGTCATTTTTTTGTATGTGGAATTCTCTTTCACTGACATGCACTGGGGGAAACGTAAAAAAAAATACATTTTGACCAGATATATCCACGTGCCAAGGTTTGACTGCGGTAACCTTTTCCATGCTCACCTTTTTCTTGTCTTTCTTCTTCTTGTCTTTCTTCTTCTTCTTCTTTTTCTTTCCCTCTGGCTCTTCTCCCTCGTCATCGCTCAGGTGTCCATCATCGGCACGTGTTGACAGGCATTCGTCATCGAGAAAAGCTACGAGCAGGAAAAGGGAAAGGAAAAAAACTGTTGGAAAACGCTCACCTGACCACCTAAATATTACTACTACAGATACAACGCTGTCTGTCTGCCTGCCTGGTAGTGGGTTGACAGGTGTTCTTCTTCCTTGCACCCCTGTGGTCAGAGGTCTATCTATCTACTGTATCTGTCAGATGACCTATGATCTACATCATTAAAGCAGTGAGGAAAGTAAATTTGAATGACAAACAAAGCTTTGCTGTCTCGTCCCACTGGGAAAAACATAAATGCCTTCTAGAGAATCTAGACATGGCTGTCAAGTCTCACTCATTGTTGGGAGTTAGATTCACAAATTTTTGTCCTTTCTCACTGCATCACTCCACACTTCGTGTTATACTTTGAAAAATTATTCATGATGAAGGCGTGTTGACATCTGTCTTTTTCCAGCATCTCCATAGGCAGCAAATATGTATAATCTCATCCTCTCAATTTAAGTATGACACCAGTCTGTTCGGTTTTGTGTCTTAACTTGGCAGTATCATCTCTCCTACTGTTTTCAAGCCGACCAGAATAGTGCTGGTCCCCATGCCCGCATCATTTCACGTTTAGCACTTAAGTGCGAACCGCATTCATACCGGGCTCTGAACCTTTCCGCACGTGTGCTTCCCGGATTGACCTGCTGACGTATACATTGCCGTCATGGTTCGCAGAGACAAAAGAGACAAAGTATTTTTCAGTTCGAATTACAAACCAACTTTCCGGTTGCCAAACGCTAAGATCTGCGGCATGAGCACGCCGGCTGGTTCATGAGTAGGTGCACGGGCACGGGTCTCAGTCGGCTTGAATGCGTCTTGAGTGGTCCCATAGAAACATTTCTACTGTGTTACTCAATTATACAGTAGCACCAACATGTTACTGTGGCCTAGTGTTCATTGTGGCCTACTAGATGTTATGCTGACGCCTACTCAACAGCAAATGGTGTAGAAAGTGAGGCGGGTTGTTTGCTTTCTTTGATAACATTGAACACTGAAACATCACACTGATTTAAGGTCATAGTTGTGTTTTTTCACACACACACACACGTACGCACGCACGCAAGCACGCACGCGCCCGCACGCACGCACGCACGCACGCACACACACACACACACACACACACACACACACACACACACACACACACACACACACACACACACACACACACACACACACACACACACACACACACACACACACACACACACACATTGGGATGTGAGCAACTGCCTTTTTCTTTATATCATAACCTTGTCTCTGCTGACAAGACAAATTTACAGGCCTGGCCTTTGGTAAAATATGAGCGTCTATTAAAAGACTCACCGGCATCCGAGGCAACACCAATCTCGCTGTCTTCTTCGATTTTCTCCTCACCCTCCTCATTCTCCTGTGTATAATTCAACACACACACACACACATACACACACACACACACACACACACATACACACACACACACACACACACACATACACACACACACACACACACACACACGAGAGAGAGAGAGAGAGAGAGAGAGAGAGAGAGAGAGAGAGAGAGAGAGAGAGAGAGAGAGGAAAAAGTGAGGTGATGTTCTGTCATATTCCAGCTTGTGTAGAGCTTAAAGAGAGTTTATTACCATCTTAGGTATAAAAATCCAGATTTATCAACATGATCCAGTGTGTGACACTGCTGAAAAATCCAGTCTAGATGGGGGATCATTAATTCCAGAGTTTTTTAAAGCTCTGGCCTTGTTTTGATGGCACGGAGACGAGACGGAAGAGGCAAGAAGCGGCAAGACTGTGTTCCTCTCAGATGGGCTTTTTGTCATTACAGTCTGCTTGTGAATCATGCAGACGCATGCAGAGGCACACATCTCGAAGTCAGGCACATCTGACATAATGCTCATGGTAATGGGCAGATTTGAAACTCTGAAATATTCGGTGCAAGTTATTTTCTGGAAACAAACTGAGCCGACATGGCCTAAAACGACCGCTAATAATGTTCACATGTTTTCTTTTTTCTTTTTGCGTCATCTGTTTATTGGCTTTTTTGTTGTCTCTGAGATCTGGTAAACACGTGCTGAAATCCACCAAATGCAGCTAAGCTTATTTCCGTCCATCCAAAGCCTGTGTAAAAACAGGGAGTGCATTTCAAAGTTGACAATGCAATGCTACTGATGACATTGAAAATGGGCTACCATTTCCCATGTCTGCAGTATGATATGGCACGAGCCTTGTGTATGCCCTCTTTTTTATTTTCCTTTTTTTACTTGACAAGTTGACAAGTTACCCGCTAGTCATTGCAGAACAGATAGGCTTCACTCCAGTAAGGTATTGCCCTTCAGTGTCACGGTGTTAATGTATTAATCAGCAGGCCAGTACGTGTGACTAGACTGCCACTGATGCTCCCATGCAGCGTTCCAGTCTGGCCAGGAAAATCAGATGTAACAGGATTTTCCATCACCCAGCGTCAGAAATGGAGATCCCATCAGGGTATCAAAGTCTCAAGTATATCATTTGCAGACTCAAATGATGTGTCTGTCACTAAGATTTATCTGATTCAATGGGTAAACATGTACAAAAAAGATGGAATACAATCCATACTCTATAACTAAAATATAATATGTAAGTAAATATCTAAAAAAAACAGTACCATTAAAGCAGAAGTTATGGATCATAAAAGCACCTTTTTCTTGTCTTTCTTATCCTTTTTACTCTTCTTTTTCTTCTTCTCACACTCCTCATCATCACTGGAGCTGTCTGAGGATGAAGATGAGGAAGAGCTGCTGGAATCCTGGAACAAGGCGCAGCGAGAGCATTTATTAGGACTTAAAGGGGAGAGCTGAGTTTGTGTAGGACTCAGGGCCGTATAACTCTCCTGCCATGATATTGGCCTTGAAATAGATGGTTATCTGTGGTGGAGAGCCAGTGAGATTCATCAATGCCAAAGGGGAAAATGGCATCATTATTGCTCTCTCTCTCTCTCTCTCTCTCTCTCTCTCTCTCTCTCTCTCTCTCTCTCTCTCTCTCTCTCTCTCTCTCTCTCTCTCTCTCTCTCTCTCTCACACACACACACACACACACACACACACACACACACACACACACACACACACACACACACACACACACACACACACACACACACACACACACACACACACACACACACACATTCTCTCTCTCTCGCTCTCAGCTCAGCTCAGTTCAGTTCAGTTCAGTTCCAGTGCTCTAGTGCACCAGCACACTTTCAAGTGCTTTGGAAAACAAATCAATTCTGCCAAAAAAAAGCTAATTATGCCAATGGCCTCTGGAGAATGCATGATGAAACCACTCTGTTGTTATTAGAAAATGCTAATTTTGGGAGATTTTGGTTAAACATGATTATTATTTACTTTGGTAAAACATTCTCAGATAAGTCTTTCTGCCTTCTTTTTGTGGAGTTAGAAACTGTAATGTCAAAATTCGTCCTGCCCCGCAATTCAATTTAAGGTCACTAGGGGCATCTAGATTTCTAGGCTAGCAAGGTTGAGGAATCTTTTTTTTTAATCCTGGTCTGGTTTGTGATCCTGATCACCACCAAAATGGATTAACTTGTTCCTTTTAGTCATTTCCTGCTGACAATCTGACAGACAGACAAACAAGCACACACAGAGACAGACAGACAAACCAACGCCACCGAAAACATAACCACCTTGGCGGAATTAAGTAACAGCTACAGAGTCAAAGATGATCCCAGTTGAAATGAATCAATGGATGGCATACAACACACGGATGCCATGTCAATATTAGTTGAAAAGGATGCTTCATTACCTTCTTCTTCTTCATTTTCTTCTTCTTGTCTTTCTTCTTCTTCTTCTTCTTCTTCTTTTCATCTTCACTGCAACTGTCAGAGGAAGAGCTATCCGAGGAGGAACTGCTGGAGCTAGAATCCTGGAGAAGAACAGAAACATGTCAGAAAGCAGCCACAAAAACCTTTGAATAATCCAGTACAACCTAATGTACAATCCAATCTGTTCATTGCCATTCACCTTCTTCTTTTTCTTCTTGGATGATTTCTTCTTCTTTTTCTTCTTCTTCTTGTCTTTCTTCTTCTTTTTCTTCTTTGGCTCTCCATCACTCTCTGATTGCGAGCCCTTTCAAGACACAGTGCTTGTCAGCAAATGAGCCTAATGAAAGGCATTGTCATGACTTCACAGAGGTAATCACCAGCAGCACAGTGCAGTATATTTCTATGACAATAGGCTACATTGTATTCAAAAGAGCCTGTGCACAGCAGCCGGTCAAGCCAGACTATACTATTAACCCCTTACAGCCTCTGTCATAAATCTTTTGTCACCAAAATGGTTACGACCATGTCTTACCTACAGACTTCCTGTAATGTCATACTAATGTTGTTAAGATTTAGTGGATTGGTTTCAACAAAGAATGAATATGCCGTCAATGGGACCGTCTGCATTTTATGTTTTTTATAGTCTAGCATCATACACGTAGCAAAGCCGAATTAGCAATGACTGACATTCAAACCAGTTAAAATTGCTAAAAATTGATGTAATAGATCAGTGCAGCTGGGTCGTTTCCATGCTACGCCCTTCACAAACGTCTACACAGATTCAAACTGAGAATATCTTGCTACATGAATTTTGCATCTATGGTGCAATGCTGAAGTAACTGTAACTGTAACTGGAGTAAACTGGCTTCTGTTTGGTGGGTTGCTTAAGTTTACTGGCCACTGCTAGAGTTTCACATCATGGGGGACAAAACAAAAAAACTTACAGCTAGGTCTTTACACTTCTGCAGTCCTCCATCCTCCACCTCCGTGAAGGGAACGGCCATATCAGTGACTAACCCTGCAAGAAAACCAAAAAAATACGCATGAGGGGCATGGTCTGGCCTAATGAGTTATTATCTGGGTTGCCGGTTTGATTTAAAAAAAAAAAACATGCAGAAGAACATTGTAATCAGGGCGTGAGTAACCATTGCTGCTGCACTCCCAGTTAGAAACGACTCTAACCCTCGGCTTGGATGCTCAAGGAACACTCTGCCTGAATTTAATTCGCTGTGATTTTATCTTCTGAAAATAAAAATCTTTTTTTTCATTCATGCAGGCATTTTCATTGAATGTCATTACTGCCATGCTATGTGCCAATGGTTTTAAATCCACTGACACAATATATTGAAAAGCTTGAATTAATAAAGCTGAGAGGAAGTCTACTGAGCTTCTCAGGTACGAAACACTCTACTTAAATGTGCGGCACCCGGATGGGCAGCGGCCAGAGAATACTTGTACAGTGTATTCTTAAACACAATTTCGTTGTCAAATTCGTTTGTCAATGACAAATAAAAGCTCTCTTGATCTCTTGATCTCTCCAAAGGGTTCAAGCTTTGTGTGAACATGGTGTCAAATGGGTGGGACAAGGTGCGAATACTGTGAGGCCATGGCATTTTTCTGTCACTTTGCTGTGAGAAATGTAAGATAAATAGTTCATGGATTAGTGATTTGTTACACACCCTTACAACATACAGTAACAGCAGGCAATCTCAAAAAACAATAAACCATTGCACCAGGCAAGGCATGTTGCATTGGGGAGCTGTGCATTTGCTCAACGTTCTGTATATCATGTCTCTGTCTAGTAAGGTAGTGTTAGCCATGTCCTGGGACAAGGCATTTCATTTAAAAAAGGCATTTGATTTACTGCAGGATAAAGAAAAAGGAAGCTTTTCACTGACCCTGGTGAAATAATCCATTTTTACTGCATGGAAATGGGGATGGGTCTGGTTGCTTGACTGAGTTTTGAGAGCTTTCGAAGTGTGCATTGCAAAGCATACATCACTTTCGGTGACTCCATGTACGAGAATGTGCATTCACACTTTCAACCGACACACTTAATAGTGATAAATTGAGAGGAAAGAGAAGAATATTCCTGACACGGGAATATGTACAGAAATCAATAAATGTCCCATAGCCTATACATAATTCATTGGGCATTATTACATTTCAAAAAAGATCTTTAATAATTCATTCAACAATGAATGTTCCCTACATGCTTGGTCTGTTTGATCAGAACACCAGCAACAATAACAGGACCAAAAGAAAGCCACAAGTCGGCAGTTTTCACATCTTTATATGAAGATTCAAAGGGTTTTAATATCATCTCACAGCGTTGTGTCACACTGAAGTCTTCAGACACTCAGAATAGAGACAGCACCCCTCATTGTGACCACTTTGGGCTTTGTTTCTGAGGCTTAATTGCCTGTCTGTGTCACTGCCTCAGTGTATGTGCTCTTTTATCTTTCTAATGTACTAGCCTGGTTTCATAAAACTGCTTGTAGCATGACCAGTGTGAAAAACCCAGTTCATTGACTAATGAGGCGTTAAGTCAATTTTATTATACACAGTTCCTAAGGTTTCCTCCAGTCAAAAAGTACAAGGCAGTCAAAGGACATAGCTAGATCAACTGGTGACCTATTGCTGGTTAGATCTTCTACATTAATCAAAGTGGATGTGAGAATCAGATTTGACTTGTCACATTAGAATTGAATTGGAGTGAACATTGGTGTGCATAATCCACCGATGTACAGAGCTATTTTTTCATTACAACTGCCAAGGAGATTACACTTCTGGCTACTTTGTTTCCCACCCCCTGAGATAACAGGATTACAGAAAAAAAACCCAGTCAAAAATACTTGGCTAACTTAAAAATGAAGAGTTTTGGGAGGATCAGAGACTGCTCAGTTAAATTAGGCT
>NC_085864.1:10520107-10525107 GCF_034702125.1 Engraulis encrasicolus | reverse complement strand
AGAAAGTGGAGTGGCTCCTGCTGTATTCACACCCATAGCGCCGGCCTCGCCCAATGGCCTCCTGTCAAAGGGGTCACGCCTTCCCTCGCCAGCTCCCCCTGCTGTCCCGGCAGCTGAAATGCATAACATTACATTAGATGACATTGCATTATATTAATGTGCATTAGTGTACATTGCATTGCAGCACATTACATTACATTATTTGTACAATACTGTCCAGTACATTATATGACATTACATGACATTACATGAAAATACATGATATTGCACAAGATTAATATACATTATTGTACATTACATTACATCCAGTTACATTACATGATATTACTCTACAGTATGCACAGCAGACTAGACACCTTAATCCAAAGTCACTCACAGATGAGGAGATGAACAACAAAGATCCATCATGCAAACGCACACACGACACATGCACGCACGCACACACACGCACACATACACACACACATGCACGCACGCAGGCACGCACACACACATATAAGCACGCATGCACGCACACGCACACGCACACTCACACACACACACTCACACACACACACACACACACACACACACACACACACACACACACCACACACACACACACACACACACACACACACACACACACACACACACACACACACACACACACACACACACACACACACACACACACACACACACACACACACAAATAATACACAATACGATACACATGCATGACTGTACACCACATAAAAGATGCAAGGTAATGCATACTCATCATTCCTCACAGCCACAGCGGCAGACTACATAGTTGAATTTCAATACAGTATGTTTTCCATAAAAGCACATAAACATACACCCACACACAGATAAGGGCATGCTGTATTCCTACACAGACACACACACACACACACACACACACACACACACACACACACACACACACACACACACACACACACACACACACACACACACACACACACACACACACACACACACACACACACACACACACACACACACACACACACACACACACACCCATGCAGACACGCAATCAAATACACACATGTACACTCAGAATGTGTGTGTGTGTGTGTGTGTGTGTGTGTGTGTGTGTGTGTGTGTGTGTGTGTGTGTGTGTGTGTGTGTGTGTGTGTGTGTGTGTGTGTGTGTGTGTGTGTGTGTGTGTGTGTGTGTGTGTGTGTGTGTGTGTGTGTGTGTGTGCGTGCGTGCATGACGTGTGTATGTGTGTGTGCGTGCGTGCATGACGTGTGTATGTGTGCGCGTGTCACACACAAAAACACATACACACACAGACTGAGGAAAAAGCCAAGACGGCAATCTCTGGGCCATCAATCTCCAAATAATGGATAAGAAGTGGTGGAGGACATCGTCCATCA
Source organism: Engraulis encrasicolus (assembly GCF_034702125.1). Taxonomy (NCBI): domain Eukaryota; kingdom Metazoa; phylum Chordata; class Actinopteri; order Clupeiformes; family Engraulidae; genus Engraulis; species Engraulis encrasicolus. The sequence continues at coordinate 10,523,716 of NC_085864.1, read as the reverse complement.
CTGTCATGTTTCTAAGCCTCAAACATAATGTGCGCGGGGGCTAGAGAGTGGTATTACAGCTGGGTACCCCGGCTGCCTGCCATGCCGTCCTCGTGCATGGGAAATGCGGAAGCCCATCAGTCAGTACATACGATAAAGAAGTCCAGCGGGCTCAACTGCACTAACCTTGGCTGATATCTTATGTATTATACAGTATATATAGTAGACCTTGGCTAACATAGCCATCCATTGCATCTGGTAGGCCTTTAAGAACTACATTATGATGATGTCATAAAAATCGTCCGATGTGACACTGGTGGACCTTGGCTAACATTCTTAGCCAGCCATTGTGCTTGGTATAAGATAACTACATAATAACGACGTCATAAAAACCGTCCGGAGTGACACTGGTTAAAAAAGGTTAATATGCTTTGGTACATTAACAAGACTTTGCCGTCGTGGAGATTCATTTCGGCAAAGCGGATCTGGCAGTTACGCGGGCAGCGTTTTGTCTTTACAGAGGCCATAAAAATGCCACTTCCTCCTCGTTATACCTCGACGATGGCCACTCTTACCCTGCATGTGGCATGGTCGTGGGAGCAGTGACCGTCTCCATGCCCCTAACACATGCAATGACAATGGACTCCTTCAAGGACCAACAGCCATAAGACTCGACATACAGTGCTTTCATAGACCATTTACATCATACTATATGTATCATCATATGTGCAGAGACATGGGAAGCATGCAGTAGTGCACCTAATGGCGATCGTCTCTCTGCCTCTAAGTGATACACAATGACAATAGCTTCATTCAGGGGCCAACGGCCTCCACACTTTGGATATATGACATGAGCATTATAATTTCATTTGTGAGAAGATATAAAGTACTCTAGCCGTCTAGCAGAAACTGTCTGACTTCCCCTTTAAGGGCGATGACAAGCCTTTATGACAAGGCTCATTCAGACCCAGGCAGCCTTCAGAAAGTAAGAAAAAAGGAAGTAGAAGGGGAATGTGAAACTAGGACTAGCATGCTCTGCCTGTAACATATACAGTACATTGTCATTGCACTGGACTGAGTCAGTCACTGAAAGTCTAAGCGCTATGTATATCTTTATAGCATATCTGCATCATATCTGAGTGCAGAGATATACTGTAGGTGCCTGTCAGCCTTGACTGTACTGTGCAACCACCACACCCACACACAGACAGATAGCAGGGCAGCGTTTTGTGATATAAATCTTAGAATGGCATTTCAGGAAGAAAGCGAATACGGCTGGAAAAGGACAGTTCTGCTTTACACTGCCCTTCAGAGTTAACTTTTAACAAGGAAGACGAGCAACAACTTTTCACTATGTCACCGATTTGCAAAGAAGACAACAAGGGTTTTCTGTTCACAAACACAAACTCATGTTTATATATTTACACAGAGAAAGAGATAAGTCCTACAGCTAAACAAAACACATTTTAACCAAGATAATAAAAAAAGCTGTAGTCTAACCTCCTAGCGCTGGGGAATCCATCGCCCTCGTCGAGCTTGCTCCCCCGACACTGTCAGTGTGGAGTTGTTGCCTATCGTTGTCCAAACAGCACGACTGAATGACAGCCACCACCCACTCGGCTGTAGTACAGGTACATTCTTACCGGAGATTGCGGCCTGTGTAAACGTGTGGGTGTGTACTCCGTACCTGACAGGACCAGTCTGACTGGCTTTAAGGGCACACCCTCCAGCCAGATTGTACTGTTGTACGGTTGTATACTGTACTGACACACACACACAGGCACGCACGCACGCGCACACACACACACACACACACACACACACACACACACACACACACACACACACACACACACACACACACACACACACACACACACACACACACACACACACACACACACACACACACACACACACACATGCGCACAAACACACACACACACACACACACACACACACACACACACACACACACACACACACACACACACACACACACACACACACACACACACACACACACACACACACACACACACACACACACACACACATACACACACGAACACGCACACACAGGAAGTGAAACAATCAGCAGAATAATAGGGAACTTCAGAAATGACTCATGCCAATGCACGGCTTCCTCCATGTTGGACAGAACTGGCACGAAAAAAGTAGGCCTACTGTTTCAGAGAGCTTAGAGAGAGAGTGTTGAGTCAGGGGTAATATGCAAATGTAGCTGTCGTGTAATGCCATGGCTTTCATTTAATTTTTTTTAGGGGAGCACTTTGCCGTTGATTTGAAGCTCTTTCTATTTCTTTTTCTATTTCTGACTATTTTAAAATCTCTCTCTCTCTCTCTCTCTCTCTCTCTCTCTCTCTCTCTCTCTCTCTCTCTCTCTCGTCAGAACAACTCGAGTTGAAAGCAAATCTTTGTCCATTCTCTCTCTCTGTTCCTTTTTCTCTCTCTCTCAAAACTCCCTGTGTGTGTCTGTGTCTGTGTCTGTGTCTGTGTCTGTGTCTGTGTCTGTGTCTGTGTCTGTGTCTGTGTGTGGTTGTGCACGCACGCACATGTGTGTGTGTGTGTGTGTGTTTGTGTGTGTGTGTGTGTGTGTGTGTGTGTGTGTGTGTGTGTGTGTGTGTGTGTGTGTGTGTGTGTGTGTGTGTGTGTGTGTGTGTGTGTGTTTTTGTGTGTTTTTGTGTGTGTGTGTGTGTGTGCATGCAGGGTCGCTGACAGTCTTGACTGGGCCCAGGACCAAAAAATCAGAAAGACCCCCCTTCTCAATCCATACAATGCTGTGCAGACTCTATTCAGGGCCCCCTCTCTCCCTGGGCCCAGGACAATATACCCTTTTGTCCCCCCTGTCAGTGACCCTGTGTGCATGCACTGTGTGAATTTGAGCTCACACCGACGTGAGCACATGCATGTGTGTGTGATTTTGTAGGCGCGTCCCTGCTCACCGACACGTCCGTGCGTGCGAGGTGTCATCATTTGCACCTGTCATGTGCCCTGTCATCATGATCCTGCACACAGCAGCAGGTTGTTATCACCCCACCAAATGACATCACCAAGGCTTGCAAGATGGTGGCGCGACGGGAATGGAGGTGCTAAAGTCGGCGCTATACAGTAGCTGCACCCAAAACCTGTTCCTCCAAACCTTTCGTTCACACGAAGAATCAGTAGCACCTCCGTCGAAGAGACCCTGTCAGTGTTCAACTCAACAGAACTCAAAGCAGAACGGCTGACAGCTTTGGTCGGGCCCCGGGACAAAGGTCATCTGAAAGCCCCCCTTGCGCTGTATACATCCCAGACGCAGCACAACTTTGATAAGGCAGCTCCTAACGTGTGACTGTTTCTAGAGCTAATAACAGGTTGTAATCACATCATGAAGTCTCGTAAGGTCGTGGTGCGACGCAGCGGAGGTGCTAAAGTGGGGGCCTACACTAGTGGCAACGAAAAACCTGTTCCTCTCAGCATTTAGTTCACACGAAGAATCAACAGAGACTCAATTGAAGAGGCCCTGGCAGCAGGCTGACAGCTTTGATAAAGTCATCTGAAAGCCCCCCAATCTCAATATATGCTAATCAGTGAGGACCTTATTCTGGGCCTCCCCTCTCCACCTGGGCC
>NC_085864.1:10510107-10512607 GCF_034702125.1 Engraulis encrasicolus | reverse complement strand
ATTTCCATAAATGGTGCAGAATTGCTTTTGAAGAAGCTCAGTTGCAATGTCTAACTAAATGTTTTGGACTTTTGTCTAGACTCTAGACAGTAGCTGTAGTGTTAATTCAACACCTACATCTGTTTCTTGCCTTGAGTGTGTGCCTTGAGTGTGTGAGTGTAAGTAATAGATACAGTACGTCTGGAATGCTTCACACGTGCTAACCAAAATACATCTTGAGGGATAGCACCATAGATATGCACAGATATGAGGTGGTGCTAAAGCACATGCTCCTTTGCCCTACTGGACATGAAAAGGCCCCTTTTTTAAAGTGTCTTTTTTTCTTTTCATTTTTATCTCTATCTCAGTGTACTGTTGTTTCATGTTGAAATGATCATCTATGGTACAAATGTACCAATGCCCCGTTATACAGTACTATATGCTGTAGCCTCTATATCTTTACTGGAAGTTCCACATGCCCCCGCCCCCCTCAAGCACCTGCCCCAGCCATGTCTGTGCACGCCACTGGTTAGCACATACAAACAGAATTACTGTAAGTAGTTCATCACATGTAGGGTATGAATGGGCCCTTTAAAATTTTGACATTCACTGTGTTCCATATCCAAAAAGGTCAACAGAATATCCAATTATTCCCTGAATTGATCCCCATTTTGCTGCTAGACACAATCTTACCTCCATGAAGAATCTTGTTCTGCATCTCCCTTCAAATCTTGTTCTTGCATCTCCCTGCTGTCTGAGGTCACAGAGTGCTATTGTTGTGAAAACAATAAGAAAATTAGTAGGCAACTTAGCCACTGCACACGACTCAATGTTAATTTGATTGAAAAAACAAAGCAGACACAAGCAATTGCCCCCAAATCTGGCATTGCGAGATGCCTCTCTCTCTCTGTGTTGGCAGAAGATGAGTTAGCATCCACAATTAACAGCTGTTGCAGTTGTTGCATCTGGGAAATGAAACTGATATGAAACAGCCATTGCTAACTGAACAGTATCTATTTTGCTCTTTTCAATTTGTGTCAGCCAATCGAATTTGTCATTCAGTCTTTATTGCATTAACAATGTCACATTCTTTTTTCTGACCATCAGCATTGGGTGACCTTACAGTGCTTGCATACTGTGCATGATTTGTTTGCCCTTAGCAAAGCATGCCCTAGCTTATAATTTATTAACATTTAGTAAATAATGAACAAATGATGAAGAAATACTTACATGTACATGATTAGCGAATACTTCCTATTGGTATACTGTAGGCCTATGTGAGTTTACCTGCCAAACACTTCCACACCATGTGGTTTCATCTCTTTTTTTTCTTCTCCGAGTGTTAATAAAACTTTAAATTATCCATTGCTATAAAGTGTTACCACATTGTTAATTGGCGGGGGATAACACATGTGCCTTAGGAAAGGACATGGGACCATACAATGGCAGATTTTGTAGCACATCAGTATGAAGCTATGGTGAGTGGCTTATACATTACATTACATTCACGTTACATTTATAATCCAAAGTGACTTACAGTTATTTACAGGGTATTGGTAACAGTGCCTGGAGCACTGGGGGGTTAGATGCCTTTCTCAAGGGCAATTCAGCCATGGATGGAGTCATAGGGAGGGGTAAGGGTGGGATTCAAACCTGCAACCATCTTATCTGAAGACCGCCTCCCTAACCATTAGGCCATGGCTGCCCCGAATTCTCCACAAGTAGTGGAGTGTTGTAATTCCTTGCACATCCATTTCTCAACAGAGTTATATATTGTCACTACACTACTATCATTTGCATTGACATTTGAGGTATCGGAGAAAGTGCCGTCTGCTCTTCTCTCACTTTGCATTTTTCACCATGCATAGGGAACAGACACCCCAATAGACTCGCCAATAGGGTCACCAACAAAAAAGGAATATTAAAAAAAAACATTTCACAGACTATGCAACTCTACACACTGCCAATAGGATGTGTCTGTGCTGTAGCCTGACAGAAATGCTTCATATCATGGGGTGAGCAATAGGGTACTTACAGCATCACCAGTAGCAGTGCAGACTGAGATTGAGCACTAAAGCACACTCAGTACCATGGCACATTGATCGCAGTGAATATGTACACGTGAGAGTCAAGCGATATATCCTCATCTCCCGCAAGCCCATAGAGAGAGCGAGACAGCCAGAACTCAATCCATGATAGTGCATTTTACAAGTGCCCAATATTGACAGCAACATCCAACACAGCCGTGCCAAGAATGGGGGGGCCAACGATTCCAGTAGAGAGAGAGAGCGAGAGAGAGAGAGAGAGAGAGAGAGAGAGAGAGAGAGAGAGAGAGAGAGAGAGAGAGAGAGAGAGAGAGAAAGACATGAGAGAGAGAGAGTACCGCGAGGCTTGTGGCGTAAGTGGCTTTGGATGAAAGTGCTGGCTAACTGAATAAATTTAAATGTGTGCTGGAAGAGCTTTTCGGCTTTATCTCTCAAAAAAAATGGTAAAAAGCCACTTTCGCCAGGGTGCAACATGG
>NC_085864.1:10490107-10505107 GCF_034702125.1 Engraulis encrasicolus | reverse complement strand
TTGACATCAAATTTTACGGTGAAGGTGAAGGATGTTCACTAAGAGTCTCATAAAATTACATCAACCTAATGATTACCTCTTTACACGATACTATTATAAGGTGCATGTGTAATTAAAATGATAATAAATACATATGCAATTTATGGTTTCCTTTCATTTATAGAATCCCCAAAGTGATTTTGGCATTGTAAAATGAATGCGTGACCATGACGATGGTCACAAATTCACAAAGGTCATGTACGGTTTCGAACTTGTGAGATTTATATAAATACAGTCAGGTCTGAGTGAAATATACATTCAGGCAGGGCTCTAAATTAACTTTTTTCATCACCAGGCAAAATGGCTAGTACGTAGATGCTCATTTTTCAAGCCAAACATACACTCACTAATGGTTGGCTAGTGCAGGTAAGTTGGTCTTTCTACCAGCCAAACTGAAATTTCATCAGCATGATGAGCTGGCTTTAATTTAGAGCCCTGCATCCAGGTGTACATGTATGGGTCTAGCCTTGTGCCACACTCAATTCTGCCCACATTCCCCTGAGAGGAATTTTATTCTTCGAGTGATGAGATATTGAGCATGACTAATGCGCCATTGATTGAAATTGATTTTGGATGTCTTTTCTTGCTTGTGCATGCAGCGCTGGTTCCGTGGTGTTTTGCTTGACTTTGTGTGCGTGCTACTATTTACTGGGTGATGCAATTCCCTGGGATTTGTGATGGATGGAGCTCAGGCATCTGTGTGTGTGTGTGTGTGTGTGTGTGTGTGTGTGTGTGTGTGTGTGTGTGTGTGTGTGTGTGTGTGTGTGTGTGTGTGTGTGTGTGTGTGTGTGTGTGTGTGTGTGTGTGTGTGTGTGTGTGTGTGTGCGTGCGTGCGTGCGTGCTTGCATGCATTTTGTGTTTGTGTGTGGATGGGTACCTGTGGGTCATGGTTTGTGCACATGCATGAATACCCAAGTGCTACTGTTTGTGGGTTTGTGAGTCCCGGTGTGTGTGTGTTGGTTGCTGGTATAAATCTCAGCCCATGCTAGACCTTCATAATAAGAGTACTAAATATTAGTTAGGAATAAAATACTACTCCCCAGCACCTACTGGTGAGGTAAAATATACAGCCGACACGGGCTGCAATTACTCCTTCTGGTGTGTGTCCCTGATACCGTGTGTGTAAATTCATATAGTGTTCACGAGACCATAATAGCTAGATAATACACTTGAGTGTAAATCAGTCCATAGCAATGTTGTTCGAGGTCACATGAGTGCTGCTGGTAGCATAGAAACCTGGAGGGACCTGAGAGGTGTGTTGGTGTGTTGATCTAGCGTCGTACCTTCGGAGATAGGTGAAGATGGAACACAATCTGTCATTCCATCAAAGCTCTCTATCTGTGTGTCATCGTTTTAATGTATAGCGAGATTGGGGAGGGTAGAAGGGTGCATACATTGGTCTATTGGACTATGATGTAACATGGTGTTAAACACTTTGAACCACAAACGTTGGTATCGCTACAACCATCAGCTTCGTTAATGGTGCGATGTGAGACATTCCATGTCTTGCTTGGCAGTCTATGTCGTCGTATCTTGACTCTCGCCAGCTGGTAAGTTTCGCCTTTGTCTTGACAATACCATTTGAAAAATACAATCACGATACCAACACATTTTTGAATGATGCTCCTCATCAAAATTCCTAGCTTGTGACTGGACAATGTGTTCGTCATCTTAACTGACGTGCCACTTCAGCCACTCACATTGAACTCAAGAAGAAATGAAAGAAGGGCCAAAACGCTGCCAAAATCCCTCCCCGTGATCCTGTTTCTCATCAGGCTCATTTGTTCAGAAATGGTTCTGACTTTCATGAGCCTCTGATGGTTGCTTTGGAAACCAGAACCAGCCCTCGCGTGTAGTTTGGCGAAATGCAGCCAGACTGCACAAGTCAGGTTCATGCCATTGGTTGATACAAGAATAAGAAAACACCATGCAATATATTCCGAAAATTGAACTGGCGGCTAACAATTAGGCTGCTATGAGTGGGCCAAGTGAAATTAAACTGAAATTCACAGTTTCAGCATAACATGTGCAGAATGTTAGGCTGTAATGTGTCAACCAAAGGTGATTAATTCATGTAATGTTTTGTTTTCCTAGTGAGGCATTTACCAAAAACATGTCTAAAAGCAGCAAATTTGCCAAGTGGGTGCATACAGCTTTATTAGCAACCAATGTGGGATTACAAAAGATGTAAAGTTTCACTATTACATGCATGTAGTCAGACTTACACTGAAGACAGGTGTTCCACATTATTCCCAATTAATGGCAAGCACGCCCCTATCAGTGCAGTATGAGTGCAATTAATGTCTTTGAATATCTTCAATGCTGTAATATAGTCTACTACATATCCTTCTTATGCTATTTGATCTGATGAAAGGCAACATGCTTCAAATTAATCATCTATTTAAGGAGAATATTCTAGTCATTTCAAAGCCTTCATCCAATTCACCACTTAGGCCTACTTCTAGTTATTCACTACCATTTTGTCTTGTTTCAAGAATCCACATATCTTTATCACTTTTCAACCTTGAGATTTTTAAAATTATTTTGTAAGCAATTTATTTGTATTTATATATAGGAGTTGCTTTGACATGGCAAAAATGTTGATGTTAGTCATTAAACCACAGTAAACAGACTTTATTGGCAAGTGTAGAGTTTGATTTCTCTTTGAACATTTTTTGAACCTACCTACAGGGCTTTCAACTTGCTTGCAAATGGTGAGGTACTAAATACTTTAGTTGGACCTTTATGCCTTGGTTATTTGTGGATATTTTTAACAATGGGCATATTTTTAAGTTTATATTTTTTTTAACCTCATTTACACTAATAGTGTATTCACGTGCCATGATAAAAATGATGCTTTTCCTTTTAAAAGTGGAAATTACGAGGGCGTTGCCTTCACTTCCTTTGTTGCCGTAGTGACGTAAAGCACAAAAGAATTAAAGTTAATCCTGACGATGATGTTATATTAGTGTGTATGTTTTAAACTGCCAAACATCTGTCTTACCTTTTTTCGATGCATATTAGGTGGGCTTATGCGTTTTAGCACAAAAACACAAAAGCGTTAGCTTTTGAGAGAAATAAAGTACAATTTATCTCCGCCAAGTTGAAAGGGTCAAAGGAAATCTCATCTGGGCAACTCTGCGAAAACACTCTGCGAGTTGCTGGAAAATACCATTTTGTGTTCATGTCCACTTTTCGTGTCGGAATTTGGTATTTAACACAATTCCCACAGTTATAGCACATGAATGTCACATAACACATGGATAGAGGAAATCTTGTTGCGACAACAGCAATCGGTGGAGAATTTCCAGTCAGTCGCAATAGGATTGGCTAATAACCAGGTAAGCACATTACCATTTTAAAAAGCATTGTGTTGATTGTGTTGATATATTCTAGGCACTTCTTTTTAGAAATCTACCAAAATAGTTTAAAAAAAAATCTTTCAAAAACTTAACACATGTGTAAATAGGGTCTCAGACTGCATAACCGCACAAATACACCTACCGACAAGAGCGAGGCGAGCGACGGAAGTAATTGATTTTGTATTGAGTCGCAAGACAAAAGCGATTCTGGAGACTAGAGCGATTTGCGCGACGAGCGCGACAGTTTGAAATTGAAATCCTTTCAACTTTCTATGACGCAGTTCGGCGACAAGCCGCGACAGCCAATGACAGAGAGGTCAGTGACCACAGCCAATTGAAATGTTTGAATGCTTTGCCTTCTGCTTGTAATGGACATACTGTAGTCTCTTCAGTCGCGCGTATCGCTCTGTCGCTTGAATCTCATCGCGCCTGGTCTATTCGTGCTGTAAAGAAACCAAGTAAGTTACCACTGATTCAACGGAACAAAGATCTCATCATACTAATTAACGCCACCTGAGATACATAATAATCACACTTTGGTGAACACATGTTCACAGGCTTAAGCACCAGTTAAGCCCCAGTTGATTAGTTTCGCTCCACAGTCCACACACAGTCCAATCCACTGGGCTGAGCCAGCACCCAAGCTCACATGGTCAACAAACATGGGTTGATTAAATCACAGGGAAGTAGAGGACAAATATACTAATAAAAAGTAAAACCCTAGAAATCTCAAGCATCTGATCCGTCCAGGTCGACACCCTCCGACACCACCCGCACTCCCACTGCTGAGGCAGCCCAGGGCACTCAATCTCATATTTGCTCATAGTACCCAAGTAATAATGCTGTGAGCCTCTTCCACACACACATGGCTTCAGGCTCCTGAGGATTTGAAGGATCGAGAAGGTGGAAGAGGAAGATGGGGAAGAGGAGGAAGATGGGGAGGAGGAAGATGAGGAGGAGGAGGAAGATGGGGAGGTGGAGGAGGAAGATGAGGAGGTGGAGGAGGAAGATGAGGAGGAGGAGGAAGATGGGGAGGTGGAGGAGGAAGATGAGGAGGTGGAGGAGGAGCAGCTGGAGGAGGAAGATGAAGAGGAGGTGGTGCAGGAGGAAAATGAGGAGGTGGAGGAGGAAGTTATATATGAGATATTGGTCACAGGAAACATGTGGCATTTTACTACAGACCAGGGACTGGCTTTGGGGACTACTGTACAAATACGCACACGCACACACACACACACACACACGCACGCACGCACGCACGCACACACACACACACACACACACACGTAACACACACATACACGCACACATACTGTATAATGTATGAGAGAGAGATTTGACAGGAGATGATAAGAAAGAGAGGAAGTTAGCAAAATATGCTGTATATTCCTACATACATAAAGAAATATTACCACACTAAATAAAATATCTTTATCGATGAGTATACACTTGAAAAACTGCACAGAGACAGTGAGAAAGGGAGAGAGAGAGACAGAGAGAGAGAGTTTTTGCGTTTATTCACACTATCTTGCAGCCATGGACCATAAGGGGAGGAACTTTATCTCTCTCTCACTCTCTCTCTCTCTCTCTCTCTCTCTCTCTCTCTCTCTCTCTCTCTCTCTCTCTCTCTCTCTCTCTCTCTCTCTCTCACTATCTCCTTGCTGCTTGTGTCTAAAGTCACTGGCATAGACACATAAGCAGAGTCTCGCCTACCTGGTTGGAGTCTGACACAGCATCCTGCACATACACACACGCACACGCACGCATGCCAGCACCCATGCACTCATACACACAAGGACGCTCTCTGTCTCTGTCTCTCTCTGTCCATCTCTCTTTCTCTCTCTCTCTCTCTCTCTCTCTCTCTCTCTCTCTCTCTCTCTCTCTCTCTCTCTCTCTCTCTCTCTCTCTCTCTCTCTCTCTCTCTCACACACACACACACACACACACACACACACTTGCCACCTTTCTTCTCCCTTCCTTTTGCACCATGCCCATGCCCATGGTGGTGTTGGTGGCGATGGTGGCATGGAGCAGAGTGGCATGGGGGACAGACTCAGTGGGTCTGTGACGAGCAGATAAAGGCTCTGGACAGCCCCTCTGGCCTGGGGGGACTGGACGCTTGGACTGTGCAGCGGACCTGTCACCAACGCAGCCGGCGCCGTGCGCTGCCTCACACCCACCCTCCCTCACCAGCAGCACAGCTCCAGACTCATCTCCTCCACGCTGCTCTCCTCCACACTCCACGCCCCGGTTACTGACTGCTGCTGACGCAGAGTTGCTATGGAGACACAGCTGCCTCACTCTCTCTTCCATCTCTCTCGCTCGCTCTCTCTGTCGCTCTCTCTATCGCTCTCTCACATTCTCATTGCTTCTTTTCACCCTCTTGGTTTCCCTGTGTCTGTTTCCCTGCCTCTGTTTGACTTTCACTCTTTTCTTTTCTCTGTTTCTCTCTCTCTCTCTCTCTCTCTCTCTCTCGCTCACATTCTCAATGGCTATTTTCTCACTGTCTCGATTTCTCTGTTGCCCTGTCTCTGTCACTCTCTAACTCTCTCTATCTCTCTCTTACTTACTTGTATTCTCTGTGCTTCTTTTTGCTCTCGCAGATTATTTTCTGTCTCTCTTTCCCTCTGTCTCCCTTTTATAGTCTCTGTTTCTCTCGCTCCCTCTATTTTTCTCTCTTGCTTGTTATCACTCTGGTGACTCTCTTCCGCTGTCACATTTTCACTTTTTTTCTTTCTGGCTGTCTTTCACTCCCACCTCTTCTCAATCCTTTTTTCAACGACTTCCCTGCTGTCTCTTTCTCCTTCTCACGACTTCTTCGATCTCTCTCTCTCACACACACACACACAAACACATTCTCACTCTCTCATTGGTCTTTGTTACTCTGTCTTTCTTCCCAGATTCCCCCATCCTGCTTGATTTCTCTCTCTCTCTCTCTCTCTCTCTCTCTCTCTCTCTCTCTCTCTCTCTCTCTCTCTCTCTCTCTCTCTCTCTCGTGAATGGCGAGGGCTGGCTGGGACAGCAGGAGGCTGAGGGAGTTGGTAATGAGCCCGACCCTAGCAGCTCCTCCGCTGGTGCAAAGCCTTCTCTTTTGGGATCCATATACAACACCAGGTGAGGAAGAAGAAGAAGAAGAAGAAGAAGAAGAAGAAGAAGAAGAAGAAGAAGAAGAAGAAGAAGAAGAAGAAGAAGAAGAAGAAGAAGAAGAAGAAGAAGAAGATTGACTTAAGGCGGATGGGGAGGAGGAGGAGGCGGATGGGGATAGAGATGGGGATGAGGGGTTAGCTTAATATGAGGAGGTGGGTGGTGGTCGAATGTGAGTGAAGGGGGCAAAGGTTTAGGGGTTAGGCCCAAAGGTGTGTGAAGGGGAGGGTGGAATGTCAGCCAGGGGTGATGTGGGGGTACAAAGGGAGAAAATGAATATAAGGATGATAGGTGGGTTGGCTGCATATGTGGAGGTGGGCGGCATACAAATGGGAGGAAAGAAAAAGAAGAACAAGAAGAAGAAGAAGAAGACTAAGGAGGAGTCAAGGGAAGGGATTGGGGGTTAGGGGTTAGGCACAAAGGTGTATCTAGGGGAGGGTGAAATACCTGCATGGGGAAATGGGGAGGTGCATAGGGAGGAAAGATGAGGATGAGGATGATAGGGGGAGGAGACGTTTAGCTGGGTATGTGGAAGTGGATGGTGGCAGAAAAGCAAAGGTAAAGAAGAAGACTAAGAGAGAGAGAGCCGGGTTGGCTGGGCTCAAGAGGGTGGAATGTCAGCAGGCGGAAATGGGATTGTTTACAAGGAGGGTAGGGTGAAGGTGGGATGGAAAGAAAGACAAAGAGGAAGAATATTGGGGAGCCAAATGGGGGGGCGGGGGGTGTTAGGCACACAGGTGTGTGAGGGGACGGTAGAATGTCAACCTGGGGAGATGAGCCGGTGCCTAGGGAGAGAAAACAAATGTGAGGATGATAAAGACGAACTTCACGTTTTTGAACCTGCACCCGGAACAAGTAATATTTGGATGCACGTGAGATTTGATTTGGATTCATGTGTAGAGCCCCCCTCACCACCCCTCTACACACCAATCAATCCAAATCAAATCTCACATGCATCCAAATAGGACTTGTTCCGGGTGCAGGTTCAAAAACGTGAAGTTCATAGGTAATGAAAAAAAAACCTACACCGGTGAGCTCCCATTTAATCAATTTTATTCCTGTGTGACGTTTCGTTCCACCCTGGCCCTTCCTCAGACTTTTCATTACCTATGGGCTCTACACATGAAGGAAGGATGGATGAGGAAAATGAGGATGAGGAAGATGATTGGAGGTGAGTGAAGAGGGATGAAGAAGTGTGAAAGAGGGGACAGAGTAGCTGCTTTTCGTGTGGAAGGAGCAAAGTAACGATGAGGAAGGCGATTGGAGGAGGTGGGTGGGACGTGTGGCACAAATTCCCAATTGTTTCCCTATCCATTTCATACATGAATTAAGCTCCTCGATTTCATGTCAAATTATGTATGACACCACATGTCAAAGACTCCACACGTATCCGTGACTGTCTCACACATAGGGGATGAATGGACCTTAAGCCCTGTATGAGGAGAAAAGATGCACGGATGTTTGGAGGAAGTGGAGAGGCGAAGGGAGGAGGATAGGGTGCGAGGGTGAAAGGAGGAGGAGATGTTGCGAAAAAGAAGGAGTGTGAAGGAGGGGAGGAGATGTGGGGGGAGAGCTGTGCATGAGGAGGAGTCTGGCTTCTTTATGTCTCTGCAGGGGCGATGACAGCCTCTGACAGGCCCAGGGTAAAACCATCTAAAAGGGACCCCCTTTCACTTCCTACTCTGTAATGGCCACCTAATTCGTGGGCTTCCTTACCGCTGTGCTCGCGACATCTGATCCGTTTGCCAGCCCGTTCTCTCCACATCGGCGTGGGCCTGTGTCTCAGCATCCGTCATGGCAGCTGTCAAGTGGCTGATTGAGTTGACGGTGGATGGAGGAGTGGATGGATGTGCCGCCGCATCACTTACATGGCTGCCTGCCTGCCTGGCAGCGTGGATATACACGTCCACACCTCTTCGGACAAACACATACACGCACAAACTCAAACACTACAGATGAGCTAGTCAAGTAGACACTGCAACTCAGTGGGTGTCTTTGAGTCTGCATAATGTTCAAAGCGTTCAAGCTTTAAATGGATCCATGTTGGATGGACATCAATTTCCTTGACATCTCTGATTTAGTTATGAGGATGGAAATGTAAAAGGCAGGGAGTTCAGTATCACAGAATGAGGTATCTTTCATGATTATACATGGATTTGGCACTATTGAATTTAAAGCAGCTAAATCTTGTTTTTTTTCTTCAAAGGGACACTTCACTATTGTTTAAATATGTTCTTTTGCCACGTGCCCTTGAGTTAAATACCTTTCAGCTGTTCTCCCACCAGAGTCTGGTAATGCAAGTTGTACCTCCAAGCTAGCAAATATCATTGGCCACGTTCATGACAGCGCATTTCTGCGCAGTCTGCGCAGAGTGCATGTGCAATGTGAAATTACTATGCATTCTGGATAGAAAATTCTAACCAGAATGCAATGAAATGGAGAATTACATACAGTATGTAAATTGTAATTTTTATTAATCATTTATTGTTGCTACCAGCCCATCACTGTTACATGTCCTGTTACATGTCCTGTCTTGCACTTTGTCAGTCTGTAAAATGTCAGTCCTGTGTATGTCTATGTCTTGGCATGGTAGGGCATATAGAGAGAGAAACGTAATTTCATTTTCCTTGTTTGACTTGAGCATATGAAGAAAGTGACCATAAAAGCTGACTTGACTTGACTTGTGTGTGCGCTGTGCAGAAATGAGCCTTGAAATTGCCTGATGATATTGGGCAATATTCAGGACTCAAGTACTCAGGGGTCAAGATAGCATACAGAGTACTATTCCGTAATATTGTTCTGGCATAACGGTGTATTGTGCTATGAGCATGAGCAGCAGCGGAAACTAGACCAGATGAAAATATTTCTCCAAAAAGTGGTGCATTGACTCTAAGAAAAGAACCCAGGTCTCAGGGGAGACCGGAGAAAGCCTTCCAATTTTGTTGTTTGCTTATTTGTTTGTCTATTTATTTTTCTAAACAAAGCTGCTTTAGTGGCTCCCACAAAACATGGCTCATTGAGTACTCAATTAGGGCATCCTGTCTTGGGGAAGGAGGCTAGCGCTGGTGCTTACGAAGTTCAAAGGAGCCTCCAATCTAATCATGCTAACAGCTCAGACACACTTTATATGCCATCAGCTTTAGGATCACGCTAGGTTAATCAACTTTTATCTCGGCCATAAACGGTCAATTGCCTCGACTATAAATTACACGTCTGTTGTCGAAACGTTTTCGGTTTTGTGACTCCGTATGGGATAGTGTGTTCTCATGTACAAGTATGTGTGAGTCTTGTCTTGTGACACACCGTGTTATTTTGCATAAATAACTAAGTTGCGGATTGAGAAAGGGTGCATAAAGTTGTTTGGTGCTCCTACTTGTGAATGGGAAGCCATTTCCTTTAGTGCTCGGGCTATTACCTGCAGCTGTTGCTACAAATGGTCCACTTCCTGTAATGAGATGGATAGAACCACTCAGGTCGGTGAGAAAAACTGACCATGTGTAAAATTAAAGATCCTTGACTTGACGTGACTGATGGATCTTGACAGAAATGTTGGAAATCAGGACCCCCTCTCAGGCATTGGAATTCCATGGACACGTGCAGAACTGATGCCATATCTGATGTCCTGTGCTTGAGAACCGAATTTCCATTAGGGCCTACATGAATTTCGCAGACCGACGAAACCACTCTATTGGGCTCTGTGTGGAGTACTTGTATCATGGATTTTTTTTGATGGCTGCGTCCCAATGTTTTTAGAATGAGCTCGGAAATTATTTGGCGCCGCCGCCGTTGTTGTTCGTCAGTAACAATGTGCTTTGTAATGGTTTACATTTCCAGACAGCTTGCTTTATGAAACTTTTAGCATTTGCACAACGCGTAATGGCCTCTCATCTATAATGTTGATACGCCATACACGATACGTTATGAATATTACTTATTATGCTAAGCACCCTTTCGCTGTAAGCATAATAAGTGTGTCACATTAAGAAATACTTTTACCCTTCCCCACCTTACACAGATTGAAATAAAACCCCTTATTACTCACATTTGTGGAGCTCACCCTCAGCGATGGCAAAACGCATTGCCTTTTGTTTATGAGTCTCCGCAGTGACATTGCAAGCCACTAATGATACTAACAGGCTTTCACACTGTCACCTCTTTACCCCGGCCCCCTGGATACACTCTCTCCTTCCCTCCCTCCCTCCCTCCTCTCTCTCTCTCTCTTTCTCACCCTCTGTCCCCCCGCCCCTCTCTCTCTCTCTCTCTCTCTCTCTCTCTCTCTCTCTCTCTCTCTCTCTCTCTCTCTCTCTCTCTCTCATTTTCCCTCCTCCCATGTCGGTCTCTCCCTTTGTCTCCCTCCTTCCATCTCTTTCTCTCTTTCTCCTCTCTATCCTCTGTCTCTCTATCTGTCTGTCTCTCTCTCTCTCTCTCTCTCTCTCTCTCATTCCACTTCTCTCTCTCTCGCCCCCCTCTCTCCAAATATCTCCCCTTCCCTTTCTCTTCCTCGTTCTCTAGTTCACCCTCTTCTTCCTCCTACTCCTCCTTCTCCTCCTTCTCCTCTTCACCATTAAATGAGGATGCCGTAAGATGTGCCGTGCCTCGCTGCGCCCTCATTTACATCAAAGCCTGCAGGTTGCCTGGCAAGGCACTGTAGCAGCTGATGAAGTATTTAACCAGTGCAGTGGTGGGTCGAGGCAGGGAGGGGTCGAGTACAGTGTGTGTGTGTGTGTGTGTGTGTGTGTGTGTGTGTGTGTGTGTGTGTGTGTGTGTGTGTGTGTGTGTGTGTGTGTGTGTGTGTGTGCACTTATGTGTGCGTGCCGTGTGCACTTATGTGTGTGTGTTTGTGTGTGTGCGTGTTTGTGTCTTTGTGTGAGTGCATGCATGTGTTCGTGTGTGTATGTGTGTGTGTGTGTGTTTGTGTGTATGGACAGGTGGATGGGCTAGTGGTGCTTGCTTAGCAGAGCAGAGCAGGGCTGCGGTGCGGTGCAGTGTGGAGTGGTGCGGTGTGGAGCAGTGTGGAGCGGCACCCCTGAGGTCCGTCTGAGCTCGCTTCAGATGTTCTTTTCATATAGGCCAGATAGTGGCTACCTACCACTAGAGTCACCGCCACAGGGTTTCATTTCTCTCCTCTCCTCCTCTCCACCTTCTTTTTTCTCCATTTTTCACACACCTTTTATATATCTACTGAATTTCTTCTTCTTCTTTTGTAATTTGAAGGGAGGCCGTCTTGGGAGAGAGAGCTATGAAAAGGGGATGAGAAGTGAACCAGGATGAAACAGAGGTTTGATCACACACACGCGCGCACGCACACACACGCCATACGCACGCACGCGCGCACACACAGACACACGCACACACACACACACACAAGGACGCATGAACACACAGATGCAGGCACTCACTCGCACACACACACACACACACAGACGCACGCACGCACACACACACATGCGAATGTGCGCACACGCACACACACACACACACACACACACACACACACACACACACACACACACACACACACACACACACACACACACACACACACACGCACACACACACACACAACCTTGCTCCCGCTGCCAAAGCCCCTCACCTGGGGATTGGTGTCATTAATTAGACGACTCTATGTGTCCCCAGACAACATGGCACACCGCCGTGTACTCTGTTTTCTTCTGTCAGACATTTTCTTTTGTTCATGACACGGAAAACAACTCTGGCAGAGTTGCAAAGAAATAACAAGAAATATGGAAAGAAACCGAGAGTCTTATGATCATTAAAATAGTTACACAAAAGAATTGCCTTCACCTATCAAATTGTAGGATAGACATCAATTGCACTCATCTCACTATGTCAGATTAACATTTTGCGAGGACTTATTGTAGAAATTCAAATCCATCTCTCAAGCAGAATTTAATTTCTTTCCTTTTGTTGTTGTTTTCTTCTTCTCTTGCCGCTGGGATTAATAATGCATCTCCATAACATTTGCATTTGCGTATTGGTTAGACTAAGCTGTATAAATGCAGCACAAGCCTTACTTGCATAATTTGATAATGCATGCGAGATACCATATAGGCTCATCTGCATGCTATAATGGGGAGTCACACTTTATTTGGATAATTCCATAGACTCATGTGGTACTGAATACAACGGAGTAGATTGATGAAGCAGCAGTGTCCTGCAGGGCGTAGGGTGTACAATTGTCGATTGAGCTGAAATTTAACAAGTCACATGATAATGGTTCTACACATGGCCGTAACTACCACTGAGGACACAGAGGTCATGCCGTCAACGTCAAATTTATCTATGATGAAAAACGATCTATGATCAACAGTGATAAATTCAATCTGTATACTGTCACCCCCATTTATCCTCAAGACAGTGATTAATGAAAACAAATTTAAGAGTTTGACTGAAGAGTTTGAAGCATTCTAAATGTACAGTATGCAGTACAGTGCGTAGTATTTGACCTCTGTATTTGAATATGTATCATTACGGCCCTGGTTCTGCAAGCAAACTATCCAAAGCAAATGTTTGGTCATCGTTTGCCTTAACCCCTTAGTCCAGAGCCTATGTTATAACCTTTACTGTCAACATTTTTTTCTTAATCTGTTACTGAAGGCTCTCAGACAGTAATGTCATACTAGTGTTGTTATAATGTAGTTGAGTGTTTTCAGCAAATAGTGAATAGGTCCGCAGGCGACTCCACCTGCGGTATAGAGGCTACGTGGACCTGCACCAAAAAGCTACAGGTCAAAGTCTGTACCATGTTACAAATACTCTATAATTTCATAGACATGTTTATGCATGTTTTAAAAGAGAATTCTGTCCAATATTCAACATGTACATGAACTAATATGTGTGGAATGAATGTTGAATGAATGAAGTGTGTGTTGAAGAAGAAATGGGGAAAATTCTGATATGCCTTTCTTTCTCTCCACATGTGCCTTTAGGGTCCCCAGCCTATATTATATGCATGCATGTCCATGCTTTAATGTTAACACGAATAGGCTCATCTTATCTCTTAGCAGACTGCAAGTGTAGACACCACTTTCACTGATGGACAGATCCGCCAGGCGGAATGAGAAATGCTGTCACACAGGCCGAGAAAAAAATCCTAGAAGGAGAGAAGTTTTTAGAGAACCATTTGCGTCTTCCTAGAAAGCTTTTAAAGTGACTGACACCAGCAGTTTGGCTTGTATTCCGTCTTCAGATTCGGGAATGATTGCCGTGTGGTCAATAGGAATCCTTCAGTCCCTGTCGGCCCTGGTTGTTAGGCCAATTCATCAGCAAAGCTGGGATTTAGGTCAGTTTACTCTCTTTCTCTTTCTCTCTCTTTCTCTTTCTCTCTCTCTCTCTCTCTCTCTCTCTCTCTCTCTCTCTCTCTCTCTCTCTCTCTCTCTCTCTCTCTCTCTCTCTCTCTCACACACACACACACACACACACACACACATCAATGATCTCTCACTCTAGCGCAAAGTGGTGGTGTTTTTCCTCAAAAGACAAAAACACACCAAAAGTAAATATGCAACAACAACAACAACAAAAAACCCTACACGTCTTTTTTTGTCGCTTTTGTTTGTTTGCTTTTTTCACTCCGTCGCTTATGGAGGTGATAAAAAAAGTGCTTCCATTCTCCAGCCACCCATGAGTCACATGCAGGCCCGCTGACAGCTTTGACCGGGCCTGGGACAAAATCATCTGAAAGGGCCCCCCTCTCAATACATTACAATGTAATCAGGTCCCAATTCTGGGGGCCCTCTTTCCCTGGGCCCGGGACAACTCTCCCCTTTGCCCCCCCATTGTTGGCTTCCATGGAGAGTCACATGTCTGCTTAATGTATGCCCAGTCAGATGCCGCCTGTTCAGAGAGGAGCACTTTAATAGACTGGCTTTAAAAATATTCCAGGCACGGGCCGCTGCTCTTTTGCCTGGCACTCACAGGCAAAGAGCGCATGAGTGGAATGAGAATGGCCAAGAATGAGGTGATTTGATGCGGCGCGGCATTTTTCAGCATCTCCTGTTTAACAGGAAGGTAGCATTCATGTTAAAGAGCCCGAGCGGACCTTTAAGCGCTAATAGGGCATAGTTGTAAAGAGATTCAGTGGGACATGATGGGAGGGAGACCAAGGAGAAAAAATAAAACAGGTTTGCCATTTAGTCACTAAATGTCTTGATTCAATTCCTTTGCAGATGTGAGTGTATGGCAACTGTGAAGTCTGATGACTCTGGTAATTCCACGATGCTAATGGAGGCAGAATGACAAGGTGTAGTGCTCATTTTGGCACAGCGTGAGAGGATTTCCAACCCTAATTTCCAGAAATGTGTTACGTCGTCTTAAACCGAGGGAAATCCTCTAAGCTGCTGCGTGCGTTCTTTTGGGTAGCAAAAAAAATGGTCAAAGGTTGCAGCGCGGCACGCAACTGTGTAGGAGGCCAAGGATGAGCACAGCTCCTGAT
>NC_085864.1:10462607-10482607 GCF_034702125.1 Engraulis encrasicolus | reverse complement strand
AAAGACTTGAATTTCAAAGTGTATTGAATGGGACCATATATCTATGCTCAGAATAGTGTTGAATTAACACTGCAAAATGTATTATGCATAACCAGGTTTTGCCATATTTTTTTCCCCACCAGCATTACTCTGAGTCACATTTTGCACACCACCACTGAAGGAGTTTAGAAACACAAATTGCTTTTAAAACCCTGACTCAGAAAGAGACCGCCGTTGCAGTGTAGGTAGCTATCTCAATCTCCAGCAGGACTGTGCCACATGTTGTTATTTTGCATAGCAGGGCCTGAAACAGCTTTATTCCGTGCACAGCATAAGTTTATGATCACTGAACCATGTCGTTCAGTTTAGCCATGACGGTGTTCTGGTCCAGTGCCCAAAGCCAATTAAATGGACACGAGTTTAATTATCATACCTTGGCTTTTCTCGAAACGCATGGCTAGTTTCAATATGAAGGGTTTATGCAGGTTGCCCGAGTTGCATTAGGTATAACGTGGATGGAATGGATTGGCTTGATTGCAAAAAAAGCTTAAAAAAATGGGGAAACTACACATACGGTGGCACCACATAAACATTCCACAGTGCAAATATCATCATGCGCACTGTGCAGCCAACGCACAAAATTCGTCTCTCACCTTTTTCTTGGCCCACGACCCGCACCCCGTGAACCGACTCACCGCTATATGTGTGGTACGTGCTAATGAGCAATTAATCTTTATATTAGCTCAAATGCAGACAAATTATACGGAGGCCCCCCGAACACATTAGCGTCAAATAAGACAAAAGGGTTTGACTCTTTGTACATGCCCCCTCTTCTTTAACATGCGTCACAGTGATTTATGGCTTCTTCATGAGCTGATGGTGTTCATTTGCTTTGACGTTTAGTCATTTAGCAGACACTTTACTTTGATGCAATTTGCAGTGGCGCACCGGAAGCAAGCAAGCAAGCAAGCATGCATGCACATGCCTTTTGATTGCATGTCTCCTAAGGTTGGAGGTCCTTGACTACTGACTGTAGGTTGTAGGTAACCTTTGACTTTGCATTGGAAAGTGCTGTAACCATATGTATCTTTACCATATATTTACTTAAACTGTGTGCACACTAACCCTACTTGCTCCCTTACCTTAACAACCCTATACAGCAGGTGGAGTGAATGTACATGATTTTTACATTAAAACCTACTAAAGTGCACATGTGTAAACCTTGAGGGAAACACGCACTGCGCACCCTAGGGATGGAGCAGCACCCCTGACAAAAGTGTTAGCATATGTTGCACTAGAGTATATGTATGGTAAACCTAACAGCACACTGTGGAGAACAAGCCAGTGGCCATGAACCACACGAACATA
Organism: Engraulis encrasicolus; assembly: GCF_034702125.1. Taxonomy (NCBI): domain Eukaryota; kingdom Metazoa; phylum Chordata; class Actinopteri; order Clupeiformes; family Engraulidae; genus Engraulis; species Engraulis encrasicolus. The sequence continues at coordinate 10,481,260 of NC_085864.1, read as the reverse complement.
ACAGCAATTACTAACCATCCCAGAGGAAGCATGGCGAAAGGAGGTAACTAGTTTTATATGCATAAGAACGGCCTCTGACGTTAGTTGATTCAGACACCGTGGCGGGTACAGTGGAGTTCCATTAAACTGCTCTGCAGGACGTCTTGCCCATTTATTTCATTTTGCGCACGAGTCATGTTTTATTCTTTTTCAGTGAATTGCGGTTTGACACTATTCTCTCTGCTTCTCCATCTTTCCTTCCTTCTCTTCTTACTTTCCTCTGAACTACACCTAAACTTGCCCACTTTTTTTCTAATCTCTAAATCATAAATTGCACTTCTTTCTTGGGGTCAAAAGTAGGCGTGTTCTGGTTATGCCTCCCTTTCTCCTCCCCTCTCATGCCTCCACTGCTCTATTCTCCCACCTCTCCTCTCCTCTCCTCTCCTCTCTTCTCTTCTCTTCTCTTCTCTTCTCTTCTCTTCTCTTCTCTTCTCTTCTCTTCTCTTCTCTTCTCTTCTCTTCTCTTCTCTTCTCTTCTCCTGTCCTACCTCTTCTCCTCTCCTCTCCTCTCCTACCTCCTCGCCCCTGCTTTCCTTCCCTCCCTCGTCTCCACAAGACACGGAGCTTCTCACACAGAGAATCCTGAATGAGATTCTGCTGGCTAGTCCCTAAGAAGGCTAAAGGACCACTGCTGACACAGCTGATTTCACAGGACAGCAGCGGGACATAATTAACATTTCTGCTGCGTGTGTGGACCGAGCGTGTGTCTTAATTCAGTCACGCAATGGCCTGCCCATGATGGTCTCACTGCACCAAAGAAGCTTTCTGGTGTGCGGCGGAGAACGAAAAAATATGATCGTTGAAGCCTAGTGCTTGGCATTATAATGAAGGTTTTTACAATGTCAAAGAAATTAACATTTATCCTTGTGTCTGTTGGACTAATGCTTTACTGCTCGACTCTAATGAATTTCATTGTCAGTTGGTAGCCTACCTGCATGGAAAATGAATTTTAATTGGGGCCGTAAAGATTTTTTATTCATACCTGTTGCCGGTGTTGCCAAGCTTTCGTAATTGCTTTAATCATTTGTTCTCCCATAACGTGCAGAGAGTCCTGCCTGCTAAGCATTATTCTTTGGGATGAAGGTGAGGACTCTCTGCTGTTAAATATTCAAACGGCCACTCGCAGGTCTCGCTAAAAATAGGCTCTCTTCTGAGCCTCTCTCTTCATTTTCCTTCTTCTTCTTCTTTGAATTAAAAATGACCTAATTTAAATATTTCTTTAATCATAATCAATGGAGAGAAAAATGAATATCTCTGTTTTGTTTTCTGGTGTGCCTTCTAATGCTTGAAGAATTGAGGACCGTTCGGGGCTAGCAAATGTTTATGCATGACTTTCAATTCAGTACTGGAACGTGCTGTGGTTCAAACATCGGACAGTTTCTTCTCTCTGTCTCTGTCCCTCTGAAGTAGAGGGCAACACCTTTTGAAGTAGAGGGCAACACCCTGTGTGACAACATGTAACATTGTGTTAATACTTACGTCAGCGTGAGTTGGTCAGTAGAAGACTCTGATTAGGCCTACATGTATTTAAAAATGAATATATCTTAGTCAAACAGAATACGTTGAATTGGTGGTAGTGAATAGACGGGGACAAAAACAGTACTTGGTGGATATCTTATTTGTTTATTCTCTACTTTTAAGAGCGAGATTGTTTTCTTCTTTCCATTATGGGGATGGGCTGTTACTTGGAAGATGTAATGCTACCTTAAGACATTTAGGCTTGCATTTTATTGTCAACAATATCGGCCTTGTCCATTGTCAAATTGCTAAGGCGCCGTACTGTTCAATTTGGGGTTCTGGGGTTCAATTCGGGCCTAATCTGGGGTTCGTTACCCAAAACCGTAGTTGTTAGCCAGTTAGGAACTGGGGTAGTTGTCAATGGGAAATTGCATTGCAAACAACAAAGTAGCTAATGTAGTTAGCGACTATGGCTTCGAGAAACCCTGATTTCCCAATCCTTCCCTGTCTCTCTCCACCTCATTAATCTGTCTCCCCCCAAAAAGGTCCTATCCAATAGAGGCAAGAAAAACCAAAACATATATTTACTAAAAAACAAACAATGCCATCAAACAGTATCAAAAAGGAAACATGATTAGGATCCTCTGTATATGGTAATCAATGATAATACCTCACATAGGGTGGCTCCACTTCAAAAACAATTACTTTACCGTATCCCCCAGCAGTGCATCTTTAATTCTGTTGGCATCATGTTCTCCCTTGTCTACACACACGCACGCACGCACGCACGCACGCACGCACGCACACGCGGGCGCTCGCACGCACACACACACACTCGCACGCACGCACGCACACACGCACGCACGCACGCACGCACGCACGCACGCACGCACGCACACACACACACACACACACACACACACACACACACACACACACACACACACACACAACCTAATACCTTGTGAATTTGTGTCCAACCAACCACCTCCCAACCCATCCCCTGTGCCCCTGTTCTCCTTCAAAGTTCAACAATAACATTACACACACACACACACACACACACACACACACATACACACACATACACACACACACCCTCTCTCCCTCTCTGTCTCGGCGCGTGCCATTTCGAGTCAAACGCGGAATAACATCCAATCACAAGTGTACCTCCTCCCCGGTTTTTGTCAAGCCCCATTAATACCCCTTGTGACACTGATGATGAATATTTCATCTGCCTTGTTTATCATGAATCAGGCAGAGCTGCATGGCTAATCAGAGACAGTCACTTAGTCTAATCAGGAAGTAATTGACAGGACAGGGGCTGAGCAGCAGGTACTGTGGAGGGAAATGGAGGAACCCTGAGGAGATGCTATAGAGGTATGGAGGATGGCAGGGGAATGGGGATAAGAGGAGATGGGGATGATGGGGGAATGGGGATGGGGGAGAGGAGGATGGAGAAGAGGAGCATGGGGAGAGGAGGATGGAGGAGAGGAGGATGGAGAAGAGGAGCATGGGGAGAGGAGGATGGAGGATAGGAAGATGGTGGGTAAATGGGCATGAAGGAGAGCAGGATGGGGGGGCGTAGGAGTTTATTTAAAAAAGCACTTAAAATTTTAGATAAAAAACCTCTTTCATACCATCATTGTAACATTTTAGATAAGTACAACCTATTGAGTTTTGACAATTTCTGTAAATTCTCCTATAGTTGTCTTCTTTATAAGACTTTGCATGGCCTGGCGCCACCTTGTTTACAGGATTTTATAAAATATCGTCAGACACGAGTAACTCGAGCAGTGGTCAATAAAGATGTAGAGATTCCTTTCAGGAAAACCTCTTTCAGTCAAAATGCATTATCTACTAAAGGCGGCATATTATGGAACTCTATTCCTCTGCATATAAGGGAATGTCCCTCTTTAGCCACCTTTAAGATAGAGTATAAAAAGTGGCTTCGAGCCCAACAAACATGTTCACACTGATGGTCTGAGCCTCTACAGCGTACACGCACACACGCACACACACACTCACATAACACATGGCCCTATTTTTTGGGACCTTTTTCTTTTCTCTTTTCCTTTTATTTACATGCATGCCTTTTGCTTCTGTAGTGGGTTTTATTTCTTTTGTTACTAACAGTCTGTCTTATCTTAAAGTCTATTGCTTGTAAACATCTAGCCTGCCTATTGGACACCAGATGGAAATTAGCCCTTGGGCTACAATCTGGCATGTTTACATATATGTACATGTATGTATATGTTCATTAATGTGCAATGTCCTGAACAAATAAAGTAAAGTAAAGTAAAGTAAAGTAAAGGAGGAGAGGAGGATGGAGAATAGGAGAATGGTGGGGACATAGGGATGTGGGAGAGGAGGATGGGGGGTGGAGATGAAGGAAAGCAGGATGGGGGGTTGGGGGGTGGGCAGATGAGGGTGGGGAAAGGAGGATGGTGGCGGAATGTTGATAGAGGAGAGAAGAATGGTGGTGGATTAGGGACCGAGGGAGAGGACGATGGTGGAGAGAATGTTGACAGAGGAGAGGAGGATGGTGGGGAGATGGGGATAGGAGGAGATGAGAAAGAAAGGAGGCAGAAGGACGTGTACGAGAAGAGGTACGTGATATTATGGGGAGGGGGCAGGGGGGGCTCTTGAGGATGGATGAGGAGGACAGGAGAGGAGGAGGATGTGGAGGGTGGAAGGTAGAAAAAAGAGAAAGAAGAGGGAAGTAGGGAGCAGAAGTAATACTCATAGTGGAAGAAAGAGGAGGGGGGTGGAGGATGAAAACAAGCAGAGAAGAGTGGAAGGTGTATGTGACAAGGGAGGGTGAAGGAGGGGACATTAGGGGACCATGAGGAGGGGGAGAAAGATGAGGTGAGGAGGGGTTGGAGGAGAGAAGGGCGGATGGAAGGAGGAGACGATGAGGGAGCGATCAGAGGGAGGGGGAAACTTCAGAGGGGTGAAAAGATGGGGAGAGAGGAGGTGAAAGAAGGAGGAGAGGCGGGTAAGAGAGAGGGAGAGATAGAGAGAGGGAGAGAGAGAAGCTGGGAGGGTGGCAGGGGAGGAGAGAGGGTTCAGCTTTTGGATCAATACCAATTTTAAGCTGTATGTGTATGGGTATGTCGGTATGAAAATAATGAAATAAATCAGTAAGATAAATAACAGTTTGACAAGCCACTAGAGACAGATAGGGACAAATAAAGGAGATAGCCAAAGAGATTGAGACAGAGAGAGAGAGAGAGAGAGAGAGGGGGGAGAGAGAGAGAGAGAGAGAGAGAGAGAGAGAGAGAGAGAGTGATCGAGAGCGAGAGAGAGAGAGAGAGAGAGCGAGCAAGAGAAGTCAAAATCTTCAGTATGCATTAGTGCATGTCGCAATCTAGTCATTTGTCCTGACTGCGCCGCACTTCTCTCCTATTTTCCTGATGCCTCTTCCCACGGTCATGTTTTTGAGCCAACCACCTGTGCCTCCGCCCCATGCATTTATAAGCTGTTAAGTAGCACCTGGTGATGCCTCATTTGCTGCGAATAAACACATTCTGGCCCCGGGCCCTGGAGGAGTATGAGAGGGAGAGTGGGGTTGGTGCATAAGCAGAGAGAGAGTAATAGATCATGTGGGCGTAGATTTACATAGAATTTCATTTTGTCAGTTGGTTGTACAAAGTGTTTTGGTCATGGATGGGATAAAATAGATCTGTCTGTCTGTCTGCCTCTGTCTGTCTGTCCATCTATCTAGCTATCTTTCTTCCATTCTCTCTGTCTTTGATCTTCAGATGTGATCTGATTTTTAGTAATAAAGCACGGTAAATAAAAGATGCAAGACCCAGAAGACATGTGAACTATGCAATACAACATTTGTTTCTTATGTGCTGAACGCAGTCCGTGTTTCTGTTAATTCTCCTCCTTCAATACTGTTTGTAGGGGTGGCTGAATAAATGGGTGCATTCTTTCCATCGTCAAAGTTATTGTGTAGTTTGGTGCTGCGTAGCTCGCTCTTCTTTGCGCACGCTTCAGCGGGGCTGTGAGACTTGAACATTAAAGTTTGAGAGTCCACAGTGCTTTATTACCCCCATGTTTGCCTTTCTGCAAGTTCCTTTCTCCAAATTAAAGTATCTGAAATGAAAAGTCAACCAAGGACAAGAGAAATATTGCAGTAGGAGGTCTTGCTTACTGGATAACCTTCTGCGGATTGCAGTGTGTGCTTGCTTTGGCTACACTTTTTTATGTCCCCCTTTTTTCATTAACTTTATCTTTTCAAAACACCACTTTTTTCCGTTGCTGATCTGTTTGTGCAAGTTTTCATCTGCTTTTGCTTTCTTGCGTCATTCTTTTACGTTGGGCAGGAAACTTATAAACATTTTATGCTTAAGAAGAGTGATATAAGTCAGACCATTCCACTGACGGGAGAAGAAGCCGAAATGTGTTTTCCTTTTATCTCCTATCCACAGCAGCCGATGTGAATTACAATAACTGACAAAATGTTGTTTGTATTCCGTGTGTTGTGTTGTGCACTTTTGGTTCATTACACAGTGCATCTCACTTTGACACACACAGTAGAAAAATGCAAAAAAATGTCTCTACTCTTCCCTACTCTACTCTCTGTTTTCAAGTGTTCTCTACTATTCATCTTATATGTGGCCCCATACTCTCCAAGTGTTGAATGACTATAACACTGCATTTACCCCCTAAGTTAAGTCTTGTATATTAGTCCTGAAGAAATCCATTCATGTTTTTATACCCTGGCAAATTATGGTGCCATGTGGAGCTGCTGAGTTAACTGACTGATTGTGAATGGTGCCATAAAAGGCAGCAAATAGGCTACAAATAATGAACTGCAGTTTTGCAGTTGTTCTCATGCATATCCATGATGTGAAAATGATGTGTCTCTGATTGGCTGCCTACCCCCACTCTGTGTGTATTTGAGAGTAGCAACCAGCTGCTAGCTAGGCTAATCAAGGTTTCGTGCCACCAGCCGCCACTTGTTACGAAAATTTGTGGGGGAAAAAACATACTCAACACGTCTTCAGAAATACAGCCGTACATTTATGGGCGGGCATGAAACCAAGTGGGTGACGCCTTTTCAATATAAGATAAAATTTCCTGATTCGTTCCTTGCTCTATATTGTTTCTGTGAATGGGAAACAGTCAGTGGAGGTGACGCACCATTTATAAGCACATCATGTGTATGCAACTAAGGGTGACCCTCCGTATTTCCCAAGGAGTGAGTAAGACTGGTTTTCAGTGGAAATAGATCTTCAACATTTAAAAACATCATTATGTCACTGGTTCGATTCAGCTATCCTCCACTTCACATAACGTGACTGCCTGCATCACAGTCGAAGCTAGCCTATATGTATTTATATCAAAAACCACCTTGCTTATCATTTTTCATTCTTTGCTTCAGATGAAATAATCATTACATTGCATTACCTGATGCTTCTTTCTTGCAGGGTATTGGTTACAGTCCATGGAGCACGATGGGGTTAGGTGCCTTGCTCAAGCCATGGATGGGGGTGTAGGGAGAGGTAAGGGTGGGATTCGAACCTACAACCCTCTGACCTTAACACCACCTTCCTAACCATTAGGCCACAGCTTCCCCATCAAGCCACATAGGCCCCACAATGCCCTCTATTCAATTGGAAATTAATAGAATATGAAAGTAAAGCTATACCGTAGCTATAAGCTATACTTTTCATAGGCCTACAATTATATAATTCATTCACATATTACCCCAAACTATGCTGTTTATCATAGAGTATGGCTCACTGACTGGAACAGGGTACTTGGCAGACGCACGCACGCACGCACGCACGCATGCACAAACACACACACACACACACACACACACACACACACACACACACACACACACACACACACACACACACACACACACACACACACACACACACACACACACACACACACACACACACACACACACACACACACACACATTGTTGGGTTACACTGGTACCAACTGACCAGGACTAGGAGTGAGATGTTATCAGATCTAATGGAGTTCTATAGTGTATATAACTTTAACTATCTTTAATACACAGTACAGAGTCTATTGACTTAATTTTTTCCCTCAAAACAATAGCAATCATTGACTCCGCAATTATGGAAACCACAAAGGCCCTGTTTTGCCTGAACATGTAATTAGACTCATGAAAATTTAGGAAGCTGAGGAAAGGAAATAATTAACGTGTGCAATGTCTTGTGGCAACTAATGTTATCAGGCACCTCTGAGACACACCTACTGTACTCTTTCAGAGTAAACACGTCGTCATCACAGGGCAGGGAAGCCGACAGCGGGGGGACAAAGGGGACAGCTGTCCCGGGCCCAGGGACAGAGGAAGCCCAGAATTGGTTGCTCATTACATTGTATGTATTGGGTGGGGGGCCCTTTCAGATGACATCGTCCTGGACCCAGCCAAAGCATTTAGCGGCCCTGTCACAAGGCATTGCATTCACATCATATGGAGGCAGCCGTGAAGCAGATGGAGACTAGTGTGAAGTGGAAGGCACATTTCGGACGTGCTGGAAATTCAACCCAACAGAGTACGGACGGAGTTGTTTCCTTTTTCTTGCCCACACATGTCCGTTTGGCTGCCGTGCGTCTCTGCATTTCACTATACTCTCGTTGAGAGCCTTCCTACGCACTTCCTCCTAATTTTTACTTTTGAAAACTCAAGCAGAGTCTAAAAACCTTCAAACATTTTTTTTAAATTCAGCACAGACACTATTCATGAAATGGACGACTGCTACCCTCACAACTCTGCAAAAGCTGGAGCACACAGCAGTATCGGAACAGGCCACGACAAGCTGAACAGTTATCAAACCAGCACACAATGTATGAGCCATGCTGATCAATATGAGATTTTAAAACATATATTTTTTAGTTTTTTAATGCTTTTATTTCATAGAAAGAGTAAAAGGATGACATGAAATGGGTGGGAGAGAGAGAAGGGGTAGGATCAGGAAATGACCTTGGCCTGGAATCAAACCCAGTTTTGTTGTGTAACAATATGTGGTGCCTTACGGTAACTGAGGCACGGTCAAGCCCAAAACCTGAGCTTCGAATTGGCTTTGCAGTGATGAGGTAGTTTACAAACTATTCATCCTGTAGCCTTAGAGCGGGGCACTCTGAGCCTGTTTAGACACTCTGAGCATGTTTTGAGCATGTCACTCAGAGCCTGTTAAAGCTTCTTGCCGTATGTGATCCGCATTTTGAATCCTTGTATCCTTGCATTCTTCTTATTTATCTCTTCTCTTCTCTTAGGCCTTTACATTCCTTTCGGAACATAGGCCATTGATGAAGAGCTTCCACCCTCGTCTGTCTTGGGCCATTTTCTCCAGCTGTTTCCACGACAGTCCCCTCTTCTTTACATCCTGCTCTGTGCTCCTTTTCCAGTTGTTCTTGGGTCTCCCTCTGCTTCTCTTGCCTTGTGGGTTCCATGTTAGCACCTGTTTGGTTATAGCTGCGTTGTTTTTCCTCAGGGTATGTCCAATCCAGCTCCACTTCCTCCCCATGAGCTCTGTATATCAATTGGTTCTTGCATGGTACGTTCCCACAGGCTGGTGTTGCTGATGCGGTTGGGCCAGAAGATCGTGAGGATCCGTCTTAGGCAGTGGTTGGTGAAGGTCTGCAGTTTGTTTGTGATGTGTTTGGTGGTCCTCCAGGTTTCTGATCCATATAGCAGTATTGTTTTGACGTTGGAGTTGAAGATTTTGAGTTTGGTGTTGAGTGAGATGTTTTTGGTTTTCCAGATCTTATTTAATATGTTGAATGTTGTTCTTTCACATCTTCCTCTGTACCTCCATCCACTGTGATTACAGTTCCCAGGTATGTGGGTTTTTTTTAATTATTATTTTTGTTATTAATTCGCATTATTTTGGTTTTTCCTCCATTTATTTTGAGCCCCAGTCCTGCTGCTGTTTCTTCAAGCAGTTGCATTTTCTCCTGCATCTGTTGGTGGCTATGTGAGAGTAGAGCAATGTCATCGGCAAAGTCCAGGTCTTCCAGTTGTTTTGTCAGACTCCATTGGCATTGGATGCCTGACTTTTTATTGTGGGTCGTTTGAGTCATGATCCAGTCGATGCATAAGAGGATTTCTTATTTATAGTGCTAATATAATGTGATGGACGGCATCAACCGCAGCAGAACCACAACTGGCCACATCGAGCAGTCAATGCATACATCTGGCAATGTGAAAGCATGTTGTTCATATTAGTCTGTTGTTTATATTGGGTCTGGCCTTGCCAGACATAAGTGCTCTACTTCAAATAAATTCTCTTCCACATTACGTCTAGGTCAGGTGTTCTGGGAGAGGTTTCGTCTTGCTACCAGGCAAGCAGCCCATCAGCGAATGGAGGAGAGACAAGAGCTGTGGTGATGCACATCAAACTAACAGAATTTATCCTTCCTACCAGTAATCTGTCTTTCAATGTTGTGAGTGACCACATGTTGGCAATATGGGTAATACAAAACACATATTTCAAATGTCAACATTTCAAAAAGTTCACCCTTCCCACTCAATTGTTTATCAAGTCAAATGTTCCAGACCATCTGTACAAACGAAATTAATACGGTAAGTACAAGATAGTTCATAAGTTGTGATAATGCAGTCTCCAGAAAAGACCCCTAAGGTGAACAAGATGGCTCCTCTCAGTCTAAATGTGCAGTAGGCCTGAACCAGCATGGGCACCATTTCCGTAAGCCGACCAAACATTCCACCCCATCCATCCCGCTATCAAGGTTTTGACAGCTGCTGTTAATTATAAAAGCCTTAGGCCAAATTCACACAGACAATCTCGGAGCACACAGTGCGGAAGCGGTTTTGTCCAGTTTTTATGCGATGGCTACGGGGGACACGGCTGAAATTCATGCTGCAACTTGGAAATATAACTCGAGCATATTTTTCTACACTTTGTGGAGCAGTCTGGGAGAAAAAATGCCAAAAATGTCTGTTACATCAACTACTCTTTCTGTTTGCGATGTTGAATAGTCAGTTCAATGTGCCAAAATGCATGCCATAAACACATATTTATATGTAAACACTGTACACACTTGAACACACCAAGAGCTACATTTAACATCGGTTTGTAGAATCTCTCCAATCTCGTCCATTTAGAACATACATAACATACTCACACTCCATTGCAATACAAATGAAACCATGTACTGCACGGTCAATATTTGCGATTTTGTGTTTCTTCCACTCGCACGCATGGTGTGAGATGTATGTACAGTATATTTAGACACTTTCCTACTTTCTACATGTGCGTTTTTGTCAGTCCGACACTTTGCTGTGGAATGATCGCGTGCACACAGATCTGTTCTTATGAGCACATGATAAATGAGGCCCCAGAATTTCCCCGTTTCCCCGCTGTGTGAGGTATGGTCCTTACACTACCTTGCACTAATCAGCTTATCATCAGGGCACTGGAACAGTAATTCTCTACTTCTTCACTGTCAATATTTATTCCGGGCAGTAATCAATCCTTCTCCACTCAAGCATCTTTGGTCTCCAGTCTGTCTTATTCTGTAGCCTATAGGTGGCCTGCTCTGAGTCGCTGGTTAGTTGCAGGAGGAGGGATGGGGCGGAGGTTGACCTTTACTGGGACGCTTACCCGCCAACCATGACTGATAGACGCTTCAGTTTGGGTTTATCGACTGCAAAACAGCAACAATAATCATCAGGTGAAAAGCGACCTTTTTGGCGGGTAATGAATGTTCTACTTCACCAAATCCTCCTTGACATAATTAAGTTGAGGATAATGAAGTGCTTGTCAAGAGATGGAGTCAATACAGGGCTGGAAAATGCTGTTCTCATATGACAAATTATATTTCTGATGGTTTGTTGGTTGATGATTATAATTTCGGATTATTCATTTAGTATATTGTATTGTCAAATTATGTACTTAGCATTGAAATTAGCAGATTTATTATGTCATAAATTGAATGACTGTTTACTTTTATATCTGTAAAGCGTATGGATACTATCTTATGATAATTATGTTGCAAAGATCTCAGCTACCCTCAGCACATAAATACAGTACATACATAAATACATACTGTACATACACACATACATACATACATACATACATACATACATACATACATACATACATACGTACATACGTACATACGTACATACGTACGTACATGTTTTCCCCAAAACTTAATGCTCAACAGTGAAGAGTGTATGCATGTGTGTTAAGTTAACTATTGCAGATTTAGACTGATGGATTCTTATAGATACCCCAAGGGAACCACAGACTGATTTTAGCAGAGACGTAACTAAGCAGCAAATGGGGGAATTCTTAGGCTGAAGGACTTGATTTTAACAGCCTGAGCTAGACAGGCTCTAAAAGCGACCGGTGTCTACAATTACGAATGCCTCATTCTAAAACAGACACTTAACATCAAAAAGCTTTTCTAGTTGACTGTTGATTTCCCACCACTGACCTCACATAACCCACTTCACTCCGTTACCACAGGCTCTCACTCAGGCTGAGAGGCCAACTCGTTAGCAGTTTAAAAACGTTTCCCCTTTTTTTCCATTAGCTACTTCGCAAGACGCTTTCATCTTTTGGCATTAGCATTGGGTGGAAATGTGTGCAAAATAACTAAAACGCTGTGAAAGAGGCAAGGGATTAAAGTGAGGGAGCGAGCGCTGACAATGTGTCCCTGCTGTGGGGGTGGGGGTGGTGGTAGTGGTGGGGTTGGGTGGTGAGGGGGGACTATGGCGACGACACTGCTGCCATGCTGACCTTAATGTCTGCCAATGCCGTGCTCCTGAGGCCATGATGTGAAAACACTTCACTGCTGGGACTTAATGGATTCCCTGTCTTGCACTTCATTTTTTTTACCCTTTCTCTCTTTCTTTCCGTCCAAAGAGAAGATGTCCTGACTACCATAAATCAGGATTTATCGCACAATCGATATGTGCGGGGTGGGTGTCCATTCGAGACCTGCTCTCGGCCCCCTAGTAAACTCATCTTTCATCGGAGGGTTTCCCGTGACACCAGAGGATTTCCAAGAGCGTGAGTGAATGTGCGTACGCACACACACACACACACACACACACACACACACACACACACACACACACACACACACACACACACACACACACACACACACACACACACACACACACACACACAACACATATTTACGCATTACATTTTCTGCACAATTGGACAATGTAGACCTAGACATGCACCTACACCACAGGGACGATCTCTTCTCACACGCGACTGAAGTATAGACAATACCTAATGCATAATAATTGCGCTGCCTTTTGTTTCTTTTTGTTGTTGTAGCTTTTTTTGGTTTGGCAGGATGCCACTCCTTGCACGGCGGTTCAATTACAACGCTAGGTTACAGCCCCTGAATCATGTCTGGTTTGCATTATAGAGCTTAATGTTCTGTGCAAGAATAGTGACCATTATTTGTTTCTCGCCACACTTGTACGATGCAACCAATCAACAAAAAAAGCAATTCAGCACATTAGGCATGTGGAAAAGCACTGATTTGTGTCCCATAACACTCTGTACAAATTGATTTTCCACCATCGTTCCGCCAATGTACAGCCGAGAACGTCTTCAAACATGAAGCCATTGGTCGAATAGCCTAGATAGGGATTTTTTTCATGTGCAGATGCTCATGCAGCCTCTGTATGTCAACATGAATCACACCAAAAGGAGACAACAAAAATGGTTGTTTGCCTGATATGGTTTGTTTGCTTGCTATGGTTCCATAAAAAAAACATCTGTCCTCAGTCACATTAGGTGGCCAGGCAAACCGCCTGCCAGCATTCTGCTTTAAAAGTATCCAGTTGTGGCAACGGCTAAATTTAGAGTCTGTGCCTGCTGAGCGCAAGAAGTGATGATTCGCAACACACAGGAGTGGCCCACTTTTTGTTGTACCACCACAAGCACCGTGACGGCAATCCTGAGGTCCTTTTTTGTAGGGTCCAGGAGAATTAAGCTTGTTGTGGTTGCGGCAGTGAATAGCTCTGTGGCTCTCTGTTGCTGTCGCTCTGTATGCGGCGATAAGACGATAAAGCGTGACTACTAGCCTATAAAACCCTCCCTCCTCCCCCCTTACCTCTCTCTCCGGCTCTTCCCACATAAAGGTGTCTGTAATTTTTCATGGCTGTGTGTGTCTCACAAAGGTGTGGGCCACTAAACGTGTATAAGAATGTGTCTTATCTTTAGATCAGTCTCACAGGAAATTAGGTGGTGCCATAAATAGCTTACCAGGTCTATGCTAGGCTGCTTCCCGTTACCGTCACAGTCTTGTTAGGTTTTCTTTCTTTCTTTTTTTTTAACTGGGAAAACAAACCCTTGCCGTCTTATCAGTGAGGCCGCAGCCTCTCTGTCGCTGCTATTCAGCCACTGATACAAATGATGCCTCATTTAGCCTCTAATCTACTGCGAGTCAGCAGGAAATCCATTATTTTATGTACTGACCACCATCATCAGCTAACTCCCATTAGTTTGAAATGACCAGATCAGATACACACATCACCAGGGGTCTCCTAAGGTCTTATAAAACGTAAGGATGGGAAAATCCATTATTTCATGTAGGCCTATTGACCACCAATATCAGCTAACTCCCATTAGTTTAAAATGGCCAGATCAGATACACGCATCACCAGAAGTCTCCTAAGGTCTCATAAAACGTAAGGATGGGCATTAGTGGGTTTCTTCTGACAGTAGCAAAGAACATAGTCGTAAAATGAGAGGGTGGGAGGCTAGAAATTCGTTAAGCATTTAAGGATGATGTAAATGGCATTAAAATATACAGTATACTATAGTATATAAAAGATTGATGAAAACTAATAAGATCATTGAAAATATGTTTGCATTGTAAAAGATTCCCATATTTGCACAGAGTTGGAGCACTTTTGGAACGATAAAAGTTGCATAGTGCACAAACTGTGTTATGAAGCATATGATCTCGCTCACCCAGGGGTGGATAAGCTTTGCAGTATTTATGAACTTTGAGTGAGGTGGGCAAACTCTGTTTGGGGGTCAGATCAGGCCAGTGCAATGAATCCAATATGTCCAAAAGGGGCACTTCAAAGGAAAGGTACTCACAAAAATATTATTTATTAATTAATCTTAATAAGTCATGAACCAATACACGCACGCACGTACGCAAGCATACACACACACACACACACACACACACACACACACACACACACACACACACACACACACACACACACACACACACACACACACACACACACACACACGCGCGCGCGCACACACACACACACACACACACACACACACACACACACACACACACACACACACACAGGCTGATAGTTCAAGTAAGGCTGAAGATTTGGCTAGCTGGTCAGTGGATAATTCCAAGGAAATAGGGTTGGTGGATAAGGAGGGTTATGGAAAAGGCATACCACAACAAAGAGAGAAATGGAAGATGATGCTCGACAATGGTGACACTAAACCTGTGACCGTAACCATCACAACAGTGATGTGTGTGACAAAAATGCTTCTTGCGCCGTTTTAGAGTACGACTAAACATGCTAAATGGTGCACAATGCGGAAAGCACTGACGTTAAATAATTACGCATTTGCTCCGCCACCTGAAGATCAGACTGCTGTTTTGTAACCCCTATTGCACCTGTCCATGTACTGCACATTGAAGGCAAGAGGGAACAATCAGGAAACACGCTTACTATGAAGACTGAGGGCAGGAAAATGTCAGCTAACCTACCACAGTGGAAAGAACAACAATCAACTTGTACTCCTTATCTGCAACCTACACCACAGTGCAATGGAAGTACAGAAGTACAGTGGAGGAAAGAGGTAGTCCACAGGTAGTGCATACCTAGATATATTGGAATTTAACCCCTTTGCGCAGAGCCAATGTTGTAACCTTACTGTCCTCAAAATTGTAATGATGGCTCTGTAATTTCATAGCAATATTGTTATGATGTAGCTTAGTTATGGGCAGTCATGGGTGAGCGGTTAGGGCGTAAGACTTGCATCCCAGAGGTTGCCGGTTCAACTCCCGACCCGCCAGGTTGGTGGGGGGAGTAATCAACCAGTGCTCTCCCCCATCCTCCTCCATGACTAAGGTACCCTGAGCATGGTACCGTCCCACCGCACTGCTCCCCATGGGGTGCCACTGAGGGCTTCCCCCTTGCACGGGTGAGGCATAAATGCAATTTCGTAGTGTGCAGTGTGCAGTGTTCACTTGTGTGCTGTGTCACAATGACAAACAATGGGAGTTGGAGTTTCCCAATGGGCTTTCACTTTTCACTTTCACTAGTCTTTCCAGCAGGCGGGCCCATCTCCACAAAGAGGCTATTGAATGGATTTTTAGGAAAATAAAAGTTCAGGTTGCAATTAGGGTAAGATGCAGCCTTATTTGCTACTTGAAAAGACTGCAAGGGAGGTAAGGTTTACTGCAGTAACTTAATTTGCTACAGCAATCCCTTATAGAATAAAGAGCAAATAAGGACAGGTTGGAAACATCAGAGAGGGAGAGTAAGACAGTGAGAATGGGTGTTGCCAAAGTCATTAACATAGAGTGAGAAAATGAAGCTGTCAAAAGGTGCAATGGAAATTCTGTCCGGGAACAAGCATGAGAGATAGACCAACTGGACCATAATAATACATTTTTGAAATGTGCCTGCCTAATTGTCCTTTGCTGTACCGAATGTGCAAGCTCTGGTGATTCCAATTAAAAACCTATATATTTCCCTCAGGAATATACAGCAGATTACAAGTAAAAAGAAGAAGAAAAAACTTAAGTCTTTATTGTGGTAGCAGGTGCATGGTTTGTACTATCACTCTGAAAGTGTTACAGGATGTAGATGCTTGTCAGGAACTATTTTCGGCATTTCAATTCAAACTCCCTCAAGTGAATTCATGGTGATTGAAGGAATACCTATGACACACCATAGCATCTGCCGAACTACTATTAATTATTAAATACACATCAATAATTTAATGAGCTGTATCATTAGTGTCTGGATGTGTGCATGTGTTTGTTCATAGGGGAGTGATTAAAGACTTTAAACACACACACACACACCTTAGATATTTTATTCCTGTCCAGTGCATTCTTGGGTAACAGTGCCAGTTGATACCTGAGGCAGATCACCTTGAAATTAAAATTTCCCTCTTTGCTTGTTTAAAGATATAATTTCAGCTCTGTGTGGACCGATGTTAAGAACTTCTTTTTTTTACAAGCATTTGTTATCCATTATACTTTGTTACCTTGTTTCACTTCTTTGAGCAAAGACTACCTACTCTCCATAGGCTCACAGTTACTTTCCGTGTTGCCTACGATGTGTGAATCATGAATCCATTGCCCTAGCCTTCAACCAGTCACACCCAAATGGAAGCTGGGAAAAGAAATGCTTTAGGCAAGCCAGGGCATTAGTAGTACATTTGCGTGACGGTGTGCTGTGGCAAGTACAATACTGAGCATATAGGCTCTATACCGCTGTGACCAAATGCTGCCACAGGACACCCTTGGGAAATGAGGCAAGCCAAACATGTATGTGCGGCTATCATACATGAATTATCAGGCCACAAATGTTATGTGGCATGAATCACGGATGATGTTTACATGTTTATTGAAAACCCACATGCAAGGCTAGGCTATCCTGAAATTTATCCTGGGTTGTTGAAAGGTGATGATTATATACAGTATAGGCCTACATGAATCGCACGCGGGAGACTTGACAACATGGGCACACAAATTTGCATGTAATGTACTACTGTATGTGAATATATTATAAGATTTCAAACACACGTTGTAAACACATATGCACAAGATTGTGTGATCACACACACACACACACACACACACACACACAGACACACACACGCACACACGCATGCACAAACGCACACACAAATGCAAATAGTCAACACAAGACGATGTATTGTTTATACAAGAACATGCACACAGAGAAGCAGAGAGAGAGAGGGAGAGAGAGAGAGAGAGAGAGAGAGAGAGAGAGAGAGAGAGAGAGAACCAAACATCTCAGCTTATAAAAGCTACAATATGTATCCACTCTGGCATGACATCAACATTGGGAGAGAACTGAAACTGTCCTTCCGTCCCATACATATTTCAGAGCCACATCTCCACATCATCTCTCCTTCTGCCCCCACCCACTTGCACTCTGAGAGATAGAGAAGGAGAGAGAGAGAGAGAGAGAGAGAGAGAGAGAGAGAGAGAGAGAGAGAGAGAGAGAGAGAGAGAGAGAGAGAAAGGAGTGAACGAGGGAGAGAGAGAGAAAGGGAGAGAGAGGAAATCATATGCTTCCCTTCAGACATGGAGAGAGGGGGGATTAATAAGAAAAAGAAAGGGGCAAGAGAGAGAGAGAGAGAGGAAGGAGTGAATGAGAGAGACTAAGGGGAAATCATGGCATCACACACACATTCCCATATGCAGCGCTATGGCATCATCATCATCATCATCATCATCATCATCATCATCATCATCATCATCATCATCACCCCAACCCCACGCAACACTCCTACTCCTGTCTAAGAGGGTTACATAAAGAGATAGAGAGAGAGAGAGGGGGGGGGGGGGGGGGGGCAAAGGCCAAGACCAAGGCAGGATAGTGTGTGTGTGCGTGTGCGAGCGCAGGCACACGTGTGTGAGTGTGGTGAGTGTGTGTGTGTGTGCGCGTGTGCGTGTGCGAGCGCAGGCATACGTGTGTGAGTTTGGTGAATGTGTGTGTATGGTAAATGTGTGTGCGTGTGCATGCTTGTGTATTATGTATGTTTGGTTTATGTATGCAGGCAGAAGAGGAAGAAGATTGAAGGCGAGAGAGATATAGGAAAAGAGAAAAAGAAAGACAGAAAGGAAGACTGAAAGAAAGAAAGAAAGAAAGAAAGAAAGAAAGAAAGAACGAAAGAAAGAAAGAACGAAAGAAAGAAAGAAAGAAAGAAAGAAGGAAAGAAAGGAAGAGCCAGACGTAAGGAAACAGACAGAGGAAGAATGCATAATGACATCAAAGTCAATGTGTTTCCACCGGCAGGCTTTGTGGTTCACTTCAAACAGGCGTCTGGATGATGGCATCAGAGCAGGCGTGCTGGATCCCATGCCCCCGAATCCCAGACGCTTACGTCCATGCAGC
>NC_085864.1:10437607-10457607 GCF_034702125.1 Engraulis encrasicolus | reverse complement strand
GGGGGAGGGAGGGGAGGCATCACCTTAAATGTGCTATGAAAACAATTCCTCTGAGTTGATTATGTTCTTAAAGCAGCTAACACCAAGAAGGTAAGAAAAAAACCCACAATGTTGATGTTGCTTTCAGAGGAGTGCAGAGTACTGTGAGGGATAATGTGCAATCATTACGCTCGTTCTAAAGTTGTTGTTGTTGTTTTTTATTTATTTAATTTTTTTCTGCAATAATGCACTCCCACTGAGCACGGTGAACTGGCAACATTAGCAGGATAACTCCCTTATCTAAATTAAAATGACACCAGAATAAAACGCCTTGGCTTTGTGTATATTTGCTGTTTGGCGCTCCCCCGCTTTGGTGTCTTTTACTTACGGCTGCCAACGGAAAACATAACCAGGAAAGAGAGTGAATGAAGGTTTTTGGACACATAAGCCCCCAATAGGAAATGTATTCACGCAGCTTAGATGAAGCACAAAAAAGGGGACGCTTGCACCAAAAAAAACCGCTGAGACTTAAAAATTAATCCCATATCTCCATTTCAGCACCCGTGTCCTTATTATTTATCTTTTTTTAATGTTTTTTTTAGCACTTTTTGCCTTTATTTTTGACTGGACAGTGGAGGAGCGACAGGAAATGAGTGGTGAGAGACGGGGAAGGATTGGCAAGTGATCCGGGCCGGAACCGAACCCGGGTCGTCAGCGTAGTAACAGCGTAGTGGTGTCCTTGTTATGCCCTATAAAAAAAATAATCCCATATATTCATTTCAGCACCAGTGTCCTTATCACGTATGCCCTACGCATGGGATGGATCTTACTCCAGCTGAGTATCAACTCATGCAGAGGATACAATACTAATGAATCCATAATATACAGTATCTATACAATATAGGCCTAAATAATAACACAGTTCTGAGGCTGATCACTTTCTTTTGAAAGTACCACAGCTGGGCCTTTATTTATCGTATTGGGAATTTCAGATCCATGTAGGTCACTAATCCACATGGATTTTTCCAGAGAATTTCATCTCACAAGAAAGGGCTTGTCCTGCCCCCCACCGATAAGCATCCAAACATTTGATCCTGATCACACTGGCGGTAGTTCCCTGGGGAAAGCCTCAGGACTGCTCTACCTCCCAATTACCTACCCATGAGTCAGAAGCCACAAACAACTATATAAATAATTATAAAATGATAAACCCCAGTAAAGGGAAAGAAAAATCTCCAATATAAATCAGGGATTAATGCAGCATATGACACACTGTATATTTCACAAGAACTCGTCTTAGATATTCAACTCACATGACAGGAGATGATACAACCAACGCACCACAACACGGATATTTAATTGGCATGAAGGCAAAAATGTTCAAAAATATTCGGACTGCTGGTCACAGTAATTGGAAGCGCGAGTTGTTTTGTTTGGGGCCTGCTGGATAAGGTAGCATCTAGGCAACACATATTGTGGAGCACAGCATAGGGAGACTGGAAGGGGATGATGATCTGCTTGGTGGTGTTGCAATCCAATGAAAGAGAAATGATGCAATGCTGGGGCGCGTGTGTGTGTGTGTGTGTGTGTGTGTGTGTGTGTGTGTGTGTGTGTGTGTGTGTGTGTGTGTGTGTGTGTGTGTGTGTGTGTGTGTGCGTGTGTTTTGTGCATGTGTGTGTGGACAACTCTGTGTGTGTGTGTGTGTGTGTGTGTGTGTGTGTGTGTGTGTGTGTGTGTGTGTGTGTGTGTGTGTGTGTGTGTGTGTGTGTGTGTGTGTGCATGCGTGCGTGCCTGCGTGTGTGTTCGAGCATGTGTGGGCGTGCGTGTGTGTGTGTGTGTTTGCATGCGTGTGTCTGTGCTTGCATGCGTGCATGTGTGTGTGCGAGTGTTTGCAAGCCAAAGGCCATCTCCACGTGATCAGCATAATAGAAAAAGCTGCCTAGCATTACGGAATCATAAAAGTCCAGTTGTTGTGGCCCCTTCCTCAGACCACTCAAGATTATTAAACTATTACCGGTAATATATCACAGGTAATTAAGGGAGTTTGACCCTCAGCTTGGCTCAGCTGGTGGCCATGTGGGGCATCTAGCTTGTCAGCAGGGAGGGATAATGAGGGTTACCCATGGAGATTTGTTGCACTTTTCAAGACAAATTCTTGAAGCCAAAGCTCCAAAACTGGTGGTAACCGGTAAGTGGATATTCCTGCCTGCAGTTCCACCATTTGACCCAGCATGCTAACTAATTTATAATCTTGTGGGATGTGGGGAAGTGGAGAGAGAGAGAGAGAGAGAGAGAGAGAGAGAGAGAGAGAGAGAGAGAGAGAGAGAGAGAGAGAGAGAGAGGAGAAAGATAGAGAGGAGAAAGAGGAAAATCTTTAACAGATGACTATCGATTACTGACCATAATTCTATTTATAGACAACCTCAGTCTGCATGGAAAATGAGCTGCTTATATGGAACCACCATCAATCACATTCTCCTTTCAGCCATGTGTAAACAAAACACAAAAGATGAGGAGATGCAGGAAGAAAGAAAGAAAGAAAGAAAGAAAGAAAGAAAGAAAGAAAGAAAGAAAGAAAGAAAGAAAGAAAGAAAGAAAGAAAGAAAGAAAGAAAAAAAGAAAAGGAAAGTATGTCAGAGAAAGGAGTAAAATATGCACAGTGAGGGCAGAGAGCACTTACAGTAAAGGATTAAAATATTCAAAATTAGAAATGAAAGGTTTTTAGAAAGTGAAAGCCAGCGCACAGTAGTGAGACATTTTCTCTATCTTCATCTATCCAAATCAAGTTTATTTAGGAATGGAGATATAGAAGAAACCATGGAATGGATTGAACGCCCATACAGAACGCCCATATACAGATATCCATATATAAGTCATAGACATGTCCCATGATGCCTTTTTATACTGTATGACTTGTGCAGACTACAGCTGCACTGGCATTTCATCTGCACTGCACACAGGGCTGGATTGGTGGTCTGGCATACAGGGCATTTTCCCGGTGGGCCGACAGTCCTCAAGGGTCGATGCATTGGGTTTTTCCGTTTGTCTGTTTAAAAAAATCCCTTAGAGACAGGTCCACAATTTAGATAGCACGGCCCATCGGTGCATTCTGTCAGTCCACTGACTCCATTAGGGACTGTTCGTAATTTACCGGGGGGGGGGGGGGGGGGGGGGGGGGGATGGCAAAAAAAATCGGAGTTAGGGGGAGGGCCATGGAAAAAAACCCGAATTTATTTTATTTTATTTTTATTTATTTTTTTAAAACAATAATAAAACATGTTCTGAAACACATCGCTTTGCGATGCAAGGTCCCGGTGCATACTATAGCACTGAAGCGTGTATCTGTAGGCCTAGTCAAAAAACTAACAGGTGCAGCTACTGTAGATTGCCCGCGCTGACTCTCTTTCACTGTAGGATTGCTAGTGCTACGGAGGAACATTTGAGCATCATAGAAAATGCCCGTGAGCAAATATCAAACTAGCTGATGTGAACTATATGGGCTAAACAGTTTGGGAAGTTTTGACAACGAATTGGATGGGCATTTCCAGAGGAATTTTGGAGAGGTGTTGTAGTCAACTGGTGGTCACAGCCTCTGGTAAGCCATGATTTTATTTATTGGCACCGCCGTGTGCTTACATTTGTGTTCAAAGAACTTCAAAGACTCCAACCAGACCGGAAAGAACAGTACCTAGGCCTAGACATTTGGCCTAGACGTACTTTGGTAGAACGGTGCAGTGACGCGAGTTTGTTTTGTTTAGCTTGTGGTGTCAAGGTAGTAATAAAAATGGTATTAACGGCGATGTGTTGGCCATGCATCATAAGGTCTTGAAACCATTGGAGGAGCTAACTTGGTGTAAAGAGAAGTCTCATCACTTTGGTGAACAAAAACGGACCAACTAAGCAAGGAATTATGTAGGCTACATTTAAAGCGTGACGGGAGAAGGGAATGTCACCAAAGTTGTGCATCGTGTCAGGTAAGAAGTGGCTTTTGTTTCTTGCTGTGGAGATTGGATTTGTAGAAGCGTGTATTGGTATGCTAGGTCTTGCCTGTTGCTGGTGAAGTAGTCTAGCTTAGCCTCGGAGTTGGCTATGGGGTGAATCTGAAGGAGAGCACAGCCGATGGTGTGTCTGGCTTGTCTATCATCACAGTTGTCAAAGTTGAATTGCCGCGGTGTGTAATGGCTGTGCTATTGTTGGATGTTTTGGAATGTTGTACTGGTTCTGTTATGGCAATTTGTTCCTTTTGCCTCTTGCTGCTGATTTGACCACCATAGCACCGCCACCACCTATTAATGCGTCTTAATGGCCTACGTTAAATGCAAACTAAAGGTGGCTTTCTCACTCTCCCTGTATCAATAGCCAGCAATGGCTCGAGCTGCTTTGGCGCTTAGCCTACTTCTTGCTCCGATCACATCCCGAACTCTTTGGCCGTCAGAGTGTAGCCTAATTACATTCGGGAAGGTAGAGCTATGCCTGTGTGTGTGCGTGCGTGCTTTTATGCGCGGTCTGGGAGACCGAGATGCACCTGATCCACAGTCGCAATTGCAAGAAAATCTAAATTATTTGAAAGCCCGGTCACCTCTCACGAGTGCATCGCATAGCCTAGTCAAAGCATTTCTTCTAATTTCACACATTGCACACTGCTCATGCTGAAGAGACAAACTGTCAAGGCAGCGCGATTTGCTCTTGAGCCCTCACCTCCCCACTGGGCAAAAAGACGTCCAAACAACGTCTTTTCCAGGTCATTGTTGGACGTCCCAGCAGGGTACCAGAATGTAACGCCAGATGACGTCTTTTTTTTTGCGTTATTATGACGTCAGGTATGAACGTCATCAGGACCTCCAGATAAGGGCAAATTCTAGTCCATATTAGGTCATTAGGGATGTCTTATCAACGTCTTTTTCGAAATTGGAATGAACCTCTCCCCCTCCTTACCTCAGTAGTGCGGCCATTAAATTTATTCCATCCAAAACTCCATTTGCTAAAACGAGATAACCTAACATAGCCTCATAACAAAAGCCTAACAACCTAACAAACAGGTCAATTCTTACCCACAGACTCGTTGAATTAAGATGGCAGATTTTCAAAGCAAAAAAGTTAAACTACACAGCTCAACACCCAGCAATGGTGGTATTTTGAGAAAATTAAGGGTAAAGGGTTCTTGAAAAGCAAGACAGTTGAGATTCGAACAAATCCCATCTTAAGACAAATGGTACACACAGTCTCACCTATGCCAGACTTTGTGCACAATCTTTAAAAAGTCCTTTGATGCTCCATGTATGCAACACAATGCAAAATAGCATTTCTTGTTAATTGTATCGACTGCTTCAGAACTGAAGTAACCTCATCACTGCCTCCCATTCAGATCACTCAAATGTTCTAATCTGTTGCTAAAATAAATAAAATGTCTTATAGCAAATGGGACATCACTCTTTGTGGACGTCTTTTTGACTTTAAATTAACTCTGTGAGTTGTCATTCAAACATTTAAGTGACAGCATTAAAAACCTTGAAACTTCTAGTTTTCAAAATATACAGACAATTATCACATGGAAAGTGACAGGGGGGGGGTTTACTTTTATTTAGCAAACACTTTTGTTTACAAGGTTAAATCTTCAAAAGTCTTGACTACATACCTCTGCAACGTTTTTTTTTTTTTGTAGAGTTGTGTTTACATTCAATTAAAAAAAAATTGTATTACATTAACTTTACTGTCATATTCTTTTTTGTTAGGCTTTTCAGAAAAGGGGGAGATAACAAATGTGATCTTTTTCAAGAATTATTGAAAAAGTATTGATGATTATGACTCGTACACTATCATCTCTTAACAACATTACCGGTGTATTACAAAACCCAAAAGTCTTGAAATTCGAAGTAGTGTTAAATACTCTTGAAAACTTTCTTATGAAATACTGTAGGATCCAACATATTGGAAGAAAAGACATTGTACCTTGGGTTAAGAGACAGTTCATCTGAATGAAAACTCTGCATTACATCAATGGGTCTTACATCTGCCACATCATATCATTTCACAATCGTCCAGTTTTACAACATATATTTTTTAAAAATATGATGGTAACACTTTATTTTAACATTACATAGCTTAGCACTAATACATACAATGTTAACCCATTGATGCCTAAAGCACTTGCAGAAAAGGGTGCTGATGCCATACAAAACTCCAGGCGCCAGGGCCAATGTTGCACAACCCAACATCCAGCATCAATGGGTTAATGCCTGTATAAGTAACTTGTAAGGCATGTACTAAGCGAAATCAAACATTTGTTAGGTCCTTACTGAAGTTATATTAGGTAATAAATCCCAAATTGTGCATGAACAAGGCATTTGCGAATACATGCCTAACGTATGTTTGATTTTGCTTAGTGCATGCCTTACAAGTTACTTATACAGCATACAGGCATTAACACTATGTATTAGAGCTAATAGATGTAATGATAAAATAAAGTGTTGCCAAAATCATAATCAAAATAATTCTGCTGGGAAGCTTTGAGAGAAGTTGTAGTGCCTTTGTTCGTTTGTTGGTTGAGATGGGAACGTCATAAACATATTCAAAGAAGGTGAAAACAGAGCTGAGCTGTGCTGGATATAACAAGTTGCAGACCCAGTAAAGCTTGAACAGCTTGTCAATTGTGCAAGTCAGGCCGTCTGCAACGGGAATGGTCACACGGTCATTCCTGGCGGTTATGACAGACTCTTCAGGTTCCCAATGCAGACCACTAGTGGTTGGGTTGTGGATTCCATCTCAGTGTCAGTAGTGCAGTGAAGAGGGATGTGAAGTTGGTTCCAGACTGAGAAGAAGTAGAAGAGGAGGAAGAAGAAGAAGGGGGAGAGAGAGAGAGACACATCATCAATAATACTTAATAGCAAGTTTTACTTAACTGATTGAAAGGTATGAAGCATACCAGTCAAACTAAGTATACAGGCATGAAAACGGGTCAGGGGTGAAAAAGGTGAGAAAGGTGCGGCGTGGCGCGGTGGCACGGAGCGGCGCGTGTGTTGCAGCGGTGCGCGCGAATGTGTGGTGTGCAGTGGCGTTTTTGGGGGATAGTGTTGAGTCATACTAGGGGGGTCTGGGGGCATGGTCTCCCATGGGAGAAAATTTAGCTAAAACCGTCTTTAAATGATGAATTTTGAGCATACTGTAGCGACCCAGGGACAGTGAACATAAGAACTGTCAACCATCTTCGTTACTTCATGACTGTCATGCTGACGCAAGAAATTTAAGCGGTTAAATAAGTTGTTAAAAGGTCACTAATCATTGTGTCAAAGTGAAATTTCTGTAATGCTTTCCTATGAAAATGTATAATCAAAAATCTGCAAAAACTGTGAGGTGTGTATTCACTTTCGTGATATACTGTATATGAAATTCATTTTGCAATGCGGTATACGTATGAACTTATACAGTATAATATCAGGAAGGAGCCAAGACTGACTTGCACCAACACAGACCCACACGCAAACACACCCAAACGCAAACACACACACACACACACACACACACATTCCTACCAAAGATGTCAGCGATGCAGAGTCCTAGCTGGCCAATAGTGTGTGAGGTGTTAAGTTCCGCCTCTCCGTGCAGCAGCAGCAGGTTGGAGGGCGGGACCTTTAGCTTGACTGACAGGTCTTCCACTGCATGCTTCAGAAGCTCTGTCTGCAACACACATACACATAAATATTACTGACACACACATCAGCTGTATAGGGTTATCTACTTTCCATGGCTTCCCCCAACTATAAAACAGAATTATAATACTTCCTGTAAAAAGTCTTTGACTAGGCAAAGCGCTATACAAAACAGATGTACTGCTGTGTGTGTGTGTGTACCTGTGCTAGTTGTATTTGGTGTATGTCTGGTCTGTGGCGTATCTTTAAGTTTACCAGTCGTGCCGGTGTGTTCTGCTGATGCTGCTGCAAGCGTTTTCATTGGCTGGTTTTCCTGCGAGGGCGTGGACTGCATACGATGGCGATGTCGGCATCGTCAGACTCCTCTCCTTCATCCTCCTCCTTTAATTGGCTAGCTGCCGCAGCAATCCCGGCCCCTCTGGTGATGGACGCAGCAGGGAGCCAAGCGCATCCAGCCTCATGTTAATCTCCCTGTCACACGCACACACACAATGTAAGGAAAGTTGACAAGTCACTGTAGAGAAAGTGTCAGTGCGTGGCATGCACACAAGTGTGTGTGTGTTGTGTACTCACGTTAGTTTGCGGTTGGGCCGCCGCCGTGCCTTGAGTGGTGTGGAGGGGGAGGGGGGCGGAACGCCTCAGCACAGTCCTAACACCAACACATACACACACAAGGATGCATTAACACACATCAACATGATGGATATGGTAAGCATACAGCAATAAATTGGAAAAATATTGTAGGGGCTACTATGTTGACTCATGGTCTGTGTGTGTGTGTGTGTGTGTGTGTGTGTGTGTGTGTGTGTGTGTGTGTGTGTGTGTGTGTGTACACTCACATTGTGCTTTGCATGGGTTTGGTCACCTGGTCCGAGTCATCTGAGAGTTCGGTACACTGCTTCCCTCACCATCGCTGTCGCTGTCAGAAATCTGTCAAACACACAATATACAGTCTCAAGTTTGCCGTCCGTGTTAGCTGTAACTCATCCAAATACTGCTACTTTATACAGCAGGCACATATTTACTGACCAAGTTGCTCTCTATGACAAAAGTGCTATGGGCTACAGTGACAGGTAAACAAGAAACAACAGGTTAACAACACTTGGCGCTAATTAGTTCTCTACAACTACAAACCGCTGCTGTTCCCTTCCGTTTGGGATCCATATCACCAAACTATAGTTCTCTTGAACTTAACGGCATTGTTATAAGAATATGGCTATGACAGCCTTAAATAGCAGGTTAAAATATGGTCATTGACATTTTGGTGACAAGGTCATAACTCTGTATCGCAATGAGGTCCTAACAGAGGCTCTGCATGAAAGTGTTTTTAAAGATTAAAAGAAGTTTTTAAAAGTAAATATCCTTTGAAAAATACCTGCACAAAATCAACCAGAAAAGACATCTCAGATTTTACACTGCAGCGGCTTCGGAGTCAGAAGATGTGTGAGAACTGTGTAGCACTTTTCATCTGAAAATGAGAGCAGAAAATTGTACAGCAGTACTTAAATTTCACATTTACCAAAGTCTCTGTGTTATTATAACACTATCACAGTAACATATTTATCACAATTGCAGGGGTGATAGTGAAAAAAAATCCTGAGCCTGAACTTTTTTCCTGGTCGGGGAGGGGGGGCCGACGGGACATACTGCATATGAGACGTAATGTAGGCCTTATTATTATTCAAACACATTATTCAAACATTTAAGATAATGTTTTCATTTTTGCATTATTTCTATAGTGTTATTCACGAAAACACAGATCATTTCCCTGTTGGTAGGCTACAGCACTTGGCTGAAAGAAACTGACCACCACGTTCAATTCTAGCTGTAAAAACGAATACCAACGTATGCAGTTAGAAATGCATTCTAGGCTTGTGATGTTGCACTAAAGTTATTGAGGTGGGTATTGAACCAATGCAACATTTCAACACCAGAATGCATTTCTGAAAACATGGTGCATATTTTACCACATTGAATTAACTGAAAGCTACATATGTAGCAGCCATACCAAGACAGGTCAGTAGGAGGCAATACTACTCCAAAGTACAGTAACTACACTCTGTCCAAAATAGAGGAGGTGATTACCAATTAATTGAGCAATACTTTTAAATGACATGACATTTGCTGCAAGCTGATAAGTTTCATTTTCATTGGGACATTGCTCATATAACTTGTATAGGCTACTGGACATACGTTTAGATAGCCTACTCGTGGCCCCATGGTCTACCTATAACCACAGATTGTTTAAGGGCTGTGCTATAACCCCTGCCTTTCCGTTGTAGGGAAACGCCCTTTCATTACCGGTACATGATATTTAGGGCACAAGCGCATGATTGGCTACATGCAGGCCCACGTTCACATCGCATATTTCGACTCCACGGATGACAGAACCAGTGGTTATTACGGACAGGACAGTATATATAGCCTGTGTGACTACTGCGCGACTTTCGCATTGGGTTGTAGTCAATTAAAATACATGAAAATCACTCGCGTGTACACACGCCCATTACAATGTACAAGTTGAAAAGATAACAGAAAGCAACAAAAACAAAGACAGGACCGAATTAAGCTACATGAAAATAGCACAGGGCGTGAAGATAAGATGAACATTCACTGCATGTCTAGGTGACACCGTGGTGGCCACATGAACGCAAGCCAAGTATTTGAAGTTCATGAGAGTCTGATATTGACAATTGCCCCCTGCCCGAGAGTAGGGATTAAGTAGCCCAGAGCGTGCAGACAATACAACCTGTGCATCGTGCGTGGAATAACTGGATTCGATTACGCAGAAGGGCTACGACAGGGAGCGCGCGAGAGAGAAAGGCTGTGTGAACCTGTGCGAGGCTGTTTGGGGGTTTTCACAGAGCGCGTTGGTTTAGTCAGCATAACTAATATAAACATCTCCCTGAAATCAGTTTGACACGTGGTTTGTCAGGAATGACGCAAAACACCATCCCTCAATCAACAGTAGACCAAAACCCACGAACTCAGCTCACACTAGCCTACAAGGGGTGTAGGCTAACTAGGCTTGCCAAACATTAGCGATCCAAGCATTCCATTGTCATTTGGACATGTCGCAATGGTAGCCGCTATTCCAATGCAGACCACATTTACGCACTACACCTAGAAAAAAAGTATCATGACGGGCATAGCATAGCCTACCGTTTTGAGCATTTTTTTTTTGAAAGAACGTCCATCTCCATCAAAGTTTGTCAACATTGCGCTGTCATTTAGCGCACATAAATGAGGAAAATAGACGAACCTATTTCAAACTCTCACTGAGCCCGTTTATGCGCATCAATAAGCCGTTTATGGTCAGGTTTTTGGAGTAACCTGCGCAAGGCAAAATCATTCGGGCCCAAGCCAACATGCCACAGTGGGCAAATTAATAACTAAATGGCCTTACCTTCAAACGTTTTCTTGATCACAGAATTTCACTAGTATTCCACTGACATCCACACGGTTCAACACACCCATCACAACTAGCAAGCCATGTGGATTTGTGCTAACAATAGTTGCTAATTTGTATCGGAATCCAAATGGTCTAGACTTGGCCTATAGTACTTTCTTCCGTTTCTTCAGTATAACGAGATGCCATTTTTGGATTTGCCTCCGTCGACAGTGAAAATATCTGAGAAGGGTAACCAGTAGGGGCCTAGAACTCTCTTTACTGTGCATACTGACAGCCAATCTACTTCTCCTTTCACTAGAACTAGAAGACTGCCGCCAGTGATGTGGTGAGTGACTCAAGAGCAAGACGTAACAAATTGATACATTTTTCAGTAAGATGTCGGGATGATACAAACAATTATGGGCTGCTGCTCATTTGGGTTCCTTTCGCGTCTCTTACAACAGGCTGTTGCGCGCTCATTTATTTTCACCATACATTAATGAAGGCCTACGCGATAGTTTATTATTTTTGGGGAAATTATTATTTTATTTTTTTCTACAGCCACGCTACGCCGGATTTCCGGCGCGGCGCCGGACTGCTATCACCCCTGCAATTGCATACAATACAACAATAAAAAAAAAATCTAAAAAACAAATGAAAGGAGGCAGAGGGCCTGTAAGTGGATGGCAATTAGACACATGATCACATAGACAATATGATACACACACACACACACACACACACACACACACACACACACACTTACCATCAGTCTGATCATCCAACTGTTCAATCAGAGTAGGAGCTTGGACAGATGTGGCCACAAGACCTGGGCCCTGACGAAGAGAGAAGAGAGAGAGAGGGGGAGAGCACGTTAGTTCCCAGTGCATTGAAGGTACTTTTAAAATCCCGTAGCCATAACTGGTGTTGATACCTTGGTAGTCGCCACACTTCACACGCAGCTGTTCTACTCTGCCACATAAAACTCAAACTTTGAATCTTCTTTTCAAACGTCATGGTATCGTCACCAATTACCATTGCCTACAAAATCTCGTGCGTGGCAGTTTTATCCCTCGAACAGCGTACATCTGGCACGTCGCACCCTCCATCTGAAACAACTGCCGGTATTTTCCCAACACACCGTCATACGAGGTCTACCGAGACAAAACACGACAGCGTTGACCAGTTGCCCAGATCTACCATATTCAACTACATACTGAAACAGTGAAAACCACGACACTTACATGGAACTACGGTTCAAAGCTTGTCTATTGACTGGCCACAACAACAACCAAGCCGACATAATGTGATTCGGAAATTCGTTTCTATCACCTTTCATCGAGCCAACACAAAACAGTGGGATACTGCTTGCTTTTATTGGTGCTATTCTTTATCATGTACGAGGGTGGCGGATGGTCTGATTTCCATGATTTGACGCAGAACTGCTTACGTTTGAAGCGCTGAAGTTTAAAATCGCCTCTATGCTAGCTAGCCCTTGCCTTGCCCCCTCCGATACCTGTTACCGGTACTAGCAGCATCCACTTTTGCCCCACTACCAGTACTAGCTCTACGTCAATCCATCCGTGGTGTTTCAGTATCCTTGCACAAATCCTGTCAGACTTTCTTTCTTTTATGTTCAGAAAATAGCTTTCAAACTTCACATCAGTAAAGTGCCGCCTGATTTATTCCACACCAGCTAATTATCAGTTACCATATTAGCAACCAATGTTAGCAAACCATCCAATATCACATTTCAAACCTTTAATTTTCCCAACACAACACGTTTTAACCATTAAGTTAGTCCACATGTGAATTAAAAGAAAATAAATATAATTTATAGTGCAAGCGTTAAAGATCAATAGCTAACTGAGTATCAATAACTAGCTAAATCTGTAGGCTAGCTTAATGTTCACAGAATCACTGAGGCTGTTCCAATGTTCGTACAGCAAAACTTGTGAAGCAGAGTTTGATTTTAACCATACATTAACGGTAACACACGTAATTGTTACGAAATTATACCAATAAAGTGAATTACTTACGCCAGCCTCTCTCGGTGTCTGAAGTCAAGTCGCCGCATCTTGCATTTCCAACGGTAGAAAAGGCGGGCGGAAGTCTGCTTTCAAATGTCCACAGTCACGCGATTGGACAGCCAAACGGCCGTTAGTTTCTCACTTGTTGTAGCACGACCCAGAAATGAATCTCTTAACTTCAGGTTTCACACATTCTGTGAAATCTTACACAAAAATGACACATAATCTGTCAATGCTGTCTACACATCCCAATGTGTTATTTTTTTTGACACATCTGTTTAGGCAGTCCCCATTGGGTAAATGATTAACTATATTCAGACGTCTAATGGACCTCATAGTTTGACGTCAAAATAGTATACCTATTTTGCACGTCATTTTTGGGTACAGAACTGGTCTTAGACGGACGGACGCGATATGGACAAGATATGAACGTCTATGTGACGTTCTATGTTTAGTGGGTCCACATCAGGTGCGCGTTTCACTTCCGCAAGAAGAACATTAATAGTGTCAAAGTGAGATGTTAAAGAAAAAAAAGTTAAATCTAGCCATCCTTGTTTAGGCTAGGCTACATAAAACATGAGGAAGTTCAGATGTGATTCGCCATTCCTCACCCGAAAATTGATTAGAACGCAGGAAATAGCATCTAAAAAACAGATTTTTTTTTTTTCCACAGCACCCCCTGGTCAAAACCAGTTCCTGCGTCCCTGGCTTCGCTAATACTGTGCTGAACATGTAAAACGTACCTGAAAGGCGCTGCTTGTCGAGCAGGGAAATATTGAAGCTACGGTGGGGAAACTCTCTCCACTTTGTAGGCTAGTTTACAGTAGTAACAACTCGGACATTGGTATTGAAATGGAAGTTTTTATTATTATTATTATTATTATTATTATTATTATTATTATTATTATTTTCACTTAACACGTAAAAAAATAGTGAAGGCAATTTGTCTCGGTGACAGTGGAGTTAAAAGGCATCCCATGCAGCCGCAGAGGTAGAAATTGCGGCTTCTCATAGGTATCCACTGATATCGATAGCACATAATAGTGCAGACAACCGCCCTTGATGTAGGCTACTCTGACTGTTCTCATGATGGTTGTTCATCTACCAATTTGAAATATATATTTTTTGTATCTGTAGGGGGAGGGCCATGGGAAAACAAAATTGAAGTGGGGGGAGGGCCATGGGGAAAAAAATTGAGGTGGAGGGGGGGGCCATGATTTTTTTTTTTGACCGGACTTCCAGCGCACCAGCCCTCCCCCCCCGGTAAATAACGTACAGTCCCTTAGGGGGTGGGGGTGAGGGGCTGGTGTATGACAAAAATGCCCGGGCCAGTTTGTGGTCCCTGACTGCACACAAAATGTACCATAAAAATGGAGTCTGTGGGGCCTGCCATGAATTCTAATGTCATGAATGAAGGCTACAGTATGTAGTACTGAGCCCAGTTAGATTTGTGTATTGGGGTTTACAGACAGTCTTTACAAGTGTACCTGTCTAGATCTTGAGCCTGGTTAGATTGGAATATCATAAGTCACAGTCGCAGTATCATGTTATGTCGCCTATACTGTAGGTCTTTTTGATTGTGCCTCAGATGGCAGATATCTCACCTTGATGATATTTTTACAGAGATAGACTTCAGTACTAAGTATTAAGTACATGTATGTGTTTTACAATGATGTAATTTATTTTTTGTTATGGACTGTGATTATTTGTAGGCTGTTTTTTACAAGCATATTGCATTTCCCCCCTCATTAAAGCCATATATGTATTCGCGGTCTGTGGGGGCCAAATGAAATACGCAGCACTCTAAACCATATGTTTTGGATGATGGGGAAGCTATGGTTGATGGCCATTCAGCAGAGGTGGAACGTAACTAAGTATTTTTACTTCGTTACTGTACTTAAGTAGTTTTTTCTGGAATTTGTACTTACTTGAGTAAAAATAAAAATGCAGACTTTTACTTTTACTCAATTACATTTTTTGACAATTACTTGTACTTTCTACTCCTTACATTTCTAGGAGAATACTTTGTTACTAGTTACATTTATCCTAGGTTTTCCTGTTGTGTTTCGTGGATATTTCAGTAGCCTCAGCTGCGGGCAGGGAGGTCGGACCAAGCCCCTCTTCCAAATTGACACCCAGACAGAAAATATACTTTTAAAAACATTAACAGGACTCCATAGTCATGTTCAAATGGAACCGAAAACCGTTGCAGACAATTTTTCCTATTGTATCAAGTAGGTAGACATGGAGAAAGACAGCCATTGCGCGTGTAGGCCTACTTGTACTTTTGTACTGAAAAGTACATTTAAAAGTTAGTACTTAGGACTTTTACTTAAGTACGTTTTTGGTAAACAACTTTTACTTTCACTTGAGTAATTTTTTCGCAGGGTACTTCTACTTTTTAAGTACACAACTTCAGTACTTCTTCCACCTCTGCCATTCAGCAAACGCCCATCAATGTTATATCACCCACCAATAAAGAGGTTGGGAAAAATCAAGGCTAACCCCCCATGCGGCACAGTGGACACACATGCAGTTTCACCTTCGACCGACCTTCAAAAGATGTCCATACTTTATTTTCCTTATCTACAGTGTACATGTACAGTACGCTACAGTACGTACATCAAACTCCCTTTTTTGCCTCTCACAATCTCCACGGCAGTGTTCGGCGGCGCTGTAATGTTTTTTAATTAACAATCTAAACTGCTCATCGCCGGTGTCAGAGCCATTGGAATCGCAGTCATTAGCGCCGTCCTTTTGAAAGGCCCGTCTTTTGTCAAAGTAATGGGGGAAACGTAGCGATTAGCCACACAGAATCACTGCCACATGAGACTATTATCTGTCCACGAGGAAACCAATTACAAGAGGAAATATGTTTAAAAAGGGAGGAGCACACGCAAAACATACATACAAATGACAGAGGGTCTCCAGCACACACCGATGTGTGGGGTATTTCTTGGGCCGACTATACCCTCCATGGGATTGCCATGTGAACACGAGATTCACATGGAGATGGATGTCATGGTTGTTGAGTATAACGTACATTATATAAAGTTTAAAAAAAAAATGCAGTGTTAATTCAACACAAAGTACTCTTGGACCAAAACACTCAATTGGTGTTCAATTGACTCTAAGGGTTGAATTTCCACAGTTGTTTTTTTAAACTGTGTAGCTGATGCAAGTGGATGGGGGTTTGTTGATGTCTCTTTTCACATCACTAATGAAACTGCAGGGGGCTGATCAATCTTCAGGGGGTGTTATTCAAATATGTGATAACACGCCATAATGTGCTTTACCTCGTAGCTGTGCATTAGCCTACATTTCAGGGAAGATCAAAAACATCAACATTGACTGCAATAGCCAAATGACTGTCATCAAAATGGAGGCCATTAAGTCTGTATTATCGATAGGTTTTGCATGAAGTTATCTGTTGTACATTTTTTAAAAATACCTTGAAGTGTGGGTATTTCAGAAATAAATAATAGGCGAACTATTGAATTAGAAACAGAATAGCTATTGGATCAACCAATCACTAAAGTAGAGACCTGCATTGGGATTGGGACCCGCTGGGTCCCGCAGGACCCAACGCAAATCTCGCGGGAGCGGGCGGTCTGGGCAAAGAGGCGGGCGGGAGTGAGCGGAGAATTCAAATACAGTGGAGTTGTGCGGGCGGCACGGGACTCAACTCACTAGTTTCACGCCGTGTCGGCCGAGAGGACAGTAGTCTACTTGCGCTTTAGCCTATGTCATTCAGAATGACAGCTGCCTCACGTTGCAGAAAATAGCTGGTACGTGTTTTCAGTTGAGGTACACCATCAAATTAACTTTAGTAGCCTAAACATATCAGATATTTAAGCAACAAATTTAACATAAGTCATTTTGCAAACGACACCCTGATGCAGCCGTATTTACCTTGGCAACTAATTGCACTGTTAAAGCTCGCATTTGGTCACCGCTTTCCAGTAGGCTAGAAAAGGGGGCCGATATTGGAAAAAAAGTAGTCTATTGGCCTAGACCTGTTAGTTGTTAATTGAACCATTTATTTTACTCGTATCAAAATAATGCATACAAATAATGTAAACCACTGCAGAATTAGCCTACATATTGCAAATTCATTGCAATCTTGACTACACCCTTATTATAATAACAGCTCGCAGTGGTCAAAGCTGGAGGCCGAGTTGGTCCCGTTATTGAGGCTATATAAGAAGAAGTATAGGGCTATTGTTTATCTACATTATTTGGTCAATTGCAATGTAGGCTATCAGCATAGGCCTATTGCATATACCCTACCCTACCCAGATGGGTCCAAGTAACGCTTTGCAGTGCTTAGATCCAGTTTTTTATCCATAGTGCCATATGTGTTCGCCGAATTGCGTGCCTTCAGGCATGCACTTAAATTACCACTAGCATCATATCCCGTATTGACGAAGTGCTCGTGGATATTTTGGGCTGCGTTTCAATCTGTGCTGCAAGTTCTGCGGACGCGCAAGAATTGACAATAAGGTAAACGTTTTGCCATCGAGGGCGGATGGTGGCTACGTACGTTAAGAGGCTATTTCCATCTGCCACATTGCGATAAACCGACATATTGCAGAACAGATGAGGAATTTGAGACTCAGGCCAAAATAGTCTACAAGCACTTGGTCAATATAATGCTGGTAGCCTAATTTAAATGCCTGGAGAGACCCTATTGGAGAAACAAGTGCGCAACCAAGACGAACCACGACTGGCCATGGTTAATAGGCTATATTTTCACTCATCTAATGACATCAAACACAATAGGTCTAAAGAAACAGTGGCACATCATATCTAATGACCCAACATTTGGACAATTATTTTCTAACACCCGAGATTTGCCTATGAAAGATAGAGTAGGCTACCCGACTCAGCAGACACATTATGTGTCTATGATAGCCTACTCCACCTCATAACTGGCTATGCGACCTCCCCTCAGGTATTTTCCCCTGCCGTAATTGTGTCAACTGCAACGCTATGAAAAGGCGAAACGTTCTCCCACCCTCGCACTGGAAAAAGTTTCTACAGTGAATGGAAGGATCACACGCTGATGCCGCACGTCTTCAGTTGTTTGTGTGCTGAAATGTGTGTGTGCTGCGTAAAACATGGCAATATTAAATCATGCCCCAACTTGGGTACTGTACTGGGAAGTTTGCAGGTTGGCCTGCAGCGGAGCCAGTCGTTCTGTCAGATCTGTACGTCTCAAGCTGACTTGCCATCCATGTCATGTGTAGGCATATCTCTACAAAACACATCTGGCGCTACTTGAGCCAAGATGTTACAAATTACAATTTAAAAAAAAACCCTGTTACCTGTTTTCTGAGTTAGGCTGTCTGGAAAATTTAAGTTATGAACCCATCTTTTTCATATAAATTCCGAAAATGGAGCAAAGCACCAAAGCGTTACACGGACCCGGTCGTCGGGATGATGCAAGATGTTGCCGACAGAATTTGTCACCTTTTTTTCAAGCAGAATACCTGCAAAATCTGACGAATAATTGGGTTTTTTTCTGACATGTGACTGCAAGTTTTGATTTTTGTTTGTTGGTTTGTGTTAATAAAACGAAATCAAATTTGATTCCATTGGGTTGTCATGCATTGACATTATGGGTTAGCAGGTCATTCAAGCAGCCCTGTTTAAATATTTAATTAGCCTACATTCGGAGAAAAATTGAAAAAGCTGCAGTTATTTCGCTTATGAAAATGAACGTAGCCTAAACAAAACAGAAGCGCGAAGCCTATTCCAATGCACCAAGAGACCAGCATGCGGGAGTGGGAGTGGACAACACCGCGGGACTGGGCGGGCACGGTGCGCAAACCCTGCGGGAGCGGGCGGTAATGGTCTAATATTCAGCGGGAGCGGGCGGGAGAGAAATGAGAAAACCCGCCCAATGCAGTTCTCTACACTAAAGCCGGGCTTACACTGTGCGACTTTTGCCTAGCCTGGTGAACCAGCGCCACCCGCTGGACGGCAAAATGTTTTGTCTACGGGTGGGTCTGGCCTCGCATAATGATTCAATGAAGCCAGAATGCCATGAATCTGGCAAACCAATTACAACGCAAAGATGTGTTTTGAATCAAAGCGGGCAGGGTTTTGAATGAAGGTTGTTCTCATCAACAATCTTCGGATGTATTATGCATCGAGGCCAGACTAAATTAGACATCCTTATTTAGTCTAGTTTATCAGGCTAACTTTTGCCCTGATTTTGCCACAATTTGGCAGTCGCACGACTTTTTGGGAGTCGGGCCGATTTCTTGCTCAATTGCAGGTCAATCATGAGTCTCGCATCGTGTAGTGTACGTGGGGTAACGTCAAGCGATTTCACCTCGCGATCGTGCAATCGCTGTGTCGCAAGAAAATCAAAACTGTTTGATATCCTGGTCGTGCCTCGTGAGTAAATCGCACAGTTAAAGAATTGCTATGACCCGATGTGACACTACAAGTGCACAAATCAATAGGGCCATTTGATTCCCTCTTTTAGCACGTCCTCATCTCCACCTCAGGTGCGCATGTTCCCTCCTCTGCAGACCCGGGAAACATGCCTGTCGTGTCACACAGTGGAAGCATTCAGTTTACCATCCGACTGTCGGCTCATATAGTGTGAGGACATGAGTCGTGAGATGTGAACTTTGAAATCGTGAATTTCCCTTGCGCAGTGTGAGCAGCAGCTTAATACCCAGGAGTGAAAATATTGCACAGTGTATGCCTGCCTAAAGAGTAATGTCGACTTTGTTGATCCTTTATATGAAATTCATCTCTGCATTTATTCCATCTTGATGATGATGAACTCTGCACAGTAGTTGACTAAGTTTCTTTCTGTCACACAACAAAAGATCTGATTATGTTGTTTTTAATCTATTGGATGCAGAGAAAGTAAAGACCTTTGACTCTAGATGTTGTCTCTTTGTCGTATGTGTGAGGAATACAAAGGCTGACACC
>NC_085864.1:10430107-10432607 GCF_034702125.1 Engraulis encrasicolus | reverse complement strand
ACTAGTGTTGATAGTCACATGAGAATATTTTTTTTTAATCCTGACCATTGCCTTGACCATTGCCATTCCTTTTCCTTGAAATGGGCAGTTTTCATAACGACAATATTTACCCTTCTGTTAATCACATCAAAGCTGAAGATTCCCCCCCTTAATACATATTTGACTTACCTTGAGATGGGAGGGTATGACTCTGTGCCAAAAACACACAGATGAACTCCTTGCAGTCATTATTTATTGGTTTGCGGTTAAAGTTTAATGGTGTCACAGCATCACTGGGAGTGGGACTGGGATGATAGTTTTCCCAATGTGAGTTTCATGCAACTGCAGTAGGTTACATGTTTTATATAATGCAAGAGAAGACATGTTTGATTCCCCAAGTCCTTCACAACATCATGGATGTGTAAATAAACAATGTTTAGTACAAACAAACTCTTCTCTTCCAAGAGACCTCCCCTTCATAACAAATCAATGTGTAAACCCACTCATCCACAACCCCTTGCGCTAAACTTGTGCTGTCTGCGTACTACTCATATATTGCTATCTAGGTCTTCTTTTTGAAAATCCCTTTGATTAAATACACCAGCTGAACATAATTGAATGCCCGAGCTTGATATTTGCTTACCTGACTCTTGCCCTAAAGGAACGCCCCACGTGTAGTTGCTGAATGCAGTCAGACGATGTAAATCAGGTTAGATATTTGCTATTATTTAGATTATTTGTTGTATATTTTCATAACCTATTTTCCCCCACAAACTGCAGTATGTCAGCAGTGCGTAACGCCTGAAGTCATGTTCATGATGTATGCTCTTCTTCATATGTCATTAGAGGCCCCCTTACTCTTCTTCCATCTCTACACTTTAAAACATTACAGCCAGCTAAATGTAAAGAAATGAAGTTGCCCTGCACCCTTGAATTTGAAAGTTAACTCAACTTGAGAAAGCTTTAAGTTGAGTTAAGGCTCGAGTTGAGAAAGCTTACAATATTAAAGCAGCAGGGCAACTTAATTTTTTTGCTTAACTGGCAATATTGTACAGTGCATGGTATTCTCTTACGTTGTGGGGTGAAGTTAGGGTAATATGGGACATCAGGTGCATGTTGTCAGTCCCTTCTTATTGTGTTTTCACACTTCAGTGGATTTTATGCTGTGCCAGGTTTGTGTGTGTGTGTGTGTGTGTGTGTGTGTGTGTGTGTGTGTGTGTGTGTGTGTGTGTGTGTGTGTGTGTGTGTGTGTGTGTGTGTGTGTGTGTGTGTGTGTGTGTGTGTGTGTGTGTGTGTGTGTGTGTGTGTGTGTGTGTGTGTGTGTGTGTGTGTGTGTGTGTGTGTGTGTCTGTCTGTCTGTCTGTCTGTCAATTGAGATGCAAAGCAGTGTGTGCGTGCCTGCGTGTGCATGTGTGTGTTTGGCTGGGTGTGTGTGTGTATTTAACTCTCTCTCTCTCTCTCTCTCTCTCTCTCTCTCTCTCTCTCTCTCTCTCTCTCTGCCCTACAGAATTTATGTTGCTGTAGCTCATGTGTGAGGGGGGGACCAGTTGGGAAAATCAGCTAAAGAAAAGTAGTATGTGTGCGTGCATGTATGTGTGTGCGCGTGCGTGTGTGTGTGTGTGTGTGTGTGTGTGTGTGTGTGTGTGTGTGTGTGTGTGTGTGTGTGTGTGTGTGTGTGTGTGTGTGTGTGTGTGTGTGTGTGCGTGTGTGTGTGCGCTCGTGTGCTTGTGTGCACACACACACAGGGGGACGTGTAGGTGTTTTCTGCAGGTGCTTTTGTCTTTTCTTATTTATTTAGTACAAGTGCGATAAATCACCCTTTGTGACAGGCCACTTGTTTTTTTGCTGCATTTTTCCTCCCTCTCGCCCAGCAGAATATTGACCCATTCAAATGGAGCTTTCCTTTAAAGGTGTGCAGATTGACAGAATGACGGCGCCCTCCTCTGAGATATGCATATCGTTCCAGTATTCTCCTTC
The DNA here is from genome assembly GCF_034702125.1 of Engraulis encrasicolus. Lineage (NCBI taxonomy): Eukaryota > Metazoa > Chordata > Actinopteri > Clupeiformes > Engraulidae > Engraulis > Engraulis encrasicolus. Next base: position 10,430,651 of record NC_085864.1, on the reverse strand, counting down.
CTTCCGCCTCTCACCTCCGACAGTGGGCACCAAGGGGCTTCAGCCGGTGAAAAAAAAACGTGAAATGTCTGGCTGGCTTTTTGTTGCAGGTAACAAAGGCCTTTAGTGTGTAGAAAAGGCCAGCGCTAAGTGACTAAAGAAAAGAAAACATTTCCATGACTATAACGGAGAAAATAAACCTCCCGAACCTGATTTCTTTTTCAGTGGTGGAGGAAAATATATACTGGCTGATAGAATGTATTATATAAAATATTAAATTGGTGTTTTACTACATAATGCTGTATACAAAATGAGAATTGTTCTTTAAGTAATTTAGTTAAATGATCGACACAATAAGATTACCTTCTCTTGATGAGGATACATTCAATATTGAATCTGCCAATTGTGTTTCAATTTCAATGCACAACAATAGAAGACATGAAGGGCCATCTCCTAGCATATACACAATAGTATATTTGGCAAAATATTACTTACATCATGTTATCAATTCGCCTTGTTAAATGAGAGTTATGCAGTGGCTGTATTTCAGTGAGACTATAAATTG
>NC_085864.1:10415107-10425107 GCF_034702125.1 Engraulis encrasicolus | reverse complement strand
AAATATTGAATTACGCACACTTATTTGATACACATTTTATGGAGATTTGGATTATGTCTTTTGCATAACATGCTGCCTTCCACTGGATTTCATTTCATTTGGAGGAAAAACAGAAGACATGACTTGCAATGTGCTGCAATGAAGATTGATTTTCCTATTCACATCAAATTAGACTGTCCATTATTTAAACAAGACATCTATGCACAAGAAAATAAGCATTTTTGAGTGGATGTGAAAGAGGTCAGTTGTCAGTGGCCCAAAATGTCAATTGATTTTACATATTCCAAACCCATCTCCCTAAGTTCTTTGCCAAATTCTTCCAGTGGTTTCACGGTGCTACAACAGACTAAAACATGTTCGGGAAAGACATAAAACAACAACAACAACAACAGTAAGCAACCATATTAGAAACAAATTAAAATGTGTTATATCACGGCGGATCTGAGTCTCATTTTTAAACAAAGCACACAGTATTGCTCATCAAATGCTCACGCTTTTAACCAGCACCAAACAGCGGGTGTACGGGTATGATGATGAGAGGCGAGAGTTACTAAGTCAGGTCTATCCAACCAGCCATCCCTTGATGTTTCACATGCCTGGTGCAATACAGCAGGTGTGGAGCCTCCATCTAGTGCGCTGGGTGGCTGTGAGGGCGTGGGAGTTCATCCATGAAAAAGAAGCAGCGGGGCACGGCAGCCGTAGTTCCTCCCCAGTGAAGACACAGGTGGACCGCAGCTGGTGATGCTGCTGCTTCTGGTGTTGTTGCTGTGGTGTGGCGTGTGGAGAGATGTGTAGTTCTTGTTATGGAGTTGCACGTGTTGTGTTGTCGGTGTGGTGTGGTGTGGTGTGGTGTGGTATGGCGTTGTGTTTTGTTGTGTTGTGCTGTGTGTTGTTTGTATGTCTGTGTTTTGTTGTTATACGGGTTTGTTGTGTACCATGTGTTGTGTTTTGTAAACTTGATGTTGTGCTGTGTTGCGTTGCGTTCTGTTGTTGGTGTCGTGTGGTACATGTTGTCTTGTCTTGTGCTGTGTTGTTGTGGTGTGGTGTGGTGTGGCATGTGTTGTTGAGTTGTGTTGTTGGTGTGGTGTTGTCTGGGTTGTGTTGTGTCCATTGTTGTATGCTGTGATGTGGTGTATGTTGTGTGATGTCATATGTTGTGTAACTTTTCTTGATTTTGTGTAGTGTACTTTAAGTTGTTTTATGTTGTTTTGGTGAAGTTGTGTCGTGGTGTGTTTTTATGCCGGTGTTTACTTGTAGTCTTTTAGTGTTTGTGTTGTGTTGTGTTGTGTTGTGTTGTGTTGTGTTGTGTTGTGTTGTGTTGTGTTGTGCTGTGCTGTGTTGTGTTGTGTGGTGTTGTGTACCACATTTTGTTGTTTTGCTGGTGTTGTGTTGTGTGACATGCTGGTGTTGTGTTGTGATGTGGTGTGTTGTGTTGTGTTGTGCTGTTATGCTGGTGTTGTATGCTGTCAGTGGGTGAGCAGTTTAAGGTCAAAGCACCAAATGACACATCATGAAAGCATACCGCCCGGTGTGCCTGAAGAGAGGTATGAGAATATCACCATTTAAAAAAAGAAATGTAGAAAATAAAACAAGTGTCAGAACAAAACAACCATACATACCACTGGAGTGAAAGAGGGGCCATGACATAGTAGCCCACAGATAGTGTTTCTTTAACAACTAAAGAAAGAAACAAAGAAAAGAACAGAAGGTTACACACAGAAAAAATAAAGACGAAGATGAAGAATACTATTTGGGCCAGAAGGACCCTTTTCTTACCACACACCAATACACTCCCCCCCCCCCTCACTCTCTCGCACACACAAACACACACACACACACACACACACACACACACACACACACACACACACACACACACACACACACACACACACACACACACACACACACACACACACACACACACACACACACACACACACACACACACACACACACACACACACACACACCCATCGCTTCTGAAAGGTCACAGGGCCTCCTCCCCTGGGCCTCCTTGCTGCACCGTGTTAGGTGTTAGGCCCCCAGCAGTGTAAGAGGTTAACGTAGGGAACAGTACACTATTAGGTGGTCCAGCCAGAGCACCGTAACAAAGTCATGTCTCACCACCAACTACCAGTTAAGTCGACAAGGGGGTGCAAACAGGTCAGTTTTCCCGGGCCCAGTGTAGGCCTATACAATTGGTAGGGGGCCCTTTTACAGTGTGTAAATGACTTTGTCCTGGATCCAGCCAAGACTGTTTGCGGCCCTGCTCTCCACATCTAAATTAAGCATTTTTTACATAAGTGGAGAGCATCGGCATACCTTAGGCAGCAGCCAACAATGCTTTGTATGTTGAAATACTAAGTGTTAGCCCTATCCAGACTGGGGGGGGGCTAAAAGTGCCCGCACCAACTTTGATGTTGTATAATTCCTTAACGACTTAAGCTATGACTATGAAACTTGGTGACTTTTCCTAAAATTTAGTTGGCTACAGTTTAGTACCAAAAGATTATGTTTATCATTTTTGCCGTTGCCGTGGCAACGGTTTTCTGACAGGTATGTCTGACCGAAAATCAATGATCTAAGTCTCATTATTGTTCCTTTTTCATTTTTTTTTTGTTATTTCCATTAGCATCAGACAGATTTGTGAGCATTAAAGTGGTCTGAAGCATATAATCATAAAAATTTAAGTGCATTACCTAAATTTGATGGAAAATACATTATGGCGAGATTTTGGGCATTATAATCAGATGATGTCATAATGACGTCATAAGATAATGACACAAAAATGATGTCATTCATAGATGTCCATATGTCGATCATCTCCCGAAAGTTTGGTGGTCATACCATATTCCGTTCATGAGTTATGAGGGGCGGCAAAAGAGCCAACCCCCACACCCCCCCCCCCCCCAGGCCCAGGAATGCCAAAAAAGCCCAGTCTGAATAGGGTTAAATGGTTATTTTGACATAGTGTTGTTTGAATGTAGCCAGGTTTAGAGACTGCCCTTTGGCAGGTGTTGCAAGAGCTTCTCATTTTTCAAGATTGAGCAAGAGCTTCTGTTTTTGAGAAACAAGAGCTTCTCTCTTTCAGATAGCCAACTATTTTTTTTGCCACGCATGATTTCCATGTTTTGGAAATTCTTTGAAACAAATAGCTGATATCTGAAGTGGTATATTAATTTCTTGATTAGAAGCCAGATATTGATTTTAAAATAGCGTTTTAGTATTTGGTAATATAATAAGATGCACTAGATGAGCCAAACTGCTAGAATGTTGGTAACAGATACATTATGCTTGATTTGCATAATGCGTTGTGATTCATTGCATTAAATTACATTACATTTGGCAGACACCTCTATCCAAAGCCACTTACCATCGAGGACATAATCATAGCACACATCACTTGCTATACAAAGTGCACAGGAAATATACAGAACAATGAGTGCAGATGCCAAGTAGGGTTAGTTTAGGGTTAGTGATTCTTCCTCAAACAGACCATTTCAACGGCCTGGACGGTTGCATGTTTGGTCCCCCACGACTCATTGAATCAGTCACTGGGCTTCGGCCCCTTTCCCAATCGGCGTAATGATATCTGTCTGGCAATGACACATCAGGAGCAATGGTTAGCAAATAAATTGGCATTCGGGGATGAGGGGGAGAAACAAAAATAACATGGGCAAATGAATCAATCCAAGCGGAACGCTTTGTTTGGAGGCAGTGGCGTGGAAGATGGCCACAAAAAATAGGAGGCCAGAAATGCACTCGTTTGTTGGCATGCTGTTGCTGAAACAGACATGGGGACATGAAAGATGACACCTGTCAAGGGATCTTCCTGACTGAGTTTTCTGAATAGGACCGTGCAGCCCTCACACCGTGCCAGTCGCACTGTGTCACTTCTGTGCAGGAAATGAGTTATACAAATAACCTTGCTTTGCCTTACCTTGCTTGCCCTTTGCAAGCAAGGTTTTCAGATCCTGGGCCCTACTTTATACACCTGAAGATATCGCAACTGTGCATGTCATCAATATGCCATACTTCATGTTATTGGTGGACACACGCTTCCTATTGAGTGTATTCTATCAATGGATTGAATTTGCTGAGTTACTGCATTTAGCCTCTGGCACTGAAATACAGTAATGTGTATGTTGTGTAACACCTTACCTGAACCTGGACAAAGGTCATTAGGCCAAAAATGGTGGAGATATGAGGGGGGAGAATGTACCATGTAGGCCTACTGCTGTATGGGGTGTGCAGCTATTTTCTCTTTGTGGTTAACATTCTGTGCTAGCCTGCACAATTTTAGTGTGCATCCCTCCTTTTCTCAATGAAGGGACTTTCTAAAATAGCTCAATATAACATTTACAGTAGCTGTCAAATGCCATTACAAGTCATCACAATCTGTGTGTTCTCACATTAAAAAAATCTCACACTGAGGCCTAACAACCAGTAACCCTGTAATTGTTGTTGAGTAAAAAAAAAAACTATTGAAAGCTTATGAATGTCCCCAACATGTATAATTGTTTTCTTCCATTTCTGTGGTAAAACATGTATAAGCCATTGACAATCTGTGTTTTGCACAATGCCCTTGGAGGAGGGATAACACATTACTTGCCAAATGGTTAGCCCACAGCTGTTTTGTGCATCACAAAACTCCATGAACGAAAGCTCTACAGTAGACGCCATGTTTACAGAAGCATTTTTGAGCACTTTCAGTTTGGCAAAGCCAAACACACACTCGAGAGAAACAGCATTTGGTGGGAAATAAACCATCAAAATGATGTGTTCACCTGTCAACATACCGAATGGAGGATGTGTGATGCTCTGGTCCAATCTTTGCAGGTCAGTAAAGGTTACTCAATCCATTTCCTGGCTTGTTTTTTTTTTCTTTTTGTCTTCTTGCCATCACATGGCAACTGGGGCATCATCGCAAAGCAACAGATTGCTGTTGAGATTTAAAAGGTTTGCTCTCCGTCCTCATGCATCGCAATGCCAGAAAACGAGGTCAGTCGTTGTCAATCCAGGTGTTAAAGCTTCCCTCCTGGCCCAGGTGGAGAAGCACCACTAAAGGTAAAAATAGATGTCACGTGACCCCTTTCTATCAGAGTAGCTGCACCGGCACCGGTGTGAAAAATGTATTTTTTTATCTAAACTCTTGTTGGGTGTGTAGAGGAGAAAACAGGCGAGCAAGGTGATGCTCCCCCCCTGATCTTATCATTGGTAAGTGAATTGGAAATCTTCAGCACGGGACATCAATTTGCCAGTGAATTGCGTGCTGGTCTGATTTTCATCTTGGCACAGATGACACCACAATCAGGTTAATATTTGAATCTATTTTGCCTGTGCTGAAGGACTTGACTTGACTATGTGTCTTTCAGTAGCAAATGGAGGAGGACTGGGGGACAGTGAAAATGAATCAGATATTTATCTTTTTTTATTCTTAGATTTTATCACAGTTGTCCATGGAATATCCTTCAGATTTGACTGAAAAGTGACCTCTAAATGAAATAGTTCTCTCCCACCTTGCTCTATCTACCACCACCGTTGAATCTCTGTCACAATTGGATGGGGACAATGGCCCACTGTCCAAATAATATTCACCCTATTCAGCAACCAGACTTGCAGGCATGACAAAAGGGACACTCTTCCTTACTTACAGTAGAGGGGCCATTTGTGATGGCCAAGAGTGGCACCACTCTTCCTATGAGCTCCTGCAGGGATAGATTAGGACTCAGTGGGCTTCTGGGTCAGAAAACAAGAGAGGGCCGTGTATGTGTGTTTACTAAAAGATTCAGGGTTTCAGGGCAGATATTACAGGCCGTATGTTGTTGAGAGTTTGGTTGTATGTCTTACAGGGAAATTGTGAAAATACAGTTGTTAAAAGTGTGATTTTAAACACAATATGAAAAGGAAAATATGAGGACCTTTTCCACAGCCAGTTTTTTGGTAGGCCTACAGCTCAACACAGCACGACTCGGCCACTTTTTGCTTTGTGCCCAATCGAAAAGCAGAAAGTGGCAGCCGAGTTGCGCTGTGTCGAGTTGTAGGCCACCAGAAAACTGGTAAAAGTGGAAAAGAGGGTATAGAGGCCTTTGACTGAGGTTAATACTTTCTGCCCTCCCATGTACATCATACCCTGCAGATAAAAAATAAATGTTAATACTGGGTCAAACCATTTTTGGGGCATGAACGTGTTACCTGCTGTGGATTTGATGTAGAAATGCAAAAGTGGGGGAGACGTGACTCTGTGTGGTAGTGTGCCATTCCATTACGCTCGGGGGAGCCAGGGGTCATTTCCTGACCCTTCCTTCCAATCCCTATCTTTCCCCACACATCTCCTGCCTCTGGCACAGCACTCTTAAAACACAAAGGTGTACAAAAATACCAAAATAGGTCTATATATTATTTAAAAGGTGCAATGGTACCATGTCTTGGCTTCAAAGCACGAGCTAAACAAGCCAGAGGGATGGTCTATCCCTCCAGGTTTGCCACGTTGAATAGAGAGTTACCCACCCATTTCAAATAAGGAGAGCTCCAGCAGAGACAATAAAACGGACGGGCAAATGTTCGCTTGCACGTAGATTGCCAATAATGTCCATTTAATTTCACCTCTAGCAGTTTCTGATTTTGAACAGGATACGTTGCGGATCTTAAATGGGAAATTGAATCTGCACAGTGTTATGGTGCCCTGGGGAATTGTGCATCTCTCTCAGGAGGCTATATCATTTTACTGCTATATATCTCCTCTCATTATAATTCTGTATCATTTTATTTCTATATACCACATTAGTTTTATATTTTGTTTCTATATCATTTTATTTATTGTATTTCATCAGACAGTGAGGTCCACAGTTTTTCCTCTAGCAAACACTATTGTAACTGTGATACTTTTTTCAAATGAGCTGCCTGGTTCCTTGTTGAATACACAATAGTTGCCTTCCAATCCATTGTAGCTTTTGGTTGAAGGAACTCCACATATTACACATCTTGTGTATTAAGTGGTTTTTGGCAATGGCTGATTTCCTTTTATATTAAATTTGAAATTAACTTGGTGCAATGCAAACTGCAGACATTTCACATTTGCCATCCCCAATAGCAAACACTTTTAAAGTGTTAATTGTTATTTCACCATGTAAAGTGTCACGTTTTTCATTTCAAGTAGTGTGTGTGTGTGTGTGTGTGTGTGTGTGTGTGTGTGTGTGTGTGTGTGTGTGTGTGTGTGTGTGTGTGTGTGTGTGTGTGTGTGAGAGAGAGAGAGAGAGAGAGTGTGCCTACATGTGCATGCATGTGTGTGTGCCTGTGTGTAGGCATATACACACTACACACACCCACACGTACACACAGACACATGCACACACACACAAGCACAAAAGTGTATGCAGTCACACACGTGTGCTGCGCATGCATGCTTGTGTGTGTGTACACGCTTTTCTGCTTGTGTGTATGTGCCCGCGCGCGTGTGTGTATATATGTATGTGTGCGTGTTGTGTGTATCTGCCTACACACGCCGTCTAAGCAGTCTCACAATATGGTCGAGTGGTTAGCGCTGTGCATAATTGCTCACATTGGCTCACATGTTTTCGTGCATGTATTACTGGAACAAAGTAGAGGTCATATGAAGGCTCTTCTGCCCTTTGAACCCCATGAGCCCAAGGGTCCTTTGAAGAATGGCAAATATAGTCGCAAATACAGGCTCAATACAGAGACGAGATGACCCACAGGACAATTAGCACTTGACCTTTCCACTCGCCGTAGAGACCGTTGTCAGAAAGGATTAGGCACACTGGCTATGGTGGGCTGCTGCCTACATGGCGAGCCTGTGTGCATGGCATGACTAAATAGTGCCGTGTCGTGTTGTGTCGTGTGGCGTGGGTGTGTGCGCGCGTGCGTGCGTGTGTGCGTGCGTGCGTGGCTGTGTGGGTGTGAGACTTGTATAGGTCACAGTCACTTACAGAAGACATATGTGACCTCATATATGCTTAGTGTCTGCACGATGGCGCTTGGGCACACAGACAAAACATGGTGTGGTGTGCACCAATGACAATGCACATGCAACCAACCAAAGGCACATACGGTGCACAGATAAAACATGTAAACACACACACACACGCCCGCGCACGCACACACGCACGCACAGAATTCCCACACCACAGCCAGCTGTTTTCCATCTTTTCCCAGGAGTGTGTTAAATACCGAAAACACATCTACCGGGGGTTGACACAATCATCCACATCACTGGACGTGTCCCATCCCATTCTCCCATGAGAATTAACAATTTACAGCCCGTATGCTTCAGTGGAAAATCCCATTCTTTTGCTTTGACCTGAACCACCTTGAGCCAACAACACAGTGCATTCTTTAACCACTGGCTGATTCACGATGCAGGCGTTGACCTGAAATTGCTGCAAAATTACATACAGTAGTAGAGCATGATCATTTCCTATATGTTAGGGAAATGAATTCAGGTTCATAAGGCATTCAGCTTTTGGTGTTACGTTGCTGCATGCAATTTGCAAATGTAATGGCCAACGGTGCAGAAATTAAATGGAAAATATATGTGTTTGAGATGAGCAACAGCGCAAATGATGAACAACTGTATAATGTAAAAAGCAATACTGGGACTATTAATAAATATAGGTCTTCTCGATATTGGAGACAGCTCTGTATAAGGAAGGTCTATGTAGGAATTACATCATCTTCTATTGTGCTGCAGCTTGTGTTCTTTTTATTTTATTCAGTCGAAGCTCAACAGACTGTGAAGTCAAGCTCGACAACTAAATTTACTTGGTTGGTTCGCTTGCACTTACACAATCACATTTGTGCTAAAGCACAGAGGATATTCCTGCTGTCTTCCAATTAGTCACATTCTTCACAGTGTGATCATTTTAAGAACAAAAAATCCTAGCATTCATCTACCACAACTTGTCTAATGTGAATTCCTGTTTGACGACATACTTGTAACCTGAAAGCTACATTGAGATGTCCTCTAACTGCAATTCACGTACGGTCAGATGAATTGGTTAACATGTAAACCGTGCACACCCGACAGTTGTTTATTTGTGCCGTTATAATATTTCAGCTGGTCACCTGTCACATGCCCCGGCATTATTGATATTCATTACAGCTGCCATAGTGTGCCGTCCTGTACCTGAGATGAATCTTCAAGCCATATGTAGCGCTGAATAATGCATCATGGGAGACAAGTGGCTTCTCCACGCTAAATATAGCCTTCCTGACAGGCAAACACACTCATGCGCATACGTAGGTCTACACACACACACACGCACACGCACGCACGCACGCACGCACACACACACACACGTACACGCACACTCACACGCACACACACACAGGTACAGTACAAACACAAACAAACACACACACACACACACACACACACACACACACACACACACACACACACACACACACACACACACACACACACACACACACACACACACACACACACACACACACACACACACACTCACACGCACACACACACAGGTACAGTACAAACACAAACAAACACACACACACACACACACACACACACACACACACACACACACACACACACACACACACACACACACACACACACACACACACACACACACACACACACACACACACACACACAGACACTCTACTGTCAGTGCTCTCACATGCTGTAGCAGGTTCAGGAACACCAGGGTACCAGGGTAAACAAACCGACAGAGTGTCTTTGGCTCGAGGTAAACACATTGCTGGGAAACGGTGTCCTCCAAACTCCCTCTACTCACAACACGTACAACATTTCAGGCCATAACGTCTCTCTCTCTCTCTCTCTCTCTCTCTCTCTCTCTCTCTCTCTCTCTCTCTGTGGCTCTCATTGACGTACTTCTTTAAATCTGTGTTTGTGTGTGTGAGTGTGTGTGTGTATGTGCGTGTGCGTGTGTGCACTTGTGTGCGTGTGTATCTGTGTGTGTGTGTGTTTGTGTGTGTGCGCGTGCGT
>NC_085864.1:10382607-10410107 GCF_034702125.1 Engraulis encrasicolus | reverse complement strand
TACCAAGCCAGTGATCATGGCATAACTGTGTGCAGTTTGGACACATTACTGATATAGTCCCATAATGCACGCTATAATAGTCATTGAAAAGTACCATAGTACTACAGTGTTAAAAAAATCTCAATTCACTTCCAAATAATTTGCAGACTTACAGTAATAATGCGTAATAAGTTTGATTAACCATAATGGGCCATGGTTGAACATCTCGACAACACATGCCTATTGTTATGAATGTGTGGAAAACAGGGACAATCTTTATAAAGAGAACAAAACACAGAATACATTTAAACGACACAAAAATGTTTAATACCCTTTCATAAGGGATAAGTGGTCCAAACCTTGATATACTAAATTGGGGGAGAAAGCGCCAACACAGATTTTTAATGTAAAAACCCGTCACCAGCACTCAAATGCCTTGTAAAAAGTCATATAACTCATGACTTCTGTTATTTTAGTACACATACACTGATAATTTTAATATATTTATATATGTATTTGTCATCTTTTTCTTTTTTTTTTGAAAATCTAGGCCAGCCAGATACAATACCGATTAAAGTCATACAGTCACATCGGGGACAATACCTATTGATATCATACAGTCCAACTGACCTCAAATAGTCCTCATATAATCGGCTTATATCTCTCGATGCTCACGTTTCAAACCGGCATGTGGATAGATCTTGGTTTTTCTTCACTGTTTTTTTTTCATTTTTATATTCTTTTTTTTAATCATACTTTTTTTAATTCATTACATAGACTGGTGTGATACTTCTGTCCATTGTATCTCGTGTCTTCTGTGCAAAAAGTCTTGAAGGTTACCCGGCATTATGGGTAACATTTGTCGTCTGTACTGTATAGCTCACCAAATACAGTGGGTATGTTTATGCTTCTTTCTTTTTGTTTGACATGTTTTTTTTTCTTCTCACAATTCTTTCGATGACAGTGGAGCGGGAGAGAACAACAAAATTCACCCATCATTGTATCCAGCCAACACACACGCCTTGGCATCACATAGATAAAAAAAATCAAAACCAAACAAGAACAATCGAACCAGAATTTAAAAAAAATACAGGCTGGGCGGTTGGAGTTAATTTTTTTGTTTGTTGTCAAAGAAGGACAGAGGGGGCACATGGCAGAGAACGACGAGACCACAGCTAGCAGCATCCTCCATTGGTACTTCTCTTTGAATAAGGCACCGCTGCAGAAAGACATGGCCCTGGCTTCTCTCTGTCTCTGTTCCTGTCTCTCTCTGTTTCTTTTCTTTATCTCACTCTCTCTCTTTCTATTACTTTTTTCTCACTGTCTTTATTGGTCTCGGTCTCTGTCTCTGTCTGACTCTCTCTCTCTCTCTCTTCTCTCTCTCCTCTCTCTCTCTCTCTCTCTCTCTCTCTCTCTCTCTCTATGGGGAGGATGCGATCTGAAGCCAAAACTGTGCTCTCTCCTCCTCTCAAGTGCTGCACCAGACAGAGTGTGTAGGACAGTACTGACACACAAGCATGAAACAAAATAGCATTCATATGCATTTGAATGTGTACAACTCACTGTCTCTCTGTACTGTGGGAGTGTGTGTGCGTGTGTGTGTGTTTATGTCTGTTTGTGTGTATGTGGGTTTGTGCTTGCATGTGTGTGTGTTTGTGTGTGTGTGTGTCTATCCATCTGTCTTTTGCAAACGACCACCAATTTGTGTCTCTCCCGTATTTGGGAAATGCTAAAAAGCAGTCAGTCGTTGTGTCACCCCATTTTTTCCATGTCTCAGACTGTGCTCTCGAGCATCCACTCGGTGCTGCTGAACGTGACCTTGCGATTGGCCAGCGGCGAGGAGTCCACGTTGATCTGATTGGAGGACTTGTGCCGGCGCGTCCGGGCGCGCCGCGGGTAGCTGTGGCTCTGGAACAGCGCGTAGTCCCCGTCGAAGGAGAAGCGGTGTCGCGTCCGTGCCAGCTCGCTGGGCAGCAGCCCCATGTTAGCCAGGGCACCCTTCCTGCTGTCCTTGGCCCCGCTGCCACCGCCGCCGCCCCCACCACTGCCACCACCACCACCGCCGCTGTGCCCGATGAGGCACAGCGACATGGTGGAGCCCGTCAGGCTGCTGTCCGTGCCCGTGTCCTCGGAGAAGGTCCCGGCCCCGCTGCCACCCAGCGCCCCGCTGCCCCCGCCGTACAGCTGCTGGGCGTCCAGGCTGGCGCGGCGGGCGAGCGCGGCCACGGCCGCCTTGGCCGTCTTCTCCATGGCCGAGAACGAGGGCAGGTCCACCTCCAGCACGGCCGAGTCGCCGTGACCACCGCCTCCCGACTCCAGCTTGAGTACCAGCGCCTTGCAGTCCCTGGCCATCGACGACGACGACGGATGCCCCTCCAGGCAGCGGCTCTCCTCCGTCAGCGGAGCCACCGATTGCTGCTTGGAGACCGAGCGGCACATCCTGCCACCGCTAGTGCTGGCGCCGCCACCGCCCTGACTCCGTCCTTCCCCGCTCCCGTTGTTGTGGAGGTGGACCGTACTGCTGCTGCCGCTGCCGCTACCGCTGCCACTCCCGCCTTTGGGCTTGGCGCCGTCGGGCCCGCCGTGGGCCTTGTAACGGATCATGAGGATGATGATGAAGACCAGGACGGAGGCCACGATGATGCCGCCGATGATGATGATCATGGTGCCGCCCAGGAACTGGCTGTGGATGAAGCGGCACTGGCTGGTCTCGGGCGTGGTGTGGAACTGGACGCAGCCCACCACGCGCGTGGCCGTCAGCAGCCGGATGCCGTCGTCGTACACGGCCAGCACGCAGAGGTCGTACTCGCGCCCCGCCGCCAGGTCGTTGATCAGGAAGGTCTTGCTGGTGGACGGGATCATTCTGTGAGATGAAGGGGGGGACACGCACACACACACACATACATACAAACACATACAAATGCAAGTACATACACACACATACACACACACAAACACTTACACACACACATAGATAACAAAACACACAAACACAGACATGCACAAAAAAGCACAAACACACACACACACAGACACACACATACACAAACACACACTCACACGCGAACGAGCACATGGACACGCACACACCCGTGGGAGTGGGAGAAGAAAAACAAGCAGAGAGATCGATGTGAGTAGGGGGTAAAGAAAACAACTATCTTTTATTTGGTAAGAGATGCTGAGGATTCAGTTTATATTGTTAATAAAACCTTGCCCACAAAATCCAAACACAACAGACATAGTTTAATTAATACTAATAACAAACGTTTCCTAAGGCATTACATTATGAGCATTTTAAATGCAAAGACAACCAACCCTCCTTATTAGCCTCAAATTAATGGTTGGCAAAATATTACTGCAATATCATATGCACTGCAGGGATAAGTTAACGAGGTCAGACAAATACCCTGCTTTAATTTCGCAATCACTTATATGAAAAATTAAAAACACAAAGCCAATCCATTATTTGTCCTTCACAACAGAGCTTGAGAGGATATGGCCATGACTATCAATACTCCACTATAGCTCGTCCAGTTTAGCTCCAGGATGCTCTCTCTCTTCTCCCCCACAGCTGCAGATTCACATCCACTGATCATTATGTTCTTGTATTGGATTTATTTATAAAGTTATTTATTTATTATGTTCATTACCGCCCTGAGCGGCCGTATTGATTTCTGAGGCTATGTTAGGATATGGCTGCGTGGCTACACAGTATGCCTGAGAGAGAAAGCATCCTACTGTAGCCCCATACTCACAATGGCTACACAACCCAACACAATACAGCAGGCATTGCTGCTGCTGCTGCTAGCGCTGCCGTTGCTTCTGCTAAGGCAATTTGCAGAGATGTCGATGGGGTAGGGGTGGCAGCATAAATACATTTCATTACAATCCATTCAGCAATAACAAAGACTGAATGCTAGTCGTACCACTAGCTAATACGTCCATATTTCAATTAGTCTTTTCAATTCAGTGCGTCGCAACACCTGCCTCTCGTCTTGGTGCTCGGTGACATTTTAGCTTTGCCACTGCTGTAAATTGATATCCATACCCGTACCGTGGCTTAATTTTAGCTAAAGTTGACATTTTCGTAACAAGCGCCCACATAACTGACACCTTATTCTTACACAATTTCACAGTCTCACGGATGCTTATTGAAGAAAAATTGCTCCATAGACAAAGATAGATGTGGATATATTTCCAGCCCCCTGGTGAAAAATTATTTGATCAACATGTCATTCTGTTACTCTGCCATCCAAAGTTGAAAAAGTGTCAAAGAAATTATCGTCGAGGAAGCGGTACACTATGTTCAGTGTCATAAGTTAGACCTTCAGAGGCGCCGTCTTTATCATACATAAACAGTACACTGCACTTGTTACTTATAATCTTAACCAATGGTGTTGGGGTCAGTACGTATGTATATACTGTACATACATTCTAGCCCTGTACCATATTGTATATAGGCCCTAAGGTGTTGTATGTAACGTTGGTATAGGCCTAAGGCCTATATCTGTATTTACTTGTACTCGATTTGTTTGTGGTATGCATCATGCGTACAGTGCACATACTGTATCTACGGTACACAATATTACATTTAGTTGGAGAACAGAGGTTTTTTTTACTAGCCTATTATTTATTTCAGCAGGAGAACCATTTCATGTGAATTTAACGATTCAACGCAGTCCCTGAAGATGTATGGCCAAGTCCAGCCTCTGCTCTACTGGAGCGTTATCACAATCCAAGCCACCAGCAACGCTATATGGTAATGAAATACCATTATCAGCGACATGTCACACCACCAACTTGAGGAGGAATTCCCAATGGAAATCACCATCACCCCTACCGCCACCGCCACCGCCACCACCACTACTTCCATAGCAGATATACAGTACCATACTGTACATCTCATGCATATTTCCACTGAACAGAGTGAGATGTATAGGCGTGTCAGTGTCCCTAATTTTCCATCCATGTCATACCTGCACACAGAGAAATGGAAGTTATGACTGTGTGTACCTGAGAGGGTACAACTGTTTGTACCTTTTGTGGAATTTGTGTATCGATCAAACCATGATTTTTAAAACATAACTAAACAGTACTGTCGAACCATTAGATCCGGTCCCAAATTGCTCTTTTCCATTTTTTCGTACACCAGTTTTTTGCATCTTGTACTACACATATGAAAAAAAACCGGAAAACAATGCCCTATGTGCACACTTAGTTCTGTGGATCCTCCTGCTCTGTCACATATTTGAGATCAATGTGCTTCATGCAAAAAAGACCGTTAGAGCAGAACAAATAAATGAAAACAAAAAAAATAGAAAACAAACAAAGAGCACAAAGAGCCCACCACTCCTGGCCTGTGTCAGGCTGTTGACATTTGTGAAAGGCTGGTGCTCATATGGTGCTGTTAATGCTGCAACAAAGCCCACACCCCAGAGTAATTAGTTGTGGAGACCAAAAGCACTCAGCGGCCCCACTAGCGTGGAGGGGGTACCGTACACTACACTGTAGTCAGTCAGTGAAGTATTTCATGAATAAATAAGTAGAGAGAGAGAGAGAGAGAGAGAGAGAGAGAGAGAGAGAGAGAGAGAGAGAGAGAGAGAGAGAGAGAGAGAGAGAGAGAGAGAGAGAGAGAGAGAGACAGAAACAGAAACAGAAACAGAAAGAGAGAAAGATGCTATGGGTTAGAAAGGCAGTACTTTGGTCAAACTAGTAAATATTAGTTTATTATTTAGTAAGTATTCATGAAAAGATCAAATTTGGCACTAGGCAGAACAGTTTCAATGCTCAGCGATACCTACTTTGGCCACCATCCTACACAATGCACCTTTAAGGGACACATTCTGAACCATAGTTGAGAGGCAACATACCTCTATATGATGTAAATATGCCTAGTGCTCCTAATCAATGGTCTTAGACCACCCTTTTATACAATAACAGTGCAGCTGGATTTTAAAAAAAAGTGAAGAGTGGCTTGGCCTTTAGTGAAACAATGGGGAGCTGGATGAGTCATTCACAGGGACTGTGGAAGAGGCAGGGGGTGTCACACACAGCTCATGTACGAAACTGAAAATTATAATGCAAATTTGAAAAAAAAGAAAAGTGGCAGCCCCCAGTAAAGTGCAACTTGCATTATCACTAGGAGCAGAATGTTCACTTTGAAGTGTTCCATGTGTCCATGTATGGTTGAAGACTCCCTTCTTCCATATCTGTGATTACATCTGTTTTTTTTTTTAGGTTCCCTGCCATTTACTCAGGCATTGCAATTAGCATTTCTATTTTTGATATTTTTCCTTTAGTTGAACCTTCAAAAAAAAGTAAAAACCCTCTCAGAGCATCTTGTAATTGCTTCGGTGTCATGCACTCCATATGATGGTTTTTAAAGGGTTTTTTTCTTCACGTTTGATCTCTGCGCAGCAGGGGGTGTTCTTTAAGACACCCACCATGCTGTAATAGGCTTGCCACATCTCATCTACATCCTAGATGGGTAACGCAGGCCGATAGCAACGATTACCACAGTCTTCTGCATCCCACAGAGTTCATTTACATGTAACATGCAGCATGGCATTAAAGGAAACACATACTCAACAAGCCAGTATGGATCATGTATGCTAGTATACAGCACTGTAAATGCCAGTTTAAATGTTTATGACACACAGGTTAGTATTCTGCCCTAACAGGGAAAAGTGCAGTAACTGCATATTTTATCCTAATTCATCAAAAGTTTAGATAGAAAATGGTCTTCATTACACCTCCTTTATCTTGTGATAAGGCTTATGGTACAAATGCATTCCATTGCAAAGTATTTGCAGTATTTTGCAGCAACTACAATATCCAACATACTGTAATACAATGGCTTTGATTTTTTTTTCTCAGTTTTGATGATGTTACTGCACTTTGCCTTTGTAGGGCAGTAGGTGTACAAAAAACATGTTTGTGGAGTTATTTTGACAAAATCATTGTGAGGGGCCTTCCAAGTATATATTTGCGAAGGCCTTCCAAACATGTCTATTCCTGGTATTATATAGCCGTTCATACAGTAAAAGCCCCTATTGTTCCTTGAAGACATAGGCTATAGCTCACCCACTAGGTCTCTCAATGCCGAAAGCATTCTTTAAAAGTTAGATATCTATTAGATGGCAGGAATGACAGCCTTGCACAGGTAAGGTCTTTGTGCAAACAGCTCATTCTTGATTCAACGCTTTTCAATTCATTCGTCAGGCATTTAAGACTTGAGTCATCGTGATCCTGCTGCCAGACACTGTCTATAACTGCCACAGCCATTGGCATAATGCTACGACGGCTTTTCAGAAGACTGAAACAGGGGGGGGGGAGTGAAATAAAATGAAATAATAGTGAATTTCAGACCAATGAGTTGAGCATACATCAATTACTCCCCGATGAGAAGGCAGTGCGTGTGTCAGAGCGAGTGATTTATGTGGCGTGATAAATGCTAGGCAGGCCGGGCTTTTAAGGGCTCAGGCTCCAGGGGGAGAAGACAGAGACAAACACGTTTTAGTTTTGGTCGATTCCTGGCTGCTTATACCATCGGGGATAGTATAGGCAGAGAAGCTGACAGAGGAGGGACAAACAGTTGAGTTGTCCCGGGCCCAGGTAGTAGAGGGGAGACCCAGAATTGGGTCGTCATTGCCATACATTCTATGTGTTGGATGGGGTGGCGGGCCCTCTTTGATGACTTTGACCGGGGCTAAAGCTGTCAACGGCCCTGAGACTAGCAGAGGCAGCAGCAGGTAAAGCAGCACCAATGCATTTTGGGGTATAAACTGTACAGGCAATAGCATCCGTAGCTATGCACCCATAATTTACGTGACAGATGAGCAGGAAGTTGCCGAATAATATTCTTCTGAGAGAATCATAGTGATTAAGAGGACACTATTATCCACAAAACCTAAGGTAATAAGGCGTGGAATGTAAAGTGATATTCAGTTTTGAGTTTTAACATTCAGATTTCTGGCGGTGAACAAAATGCGTTTTTGATGGCTGTGTTTCTGCTTGTGGCTTGAGCTGCAGTTGTTTTTTCATTCTTGTCTCTCCCACCTGCCTCTCTTAAAGCTTTATTGTTATGTCAGTGTTTCTTTACTGTAATACTCCCTACACCATCAGCTGCTGTGTGTGTGTGTGTGTGTGTGTGTGTGTGTGTGTGTGTGTGTGTGTGTGTGTGTGTGTGTGTGTGTGTGTGTGTGTGTGTGTCTGTGTGTGTGTGTGTGTGTGTGCGTGTGCGTGTGGGTGGGTGCATGCATTTTTGTGTGACTGAATGTGTACAATCATGTGTGTGCAGCATGTAAGTGCATGTACTGTATGTTTATCCCTGTGTGTGTGTGTGTGTGTGTGTGTGTGTGTGTGTGTGTGTGTGTGTGTGTGTGTGTGTGTGTGTGTGTGTGTGTGTGTGTGTGTGTGTGTGTGTGTGTGTGTGTGTGTGCGTGTGTGTGTGCGTGCGTGTGCGTGCGTGCGGGTGGGTGCATGCATTTTTGTGTGACTGAATGTGTACAAGCATGTGTGTGCAGCATGTATGTGCATGTACTGTATGTTTATCCCTGTGTGTGTGTGTGTGTGTGTGTGTGTGTGTGTGTGTGTGTGTGTGTGTGTGTGTGTGTGTGTGTGTGTGTGTGTGTGTGTGTGTGTGTGTGTGTGTGTGTGTGTGTGTGTGTGTGTGTGTGTGCGCGCGTGTGTGTTTGTTTATCAATGTGCAAATGCATTGCACCTGTCTAATAAGTCACCAAACACTGCCAATTCAGGCAGATGTCAAGAGTATATTTAAATGCTAATGTGAGTGATGCTCTGTGTATGTGTGCTTTTGTGTGTTTGCGTGTGTTTGTGTTTGTGTTTGTGTGTCTCTCTGTTTATGCATGTGCATGCAAAGATGAAAAAAGAAAAGAATATTCCTGTAGACCAGGGTGTGTGCGTGCCTGCGTACTTGTATGCCGGCACGTCTGTCTGTCTCTGTGTGTACATTCATGCCAGTGCATGTAAATCTAAATTCAGACAAAAAAATCATAGGTGGCCCTGCTGTGGCCTAACGGTAGGGCACTGGGTGACTACGCTGGCGATCTGGGTTCGATTCCCGACCCGGGTCATTTCCTGATCTTCCTCCGTCTCTCTCTCCCACTCATTTCCTGTTCCACTCTCCACTGTACTGTCTAAAGCTGAAAGCTGAAACCCCCATTTAAAAAAAAGGCCTGTACTAAAAAACGTACCTGTAGACGAGCGTGTCGTCGGCCGAGCTGTTGTACTGGATCTGGTACATGCGTATGTTGGGGATGTGCCTCTCCGACGGCCAGCGGATGACGGCGGAGGACGAGGTGACGTCGGCCACCACCACCCTCTTGTCCTGGCTCTTGGTGTCGTTGGACTTGGAGATGGTGATGTCCGACACGCCCGACATCTCCCGCATGTGCGCCGTGTTGTTGACGAAGAGCGGCAGCGGGATCATGCCGATCTCCACAGTGGCCGTCACCATGCCGGCGGCGTTGGAGGCCACGCAGGTGAAGGCGCCGTTGTCCTTGAGCGTGGTGATGAGGATCTCCAGCGTGCCGTTGTCGTGGACGATGGTGCGCGAGTTGTTGTGCACCAGCTTGCCGTCGGGGAAGCGCCAGTGGATGTCGGGCTCCGGGTCGCCCACAGCCTTGCACTTCAGCGCCACGCTCTGGCCCTCCATGACGTACGGGTTGGAGACGGCGTGCTTGGTGATGAGCGGCGCCACGCAGTTGAACTCCTCCTCCTGGATGGACCAGAAGTACTTGTCCATGAGCTGGTCGGGCGAGGCGCACGTCTCCAGGTCATCCTCGCGCGTCAGCCGGCGCAGCCAGAGCAGCTCGCAGTTGCAGTGCAGCGGGTTGCCCCCGAAGCTCACCGCCAGCTTGCTCGGGTTGGTGGGGTTCTTGGGGTCAGAACTGACCTGTGATGTCAAGGAAGTGAAGTTAATAAAGCACATTCAAATATAGTTGGTATGTGCTGTATCAAATAATGTCCAAATGCCCAAACGCTCTACAGTATGCAATTCAGGAAATTCTATTTAAAAAGTAAACGGGGACAAATGACCACATTTACAAATGTAAGCTCAGGTGTAATTATTTGAAATCATTCTATTATTACTATGACTACTACAACTACTACAACTGCTACTACTAATAATAATAATACTACAATTACTAGAACAACAACAACAACCATCGTCATCATAATCATAATCATCTAATTAAAGTTCAGCAGTAAGGTTGATTTTTAAAATTATAAATGGGGAGACCATGAAATGCAGTGCGGACATAAAGGGTTAAAACTTTTGATGGTTTTGAGCATGACCTGCGCATTCTGAAAGAGGTTATCCGGTGGCAGCTTGTGCAGACGGTTCGACGTCATATCCAGGCGGACCAGCTTGGTGAGCATGGTGAACGTCCCCGCCTTGATGTAGTCAATGAGGTTGTGGTCGAGCGACAGCGTGTTGATGTTGGTCATCCTGGCGATGGCGTCCCACGGCAGAGTCCTCAGGTTGTTGTAGGACAAGTCCAGGTCCTCGATGGTGGACACAAACTCGTCGAAGCAGGTGGCGGCGATGCTGTGTATCTGGTTGTTGCCCAGAATGAGGTGGCGCAGGTTCATCAGCCCCTTCAGGTGCTCGCTCTTGATGACGGTGAGCCGGTTGCTGTCCATGTGCAGGGCGCGCAGGGCCCGGAGGCCCACGAAGGCTTGCGGTGCGATTTGGCTGATGGTGTTGCGCGAGAGCGTCAGGTGGACCAGACTGGTCATGTTGAGGAAGTCCTTGCGCCGGATCACCGTGATGAAGTTGTCGGTGAGGCGCAGCTCCACCGTCTTGCGGTCGATGGTCGGCGGCACGAAGAGCAGGCCCGTCTTGGCGCAGAGCAGCGTGGGGGAGATGGTCTGGCAGATGCAGCGACCGGGACAGTTCTGCGCCTTTGCCAGCGCGCCGAATACCAAAACGCAGAAAACCAGCCGCTCCATGATGCATCAGCTTCCAGGTCCTGCAGAGAGAGAGAGAGAGAGAGAGAGAGAGAGAGAGAGAGAGAGAGAGAGAGAGAGAGAGAGAGAGAGAGAAACATCACACACACAATCAACCATGAGGGACAAATAGCTTTTTTTCGACAATACATCAGTAAAAATAAAAGAGTTTATCAGAACTTGTCCAATTTGATTCCATTGTTTCTTCCCCTGTGCTCATCAGGGAAACAGATTGTCACAATTGAATGTTGCCAGTTGGGAGGTAGGTTTTTTTGCAGTACAGAGGAAACACTTTTTTTTAGTGCATATACTGACATCTCTGCGCTATCCACAGAGACGTACCAACTGTATTATTGGGGTGATTCAACAGATGGTCAAAATCTCATTATTTCCCTTTGCCATATTGGAATGAAATTGATTTGATGCCATGTGCAATCAGAGCATTCTGAGCCTCAAAAGACCAGTCTACTCGTTGCAACGTCAAAATACATTTGGAAACAAAACTGTGGGAATTCATAATACTCCACACGGACTGTTGGTAGTGAAGGCTGTTTTCATCTCAAATATGCAGCCTTATTTTTCTGGTGTCATGCTCCATGGTTTTCATGCTTCCCGCAGGTGTTGTCTTGTATGATAAGGTCTGCAGTGAGCTGTTATGCATGTACAATATGCTTTGTGTAACTGTTAAAGCACTGGTTAGATCACAAAAAAGAGATCCCAGGTCTCATTGGAAATGCATGGGAGGGTGTATTGGAAAAGCATGGGAGGTGGTGTACCATTGCAAGTGATGTGTTCAGAGACAATTCCATATGAGATCATATGTATTGCCATGAAATCGAATTTGTCAGTAAGGTCAGATTGTTGATGTCAAACGCCTGAACGCATTCATCTGTGTCATGTACACACATCCAGACTGTATGCACAATATGCAGGATACCTCCTCCGCTCAGAGCAGGGACGTTTCTTTTTTAATCCGAGAAATGATTGAATCTGACGTCTAACTCTCTCGCTCCGTACACACACCAATGCAAAGAATAAAAACGCCTAGCTGTTCCTGATTATTCAACCAATGCCTGACGGAGTTTTCTCTGAGCCCTTTTCTCCCTTTGTACTAAACAGTAGCATCAGCAGGCCTAGTATTGTCATAACCCTTCAGTTACAATTTCACACTTGGTGTTTTCATTATGCGCTGTGAACAGAGAGTATAAAGGACAGCACTGGAACAAGACCGCTGTCTTTAGGCTGGATAGCAAGATGGAAATGACTGATTGGAACCCTTGTTCCCACAATAGCAGAATCATGACAGGGAGACATAAAAATTAATGTATTTATCGAAAAATAGATACGTTGATGGATGTTTTATCCTTAGGCTTTATACCAGACGGTTCCCACAAAAGCTTGTGAATAGCTGTGGATAATTGAAGCTGAACGAACAAAACACCATGTAGGCTATGGTGTCAAATTGGAAGTAAACAAACGCAAAAAAAGACCATGCACTTGCTATTGATACAGTGACTGGTAATAATAATACAAATAGTAGCAGACATGGAGTTCAGGTCCAAAGTGCCCTTGGCTCCCTATCTATCACTGTGGTGGGTGATATGGGGGCTGACGAGGATGTGTGTCTGTGGAGGAGGAGGAGGAGGAGGAGGAGGAGGAGGGGTGGACACGTCCAGTAGTCTATGATCCTCCATTTAGGCCTATTGATTTCTCCTGGCGAAGGTTGCCTGCGTCTGCCATGACAGGTAGCGGAAGAGTGCCTTGACTATAATATCCCCCCAAATCCCCACTGGGCAAAAAGTGAACTCTCCCACCATCTGCCATATCGCACTCCCTTTTCCATGACTTCAGCATCAATCTTGGCTGCAGATGCACTCAGATCTCTGTTTCTATGCCACATGTAATCTCTCTCTCTGGTGTGTGTGTGTGTGTGTGTGTGTGTGTGTGTGTGTGTGTGTGTGTGTGTGTGTGTGTGTGTGTGTGTGTGTGTGTGTGTGTGTGTGTGTGTGTGTGTGTGTGTGTGTGTGTGTGTGTGTGTGTGTGTGTGTGTGTGTGTGTGTGTGTGTGTGTGTGTGTGTGTGTTAGCGTGCATGTGTGAGAGACTGAAAGAGAGAAAGACAGATTGAGAAAATGTATTTTTCAGTTTGGAGCGGAACTTATTCCCAGTGAACACTTACTATGGCCTGTATATCTCTTTACACACGATTCCCTCTCACAGGGATATACAGTAGATACATTGCAAATAAACATGAAGTGGACACGTGTGCTATATATTGTTAGGCTAAGATGACACAGCCCAGCCTCAGATGATATAGGGGAAAAAAGGAATGTTTTCTCAGGGCACAATGTATACATCGACACAGACCATGAGCCCTTGTGTGCCTCCAGCAATATGAATGTGTGTGCTGACATAGGGAATTTCACAAATAATGGAGCACAACCACAACATCAACCTCATTCCGCTGTGTATATGCGGTGTGTGTGCATGTGTGTTTGTGTGTGTGTGTGTGTGTGCATATTATGCATACGTGCATCTGCATAACTAACTCTGTCTCTCTTTCTCTTTCTCTCTCTCTCTCTTTCTCTCTCTCTCTCTCTCTCTCTCTCTCTGTGTGTGTGTGTGTGTGTGTGTGTGTGTGTGTGTGTGTGTGTGTGTGTGTGTGTGTGTGTGTGTGTGTGTGTGTGTGTGTGTGTGTGTGTGTGTGTGTGTGTGTGTGTGTGTGTGTGTGTGTGTGTGAGGCTAGAAAGGTTGGGAGCTGAGTAACAACCCCGACAGAGGGAGGAGGGAGGAGAGGAGGGAGGAGAGGAGGGAGGAGAGAGGGAGGAGGGAGGCTGATGGTTGAAGGAGAGGAGAGGGAGTAGGGAGGAGGGATGCTGATGGATGGAGGAGAGGGAGGAGGGTGGGGAGGGGAGGGAGGGTGATAGAGGGAGGCTGATGGAGGGAAGAGGGAGGCTGATGGCGGGAGGGGAGAGGAGGGAGTCTGATGGAAACATCAGCTTGGTGCATTGCAAAGCAGGTAGTGGTGATTAGCACGATTAGGACCTCAGGGGAAGCAAAGAGAGACAGATTAGAGAGGGGAAGCAACAAAAGCAGCAGCAGCAACAACAACAACAGCAACTACACGATAAAGTTCTGAGATAAAGTGAGTTTCTGTGTGCAGATAAGGTAGACGGTTACAGTAAACAGGTCTGCTAACTGTAGGTAGACAGTGGAGAGGAGAAAACCACAGTGCCTAAGTGGTTTAGATTGGGTAACTATAAACATTCTAAATCATTGTACTGTATTTTGAATGTTTTTGCTGTGCACACCATAATGTGGAGCTGCAGTTCACAGGTTCTTGCTCTTTTATGATCATATTTTTTCCACCTTTTTAACACGCTCTACAGTACTAATGTGTGCAGGCGGAATAACCAGATAAATAAATGATTAGGCATATTAATGTGTCCTCTTTAGAGTGTGGAGGGCACAGAAATAATGAACACAAGAGGTGCTTACATTGCGAAAAGGTAGCCTACTGTAATACATAACAGGAAATGGAATTACTGTATTAGGATCATGGGAACATGATGATTTTACTGCTGTTTAATCGTTTGTTGTTGTATGCTGGTTGGTTTGTTTCTCAACAAATCTAACAGAGCGCAAAAATATAACAGAGAGATTATAATGCAGATTGTCAGAGCTGGGTCGAGTGTAATTCTGGAGAAGATCCAGACCCAGTTTCCTACCGATCAGGTCAAATTTGTGTTTATTCTCACTAATGCCATAGAATGCAACATTGTAGTCCTGCTGGAATGAGATGTAAACAGTGCTGGCTTCCTATAACTGCTGAATCACACTGGGTAAGTACGTAGATCAGCTAAGTATAATGCAAAGAATGTGGCCTTGGCAGAGGTGAGATGGGCACTAACCCAGCACCACTCTGGCTGCCAATTGTGCCAGGTCTGTTAAGAAATGTAATGACAGCAAGGTCTGGATTGGGCAGAGGTGAGGTGGGCATTAACCCAATGCCACTCTATGTGCCAATAGTGGTAGCTCTGTTGCCAGCAAATAGCTCTTTTCCAAAGAGCTATACATCCCACTTCAAAAATGTAAAAGAAATGTGTGTTTTTGGTTGTGAATCTGAGTTAATATTATTAAAATCACCATTTTGTTGTCTGAATTTGGTAAGGAAAACATGAATCAAGTTCCAATTGCTACCTTAAAGGTGCACTGTGTAATATTTTTAGTAGTTTGTTTCCAGAATTCATAATGCCCATTCACAAATGGTACATTTTTTTCATGAGTAACTACCACCACCATCAAATTCTCAGTATTCATTCCCATGACTGGGAAAATTGCACATTTCATGCATAGAAAGGTGGGTCTTCCATTTTGAATCCCCCCCCCCCTCTCTCTCCCTCTCTTTCTTTTTTTCTTTCTTTCTTAGTGGAATTAGTCTCAGGATCTGGGGGTCACATATTTGAATCGTATACCCAAATAATAGCATGCGGGTGGGGTGGGAGGTCGGGTCAGGGCCGCTGACAGGTTTGACTGGGCCCAGTAAAAAAAAGTCATCTGCAATGACCCCAAACCCAACGAAACATGAAATTATGACCCAAGTCTGTTGCAATTCTGGCCTTCACCTGTGCTCTCTGTGCTCACCTTTGAATGGCTCCATTTGGGTCCAAATAGCTGTTTATTTTTTCTACACGTCTTGAGCACAACAATATTCTTGCTTCCAAATGCTACGTTGCACCTGTGATAGAAATAATTGGTTGAACCTCCATGCACAAAGCTCTTCAGGCAGAGTTCACAGCTGACACAATCATTTTGCAGCACTCAGTTTCTAATTATGTCCCATTATTTATTCAAAGTGTAGTTGCCCTAACCACCTGTTCATAGCCTAGGCCATCAGGGTACGTCATGGTTTTAAATATGTACCCTGTTTGCAGGCATATCGAGCCAGTGGGCCAAGCCTTGGTTTGATTTGCATTCAGAACGCACACATGCACACACGCACACACACACACACACACACACACACACACACACACACACACACACACACACACACACACACACACACACACACACACACACACACACACACACACACACACACACACACACACACACACACACACACACACACACACTTATCCACTATTAATCGAAGCGTTATAGCAGTAGCGATCCCACAATGACTGGCATTCTGGACCAACGCCAACTCCTCCCATAAACAGCAAAATCAGCTAAAAATTGTATAACTGAAGATTAAAACCACTAGTATCATGCTACTGCAATGTTACCATGTTATGGAATAGTGTGGTAATAGAGTGGAAATAACATGTTAATAGTGATAATTGGGAGTTTTCTAATCTCGCTGGGGACAGGGGAGTCATCGGAGGAGTCCAGGGGGTTTTGTGATGATACCGCCGCCCAGGCAATTGCCTGCTCTGGCCACCCCTGGGACCACTCCTGGGTTATAGAGTTGCTTATTACATTTCACTTAATCTCTCCACTAATCCAGTGGAGTATACTAGGAATATACAAACTACACCTTTGATTGAAAGTTATTTGACTGTAGTCTGTTGTCTGTTGTCTGTAGCACCAAGGTTACGGACGAAAACTGTTTCATGCTCTTTCAATTTAGCCATTTTCTCCTCTGGACATAGACTAGTAACTTGGTCATAAAAATCCGTCTAACCTCTTGACCTCTGGCCCTTTTGTGAGTAGTGCTGAAAACCTACAAGTGCCTCCATTTCCCCCTGCGGGGCTACATAAAGCCACTGGTCACATTAGAGTGGGTTTTGTTCTGCTTTTAACACCACAACCAGACGATAATAATTCCTCAGATTTCTTAATGCCTTTTTTACCCCAGCGTTGCATGACTGCACTATCATATCATGCAGAGTCCCCTGATTAACTCTAATCTGCATTCTGGCCCCTGAACTGGTTAGCGAATAATAGTGACAGTATGCTACAAAGCTGTATAATCAAACAATGGGGTGTTATTTCCACATATATAAATAAATAACACCACACAGGCAAGAGCAACCAAGTGGAATTGTATAATTAACCTTGCAGTGTTTCGCATCTCCCTCCATGAGCAGAATAAAACTTCTTAAAGCAAAAAAAAAAGAAGAATGTTACATAACGATAAAGATAAACCTCCATGACGTTTGGGATGGGATTCCAGGCAATCAAAACCAATTTACAATAGTAAATCAATAAGCCCATCATGACATGTATATTATTTTTGTCCTTCAAGCACCACATTGTTGTTTTGTTGTAGAGACTGTTTATTTTTAAACGGCTGTGTATGAATTCACAGCCCTAACTAGGACACAAAGGCTTCTCTTCCTCACAGGACCATCTGTGCTCCCGTATTTCCTGTTTTAACCACAGAGAATTCACTATTGATCTTCCTGCTTCTCCGGTGATGAAAAAAGAACTTTGTTTCCAAGGCAACTCTCGCTGCTGGAGAATGTAGGTCTTTGAATTGCATTAAGATGTTGTTAAGCTTCCAGAAAAAATTAGATCTAAATCTCTCTAAAGGTGAGCAGAATGTGAGAATTGGAGCATTTCCTCCATTTTGTTGCCCCTTTTCTATTGAAGAAGAGGGAGTGAAGGCTATCTTAAAGCTCTATTTGAGAGCACGCTTTAAAAACCAATTAGAGAGTGCATTTGTCTTTGACAAATGCCCTTCATTTAATTCCAATTAAGACAGAGAGCAAGAGAGAGAGAGAGAGAGAGAGAGAGAGAGAGAGAGAGAGAGAGAGAGAGAGAGAGAGAGAGAGAGAGAGGGAAAGAGAGAGAGAGAGAGAGAGAGAGAGAGAGAGAGAGGAAGAGGAATGTTGCCAGCTTTGAAACAGCAGCCCGTTGCACAAGCCCTGTTCACGCTAAGTCAACCGAAGCTAACTATGTATTGGGTCACCTGCAGGTGCCTGATAATGCTTGATAATGATCTTATTTTTAGCAAGGCACAGGCTTATTGAATGGGCAAGGCAACTCTTAAACACACTTCGACCAATCAGTCGGATAATTCAAATGATTGACAACCAAAGCATGCAGAAAAGTTAATCTACCCTAATGATAACATTGTGTTGGCCTACAGCAAATGAAATGGTGGAAGATAAATTCACCAAGTTTAAAACTGGGGGATAATAGTGGGGTGTGATGGGACAGAATGGCGACAATTTCTTATTGAATTAAGATGATGAGACATGCTAGGTTTTTTTGTCAGCATAGAACAGAATTGAAAGCATGGCTGGACAGTAGGCGTACCTGATGTAGCAGAGCCCACCAATCATCATGGAGGGAAAAAATGTGGCAGACATGATGCAATTTCTAGGAAAACTGGTGAGGTGAAAGAGCCTTGCTAATTGGCTGAGGCTAATGTAGCCAGCCTACGTAGCCATATCCTGACCAGTTTATACGAGGGATATATGCTCTGAAAACTTACACTGTAGCCGGGCAAGTGCTGGAAGTAGAGATGCAGCTGTGAGGTCAGAGATACAGCCACAAAGTCGAAGTTGGCTTGCAGTAATTGACAGCAGAGTCAGTCTGGCTGCAGGTAACCTGGGGCAGGAATCCTCATTTACTGGGTCTTGCATGTAGCACAACAAAAAAGGTTACTTCTGTGTAAGAAAATGGAAGGGTACCTTTTTTTTTGGCTGCAACAGCACTCTGTTTGTCTTGTCTGAACATTGACTGCACTTCCATTCCTACAGCTACACCATGCCTATCAAATGCATTCCAGCCTGAACCAATACATATGGTAATAGCAGTAAAAACTGAAACAAAATATCAGGCTTGGCAGCATCATAAAGTATGTAGCTCAAAACACATTTTCACCAATTTTGTGAAGAACATGTTTGTGGATGCCTGTGATGACCATGCTGTTTTCGTTTTATATGCCGTCTCTTTAGTTTCTGTGTCTTCAGCACTGTAAAGCCTTTATTATACTTCTCAGAGTCTCGTCTGAGACAGAAAAATAAAAACTGGTCTGAGATACACCTACCTGTACCTATACTGTCATTCACAACAAAAATGTATTTTCATTGCCCTTCATTTGCTGGGATGTACTGAGGCAGGACAGCAATGTCTGGTCTGCATAGTCTGGAGCAGTCGTACGTTTGCTTGTCCCTCTTTTATGACACATTTCATGGCAATGAATCACACAGAGATTTTAATGAGCCTCCACATCCTTGCAAGATGTAGACATTTAATTTGTCTGCCATCACAAAAAACATGAAGAACATAAAGTAAACAAATGAAACATTCTATAGTAGGCCTAGATATTTTTTGCCCCAGCAGGATTTCACTTTTTCAGGTGAAAATTGTATTGGATATCATCATTGAAAGGTTAAAACAATTTGTTATCTTCATGAGAGTTCTAGACATGAAGCTAAAGGTAATCAAACAAAGAACCAACAAACAAAACAACCAGCCATACCCGTTGTACGTAAAATGGTCTGAGCAGCAGATAAAATAAACAATTACTTGAAGTTGTTCCTCTGAGCAAAGTGTAAATCCTCACAACGCGAGATAGCAAGGCAATAGTGAATCTGTTTACGTGTAGATGCAACAGGTGGATAAGTATAAAAACTCCATTAAATGCATCCAGGTGCATTTTAGCCCCCTTAATTGGATATTTTTAAAGCCGTATTTTTGACATGCGCATTCTAAAATTCTGTTTACATGTAAACAGAGGCCAGGTGTGATTTTAGGCCAGGTGTGAGTGTTTATGTTGTCGGTAGGGTAGGTGGGGTGTTGGGTTGTCCCCAGAGAAATGTTGACTATACAGTTGTTCAAAGTGTTTTTTTACACAATATGAGAAGTACAGAGGAGAGAGCCTCAGGGCCCCATTGACTCTTGGGCCCCTGGGCTTGGGCGCAGTAGGCCCTGGCAGTGATCTATCCCAGGCTAGAAGAGTGTTTTTGACACCCTAAGTTTTTAATTAACTGAAAAATATGCAGTGTAGGCAGAAGAAAATGTAGGAATTCTTTTGCAGAGTGTTGCCAAATTGGGCTCTTTCATGCAGGGCTAATTAGGATCAGGGGCGGTTCTAAGGGGTGGCAGGGGGTGGCATTTGCCCCCCCAGAAATACGATTTGCCACCCAAATTAAGAGCCCTGATTGTGACCAATAGCCTTAATGCTTGACATCATTTCAGACATAGAACTTTAGGTTGCAGGGTTTCACTTTAAGGGATTCACTGTATCACATAAGTGTGTGTGTCGATTATATAGCGTTTATCATTTTCCCTTAGTGTAGGAGCATGCCCCCCTGAAATACATTTCGCCACCCCTTTGCCACCCCAAGAATAAATGTCTGGAACCGCCCCTGATTAGGATGGCCGCCTGTGGGTAAAAACAGTCAAAAATGGGCTTTGGGATGGTTTTCTGTAGATTTGTGTCCATAGAAATCATTATATTTTTGTTCAAATTGGGCAGGTTTTAGTATCCATAGACGTTTTTTTTTTTAGCATGTTTTGGGCTGGAAATGATCAGAAAAATCTGGCAACACAGCTCTTGGACCAGAGCATTCAAAAAGAATCTCTGCACTACTGTACCTCTGCATGTGCTCCATCAGCTACGGTACACACTCATTTCAAACAGGGAGAGAGTATGAATGCACACAATGTATTTTGCAGAAGTAAATCAACACAGTAGGACCAACTAGAAAAGCGTTACCTTTCACACTAGCTGTTGAATTAACTGGCACATTTATGCTGTACCGGTCTGCTGTAGACAGGGGCAAAATGTTGGAATTCCCTATAGGACCAGACGTAATCTGAGAGAAAATACATGTGGGGTAGAGTGATGGGCCACACCTGCAATTGTAATGGTAAAAAAATGCCTCGCAATTATAAAGATTAGTACAGAATATTGAAGGACATTAAACATATTGCACCACCCTGTGAGCTAAATTTAACACATCGCTTCCTCTGTCTGCTTCATGTTAATTGACTCAGGACTGCTCAATTCTCTTGCCTGTAATCGGTATGACACTTTCTATTTGCTGCTAACTATAGCAACTTTTTTCCCTTTTCTCCTCAGTCTGGCTCTTAACCCTCTGGTTGTGTTCGAAACATGGTTACGTTCATGCTGTTAACGGTCAAAATTGACCACCTACACAAAAAAGGTAATAATACATTGATTAAACATCTGATTTGCATAGTTTGTGATTAATACCTTTTAGACATCCCTTTGAAACATTTCCCAGGTGAATTAACCCTTGTGTTGTGTTCAAAAGCTGCATACACCTGTGGTGTTCGGGTCATTTTTGACCCGTGATAGCAAAACTCAGCCATAAAATATCTAAAAACACTAGTTCTCATCAAATATTGTTTTTCATCTCATAGCTAACTTGGTATGTATTCATATCCATGGAAATACTACTTCATTCATTCATCTTTTTGACTTTCTTTTATCTTACATTATGCAAAGCGTTTTTGATGACCAAAACTATCAAAACCTGTATAAATTCACTATTAATACTTCCTAAAGTGATACAATTAGTGATTATGTTGTCCATGTATTACAGCTGATATGAGAGTACAACAACCTCCAAATTTCTTGTATTAGTTTTTCTCTAATATTAGAAAATATCATCAATAGTGACATTTATGGTGTTCGGGTCCAAACCAACCCAGAGATTTCTAGCAGGATAAAGACCAAATGTCAACTAAATTAGTTTTTCAGTGCATAAAATGAATGTTTAAATATGTTGACTTGGTGTTTTTCAATATGTATAAGATTTTAGTGGGTAAATATGCAAAATAACAAAACTGTCAGAGTCACAGCTATTCCGCCAATCTAATGCAAAGGTATATGAAATGAACACCTCAATGAACATGAAAATTCACACTAGTCGGTAACACTTTATAATAAGTACCCCTTTTTAGGCATTACTTAAGGGTTAGTTAAGCCTTAGTTTACCATTAGTTAACCCTTAGTGAATCACGAGTTAATCATTATGTAAGCATTATTTCTCATTTCCTAACTATTATCTACTACCGTTAGTAAATGGTTAGTGTGTGCTACTATAACGGTTCGCTAAGCAAAGTTAAGCCTTAAATAAGCCTTATTTTAACAATAGTTAACCCTTAGTAAATAACGAGTTAGTCGTTATGTATGTGTTATTCCTCAGTTCTTAACTATTATCTACTACCATTAGTAAATGGTTAGTGTGTGCTGATGTAACGGTTCGCTAAGCAAAGTTAAACCTTATTTAAGCCTTATTTTTAACATTAATTAACCCTTAGTGAATCACGAGTAAGTCGTTATGTATGTGTTATTTCATCATAAGCAATGCTTATCAAGTCATTTGTTAACGTTTTGGAAAGCATGGAAAGGTTTTCACTTTAAAAGTTCCCCAGATATGCGCAAGTAGTGAGTTGTAACTTCTTGTTAATGCATAAGCAATGCCTAACAAATCATTTGTTAACGTTTGTAAAACATGGAAAGGTTTTCACTTTAGATCAGTTCCCCAGATATACTTAAGTAATGAGTTGTAACTCCTTGATAATGCATAAGCAATGCTTAACAAGTCATTTTTTTAACGTTTTGGAAAGCATGGAAAGGTTTTCACTTTAAAAGTTCCCCAGATATGCGCAAGTAGTGAGTTGTAACTTCTTGTAAATGCATAAGCAATGCCTAACAAATCATTTGTTAACGTTTTGTAAAGCATGGAAAGGTTTTCACTTTAGATCAGTTCCCCAGATATACTTAAGTAATGAGTTGTAACTCCTTGATAATGCATAAGCAATGCTTAACAAGTCATTTGTTAACGTTTTGGAAAGCATGGAAAGGTTTTCACTTCAAAAGTTCCCCAGATATGCGCAAGTAGTGAGTTGTAACTTCTTGATAATGCATAAGAAATGCCTAAACAAATCATTTGTTAACGTTTTGCAAAGCATGGAAAGGTTTTCACTTTAGATCAGTTCCCCAGATATACTTAAGTAATGAGTTGTAACTCCTTGATAATGCGTAAGCAACACTTAACAAGTCATTTGTTAACGTTTTGGAAAGCATGGAAATGTTTTCAATTTAAAAGTTCCCCAGATATGCGCAAGTAGTGAGTTGTAACTTCTTGTTAATGCATAAGCAATGCCTAACAAATCATTTGTTAACGTTTTGTAAAGCATGGAAAGGTTTTCACTTTAGATCAGTTCCCCAGATGAGTTGTAACTCCTTGATATTGCATAAGCAATGCTTATCAAGTCATTTGTTAATGTTTTGGAAAGGTTTTCACTTCAGAGAAGTTCCCCAGATATAGGCCTACTTAAGTAGGCCCTAATGGGTTTAAAATCCTTGATAAAAGCATAAGCAATGATTATGAAGTCATTTGTTTAATGTTTTGGATAGCAGGGAAAGATTTTCACTGAAAAAGTTCCCCAGATATGCGT
The DNA here is from genome assembly GCF_034702125.1 of Engraulis encrasicolus. Lineage (NCBI taxonomy): Eukaryota > Metazoa > Chordata > Actinopteri > Clupeiformes > Engraulidae > Engraulis > Engraulis encrasicolus. The sequence continues at coordinate 10,386,760 of NC_085864.1, read as the reverse complement.
TAGTAATGTGTTGAAACTTCTCGATAATGCATAAGCAATGCTTATCAAGTCATTTGTTAACGTTTTGGAAAGCATGGAAATGTGTTCACTTTATATCAGTTCCCCAGATGTACTTAAGTAATGAGTTGTAACTCCTTGATAATGCATAAGAAAAGTTTATCAAGTCATTTGTTAATGTTTTGGAAAGCATGGAAAGATTTTCACAGAAAAGTTCCCCAGATATGCGTTATTAATGCGTTGAAACTTCTTGATAATGCTCTATTTGTTAACGTTTCGGAAAGCATGGAAAGGTTTTCACTTTAGAACAGTTCCCCAGATATACTTAAGTAATGGGTTATACATCCTTGATAGTGCACAAGCAATGCTTATCAAGTCATTTGTTAATGTTTTGGAAAGTATGGATAGGTTTTCACTTAAAAAGTTCCCCAGATATGCGTTATTATTGCGTTGAAACTTCTTGGTAATGCATAAGCAATGCGTTAAGCATTCGTTAATGTGTTGTAAAAGCCATAACAGGTTTTCACTTTAGATCAGTTCCCCAGATATACTTAAGTAATGGTTCGTAATTCCTTGATAATGCATAAGCAATGCTTAACAAGTCATTTGTTAATGTTCAGAAACATCCATGAGGGGCAGTCACATGAGCCTCAACTTAGGCCTAGGCCTACTGTTTGCCATGCTACCAGTCATCACACACTAACCATTACAAAAGGGTTAAATAAGACTCCACTGATGCTAAAGCAAGAGTTTACAAACCGTTACCATACATGCCTAATAGTACTTGTTAATGGTTAGGTGGTAGGAGACAACAAAGAGATAATGTTTTTTTCATAAATAAAGGTGGGTTATCATACATTTTAATGATGGTTTACTAATGCTTATCAGAAAGTTAAATCACCATAGACGAATGATTAATTAACAGTACTTAATAATTTCACAGAAATACATAATGACTGACTCGTGATTCACTAAGGGTTAACTAATGCTTAATTTTGTTTAGCGAGTAGTTACATCAGCACACACTAACCATTTACTAACGGTATTAGTTAATGGTTAAGAAATGAGAAATAACACATACATAACGACTTACTCGTGATTCACTAAGGGTTAATTAATGTTAAAAATAAGGCTTAACTAAGGTTTAACTTTGCTTAGCGAACCGTTACATCAGCACACACTAACCATTTACTAATGGTAGTAGATAATAGTTAAGAAATGAGGAATAACACATACATAACGACTAACTCGTTATTTACTAAGGGTTAACTATTGTTAAAATAAGGCTTATTTAAGGCTTAACTTTGCTTAGCGAACCGTTATATCAGCACACAGTAACCATTTAATAATGGTAGTAGATGATAGTTAGGAAATGAGAAATAATGCTTACATAATGATTAGCTCGTGATTCACTAAGGGTTAACTAATGGTAAAATAAGGCTTAACTAACCCTTAAGTAATGCCTAAAAAGGGGTACTTATTATAAAGTGTTACCCACTATTCATTTGAATCCACTATGATATGAACATGAACCATTATCTCATTGCCATATCAACTTCATGGAAAGTGTAAGACCAGTTCTACATGTTTGGGTGCTATTATGGATTTTGATACGTTTTTTGGACAAAATAATGTGCAAAAATTCATTTTGCAAAGAAATGTGCAAAACTTATCATGATATAATTGCAGAAATGGATTCCCTGACCATGAAAACATATAAGTAGACAACCAGAAATACATCTGTACTCCTCTCACAACAGGAGATACAGTATGACACATTGTAGTGTATGGGACTGTCCGGCGGCCATCTTGGATTTGTAATGTGAAAAAGCTAGCAACATTTTTCCAAGGCAAAAAATATATTTTCCTATACACCTATACACCTGACGAAGACCGCCTGAGGTCGAAACTTTGTGTTATAATAAATCGGTGAGCAGCAACAGTGTGCGGATTTCCTTTCTTCCTTTAAAAAATATATTTTCCTCACCATGAATCACCAAACTGAGGACAAAGGGCAACCAACAGCTTTTCAGAAATGCATACAACAACCAAAAATCTATGCCGGGTCAATTTTGACCCGAACACCACAGATGTAACTTTTTTTTTTTAAGACATTTAAAATGTACTAAAACGATATTTTTGTTGTGTTGAAATGATTGTGACTGAGCATTAGATGAAGCCTCATTCCAGGATAATAAAGGAAAGTGTGTTTTTTTTTACACTTAAACTTGAAAACGGGTCAAAAATGACCCGAACACAACAGAAGGGTTAAATGTTAACTTAAACTTAGTGGTTTCTTTTGCCTTAAGACATGTAAAAGTTTGTATCTTTTACATGTTTTAAGGCAAAAGAAACCACAAGTGTTTAAGTTAAACAGTTAGACATAATGAACTTAATACATAGGGTTACATTTTATTTTGCTTTGTTTCAATGATTTGTAGGCTTTTTTCTTATCTTGCACCAATTCGTTTAATTAACCCTCTGGAGTGTAGGGCTTTCAGGCAGTTTGGAACACCTTTGCTTTTTAGATGCGTCCCAGCATCTCTATAAGAGGGTCTGTCTGTCCGTCCGTCCGTCCGTCCGTCTGAAACGCATTTGTCTGAAACGCATTCCTTCAATTGTTCCTTGTTACTGTGGACACAAGGCGGCAGAGTTGCCATTTTGGACCGGAGCGAATGCGTGCAAGCCAATTGTTCCTTACTGTGGCCACAAGGTGGCAGACTTGCCATTTTGGACCGGAGCGAATGCGTGCAAGCCAGAACATATTACTAAACAGGCAAGACGGCTGATGGCATTGTGAGACAACTGAGGGGGGCATTCAATTTTCGCTATTGTTTTGCGTTTGGACAATGGGAGGCAACTTTATTTTGGTTCGTCAGAAACTCGCGGAAATGAACGATTTAGAAGTCGGCAGGCAGTTTTTGACACAGATGTTTGTGCTCGGATAGAGAGGCGTTTGCATTGCATAACGCTCCACGGCATGGAACCGTAGTTAGTTGACAGGCGACCCGCAGCGCATACAGCTCTTCCTCTAAAAGTTGACCTGTAACATTTGGTTATAGCTTTTCTCCTTTCAAAACATTTACATTTTCCTTTGTGCGTGGATAGAGGGGCGTTTGCATTGCATAACGCTCCACGATATGGAACTGTAATTAGTTGACAGGCGACCCGCAGCGCAGCTCTTCCTCTAAACGTGGACCTGATATGGTTAGCTTTTTTTCTGTAGCCTAATAACATTCACATTTTCCTCCGCTTTTCTCCAGTCCACAAACTCGGGTTCAGAGGTCTGTGTGTAGCCTACGAGCCTCCCTTTTAATATTCCCAGCGAGTTTACTTCTGCCTTTTCAGTAGTCAGTTTGCGCTGCGCACTGGAGCATGGTGCTCGAACTACAAGTAGACATCTGGGCCATTTGACATACGGTGTGTCAGCCTACTCGTAACCTACAGGGAGGTTCTTTCGTTGGCGGGCTCGTACCCCACAGGTGCTTTTCGCTGCGCTCAGAGAGAGCACAGGACATAACGCGTCTTTCGTAATTGCTTTGTAGTCGTTTGAATTTGGTAAACTCTTGCACGGGAGCTCACTGCTTTGTGCCTTGACGGTGAAGCTGGTTTTGAAAAATAAGCGCATAATTCACCTAAAGGGTGAACCCATAAGCACATGATTCACCCAAACGATTTTATTTATTTATTATTTGTCGATGTTTAGATTCTTTCCCACATGCACATGATGCTGAAATGGCGTGATACTAAAGGTTGATACTAATACATGTCTGGTCATTTGTAATGTAGCCTACTTCATCTATGTGAAATTTGAAATCATATGGTTCTTTTCCAAATCCAAGAATGATAAGCTTATTATAGCCTAAACTACAAAAAATAAAGCCATGTCTTGCCATTTTGCTGCCTGCCACATTATTTGGAGTGTCCATGATGACCAATAAACAAAAAGTACATCCTCAGGGGGGCGTTGACAGGTTAGGAGGAGGCCAGGGGGGTGTTTAGGGGGGGAAATTGCATTGTTGGAACTGGCATAGAGGGACGCATCTGTTGTCCGCCTGTCGGCCTTGTTTTCAAGTAATTCAACTAACTGTAAACATTTATACTAATGTTGCACATATTGTTGAATTCTGAAAAAGCCTAACAAAAAAGAATATGA
>NC_085864.1:10370107-10377607 GCF_034702125.1 Engraulis encrasicolus | reverse complement strand
GGGCCTATGCAAGCTTTGGACAGACCTGGAACAAGCTCATCTAAAAGGTCCCCCTACCCAATTCATACAATGTAATGAGGATCCCGTTCTGGGCCTTCTCTCTCCCTTGGCCCGGGGCCACTGACCCTTTTGCAACCCCTCTGTTGGGTTCCCTCTGTGTGTGTGTGTGTGTGTGTGTGTGTGTGTGTGTGTGTGTGTGTGTGTGTGTGTGTGTGTGTGTGTGTGTGTGTGTGTGTGTGTGTGTGTGTGTGTGTGTGTGTGTGTGTGTGTGTGTGTGTGTGTGTGTGCGTGCGCGCCTGTGTGTGTGTGTGTGTGAGAGAGTGCCCCCCCTTCCCCCTCTCCCACAGTAGTGTGAGCTGTAAGCCGATGCAGATCGGTCACCACCTTAGCGTGTGCTCCGCATGTCAAGCGGCCAAAACTCAGCTCGCATCTGTGTTAAAGGAGCACTCACAGGCCCTCAGTGCTGACAGAGAGGGCTAGGCTACGGGGAACATGAACACACACAAGCACTGGCACACACAAGCACATATAAATATATGCACACACAAACACACACACAAGGTACACACAAGTACATGCATATGAATATGCACATACAGACACAGACACAGACACACAGACATTCTCTCTCTCTCTCTCTCTCTCTGTCTCGCTCTCACTCTCTTTTATAGCATTGTTGACCGAGACTGCTACGGAGACACAAACGCACGCACGCACACACACACACACACACACACACACACACACACACACACGCACACTTACATACACACATACATATACAAACCACCACAATATATTTTCTAATCTATTCAAACTCGACATAAAAAAGATGCGGTCTGCGAATGCTACTTGTCTAAACGCAGCGAACGTCAACAAAGTGTACATTGAACTGGAAGCCTGACTGCTGCCAAAGACATGAGGAGAAGGATGTCACAAGGCTTTGATAGCTGTTTTTATCGTGAAGTGGCGGTCCTGTGCCTAAAAGTTTGAGTGGAAGTCAGTGAGGTGAGAGGATATTGATGTATAGATCAGTCAATCGATGCTGAGTGCAGTGCTTGACAGTAATCCATAGTCCACTCTCGAAGGACACTTGGAGAACACAGACCCCCCACCAAGACCCAAAAATTAAGCACACTTCCCTCTTGCATCTGCTGTGAAGTCCCTCTAAACGCTTGTTGTATGCAGCAGCCTATCATTAAGCTTTCCATGGCAGAGACTATTGCACTGCAGAGAGAAAGACAGACAGACACAGAAAAACAAACGGACAAGCAGATATAGGGCACACACGCACACATGCATAAATGCACACACGCACGCAGGTGTGCGCGCACACACACAGACACACACACAAACAAACACACACACACACACACACACACACACACACACACACACACACACACACACACACACACACACACACACACACACACATATACATTCATGCACACACACACACACACACATACACAGATACACACACAGCCACACATACATAGGCCTACACATGCACACACACAGCCACATCTTAATATCTTTGTGGGGTCCCCCTCCCATTGACTTCCATTCATATTAATCTTAATAATTAGTGAAACAATGCTAAACTGTGCCCAAATCAAAACAATCCCTCACCTTAACCTGTCAGTGAGGAAATGTTTTTTACACTTTTATTTTTACCAGTAACAAAAAACTACTGTAGCAAAAGGGGTCAAACCATGTGGAGCAAGGCCCCCAGCATGTTGGTGAGCTCCAATAGCAGTGGTCTCATGAAGGTAGATTGGAGCAGCACACACACACACACACACACACACACACACACACACACACACACACACACACACACACACACACACACACACACACACACACACACACACACACACACACACACACACACACACACACACACACACACACACACACACACACACACACACACACACACACCTCACATATATCACAGACAGACAGACAGACAGGGGCAAGACAAACAATGCTAACTGAAAACACAACCCCCTCAGCAGAGGTTCCGGAGAGAAGCAATTATCCAGACAGAAAAAGAAGTGAAGCTGAGAGCAAAAAAAAAAAAAAAACGGGGGCTAGAGATGGAGGAAAAGGGGTGACGAACGAATGACTGAGAGAGTAAAAGTGAGAGTGAGAGTCAGAGAGAGTGAGTGAGATTTGTGATTTGTTGATTCATCATTTTTGTGAGGGAACCGCTTGGCCCCAATTAAGGCAGTGGCAGAGAGGCACAGTTATCAGAATGCAGCAAATTCCTCAGCTAATTAGCAAGCTGATAACGAGCTGAAGTGAGGCTATGAATGTGAGTTTTCCTTTTTTTGTGGTGACGGGGGTGGTGGGTGGGGAGTGGGGTGGTGGTGGGGGGGTGGGGGGTCGATCATGGCCAATGAAAGAAACAAATAAGCAGAAATATACACAACAATCTACTAAGTAAATGACATCGTCTGTCCATATTAGTGGCACCACGGTGCATTAGGCAGCCGAATCTGGGCTGTCGCTTCAATCATGCGGGGGCGAAAAGTTTGCAGCCCGATATAACTGCGGGCGATGACATAATTCCTAATATTTCTCCGCTTTCCAGGAAAAGTTTTCTGATTTTCAGCTATTTTTAATGAGCCTTGGGCTTCGTTGCATTAATATGTAAAGATCCCCTCTGGGGTGAACAATGCACATATGAAGACAGAGAATGCATAATTGACTCACTGTAACATTTAGGTTGAGAATTGTGTGAGATGTTTGAATGTATTGTGTGGCTTCCGTGAAAGCCACCCAGAGTTATGAAGAGTTAATAGTGCTTCAAGGGAACACATGATCTTTGTTCTAATTGAAATTCTACATTGTAAACATTTCAGTTATGCAATTGTGCACTTGTGCACTTTGCACATGCATTTTAAAAAGAGCACGTTTGCTGGTTAATATAGCTTAAATTAATAATGCAGAGCTATAGTGAAACTTGCTGTAGGTTAGGTCTATTAATGCTGTACCTTGTTATGCACACATACAGGGCTTGCACTTGGCCCTGTGCACTTGCATTTGATGACAACACATTTTGAATATAGCAGACAGTAGTACTGTTATGCAACCTGCAGTGGCTAGGGTACCTGAATGTCGTGTTTGAACAGATTCATTAAAACAAGCAAACAACAACAACAACACAAATAATACCACTCCATTGTAATTGTATTGCTTCTGATGAGAATTTCAGTCTAACAATGTGGTAGTGGAGATGACTGATAACGACAAGACAGTTAATCAGGATCAGTATGACATAAGGTTCTTAGCAGCCATCATATGGCTACTATGCTCATTTAGCAGAATAGTGACAGTTCAGAATGAATGTTCAATGCAGCACACACATTTAGTAGATAGGATTTGATCCCACTTCTTTGCATTGACATGATATGCTTCATTTTTATTACCATATTCAAAATCTTTGACGGCCTCTTCGCTCGCTATCTGGGTTAGTCTTTCACCCAGGATTTCAGCCCAGCGACACACGGTAGCTTCTGCTCACTGTCTGTGGGTTAGTGTTTCACCCAGCCGAAACACTGCTCTGGTCTTGCAGCAGGGAAGCTAGCCAAGTGATTTATTGGCTTCATTGTAAAGGTGCTTTTGACCCACTCATGGGATGAGCATACGCAAAGTTCGGCACTGTAGCCTAGCTAACGGGGCTAATAATAGCACTGTAGTGTAGAGCATTGCAGAACTGGTCTCTGAAGTGTTGTGATGGTTATCGCGTTGGGATTTAGAAGCAGATCCACAGAGCAGAAAATGGCCAATTAGACTACACTCACTCGTTCGTTTGTTTGTAAGTGGAATGGGTGCACATTGAATTGCAGTCATTACAAATGGTTAGGTTTTGTGGTCTTAATAATAGGCTGCTTTGGAATTCGGTGTCTGAAAAGAAGAACCTGTTCCGTAATGTCCATTCCTACATGAACAATAATTAAACACAAAATACTAAAGCAATTTTACCTAACATTCCTACAAAGTTTGAGTTTGTAAAATATGGCGTGCTCTTATTACGATTGTTTGTGGGGTTCTTGGGTTTGGGTGCTCTGTAGTCCAAGGCATTGTACATCCAGGTTCAAAAATGAGGAAAAAATGATCTGACTAAGGCACTCTAAATTAGAATGTCTTTATTAATATGACAAGTCCTACATGGACGTATTAAAAACGAGGCCCACACATAGTGTGTAGGCTTCTTCAGGGCATTCAGGGTTTCTTTTGTGTTACTGCCCTGAATTAGCATGCCGCTAACGCCTTGTTTTTAATAAGTCCATGTAGGACTTGTCATATTACAGTAATAAAGACATTTTAATTTGGAGCGCCTTAGTCAGATAATTGTTCTCATTTTTGAACCTGGATTCCTCCAAAGTTGTTCACCTACGGAAATAATTGATCTTCTGTACACACAAGCATTATTTGTGTAGGTAGGTTTAATAAACTTTAAGGACCAAAACACATGGATGAGAAGCCAATTTTGTGTGGCCCTCATCTGGATACACCTGCTGTTGTTTGCCAGGTAAGTAATTGAGGTGACTGGTACCGCAGAGAGAGCTTTGGTTTTTGGTACTGCCACCTGCTTTCGGCTCCAGCATCACGTAACAGCTTTGTTTGTGTGTGTGTGTGTGTGTGTGTGTGTATGTGTGTGTGCGTGTGTGTGTGTGTGTGTGCGCGTGTGTGTGCGTGTGTGCGTGTGTGCGCGCTTGTCTCTGTCTGTGTGTCTCTGTCTTTCTGTGTGTTTCTGTGTTTGTTTGTGTGTGTGTGCATGTGCATGTGTACTAGTGATTTGAAATTTTGAATTGTAAAGTAGGAGCCTCTCCGTCTCATCTCGGGGTAACCTACAGTACGTGAGGTGAGTAAATGAAAACCTGTTATTTTTCATCATGTCTTCCCCCCCTCCAACCACCCCCCTCCGCAGCTGCTCTGGCATCAGTGTTTTTTCCTCAAGCTCTCAGCTTAGATAAGCATTAGTGACATGGCTCGACTGTGTTCCAGGTGCGGGGGTAACACACTTCCCCAGTTAGCCGTAGAGTTAGCTCCAAAGTGTTAGTGTTGGAACTGGTTGGCTGACTGGCTGGCAGGCAGGCAGGCTGGCTGGCTGGCTTAGGGTTTTTTGGCAGCTGGGAGGGGAGGAGTGGGAGAAATTATCCTCAGCAGAGCCATCCGTCGACTTTGGGTAGTCCCTTAGTTCTCCGAGAGGATTGCCGCCATGCTAAGAGGAGAGAGTCTATTCAGAAGTGTTTAGCACATCCTTCAACCCCATCCCACGGGCCTTTTTACCTGCCGGTTTGGAGCATGGTCTACAGCACTCTCCAAGAGAGAGAGAGAGCAAAAGGAGGAAAAACTGAGAAAAAAACAATCTGCTGCTGCAGTGTTGTTTAAGCAGACGTCCTAGGATGTGTGTGTGTGTGTGTGTGTGTGTGTGTGTGTGTGTGTGTGTGTGTGTGTGTGTGTGTGTGTGTGTGTGTGTGTGTGTGTGTGTGTGTGTGTGCGTGTGCGTGTGTGCGTGCGTACGTGCGTGCGTGCGAGTGTGTGTTTGTGTTTGTGTGTGCGTGTGTTTTAGAGAGACATAGACATGATACGAAACAAACCACAGAACTGGATGCCACAAGAGAGGTGTGGCGCGAGAAGCTGAATGAGGACCAGAATTGCCCACTTAATCTTAAGAAACACACACACACACACACACACACACACACACACACACACACACACACACACACACACGTGTACACATGCACACTTGCACACTTGCACAGAACACAAACACTCTCTTTCTCTCCCTCTCTCTCTCTCTCTCTCTCTCTCTCTCTCTCTCTCTCTCTCTCTCTCTCTCTCTCTCTCTCTCTCTCTCTCTCTCTGTCTGTCTCTGTCTCTGATCCAAACTGAGCCCACCCCAATACTCCGGAGAATTCCAGTGCGGTAGGCATTATAACAGCTTCCGCAGCGCTGAGCGAAGTGGCTGAGCAGAGCGAGAGTGTGATTGTATGGTGTGGTCTGGCCCACACAGTGGTGATGGTGGCAGTGGTGGTGGTGGCAGTGGTGGTGGTGTGTGTGGGGGGGTGAGCCACTAGAATGCAGACTGGCACCCCTGAGGACCCTATAGTGCTGCTGGCTGCAGGGCGGAGGAGTGGAGAGAGGGGTGGAGGGGCGGAGGGCAGGAGGGGCAGTGGGGTGGATGGATTCACTGGGGAGTGTGGTGGGGAGTCAGTCGGGAGTATGAAGACAATCTTGGTAGGGGGCTGGTGGGTGTACTGTGTATATTGTGGCTCACTGGATGGACTCAGTGGGGAGAGAGGGCGGAGGCGATTCAGTGGGGAGTATGAAGACAATCTGGGTAGGGGGGGTTGGCGGGGTGTACTGTGAGGCACACTGGTTGGTCTTTTCTCTGATCGTCCTAATTAGCAAGAAAAATGTCTGAGATTAAGACATTTACTCGGCTGGCTGTAATAAGTAAAATGTATTAATTTCACATGAATGTGTACTTAACGGTAGCAGACACTATTGAATAGAGTTATGCATGGTACAGGGGACCACTCCTGGAACAATGTGGGGTTAGATGTATTGCCCAAGGCCACAAGAGCTATGGACCAAGATGTACTATAACATTAGTCGTTCATTCCCACAATTCCCACACCAATATTCTTCCCGCTGCTGTACTTGTTTGGGAGATGGTCTTTACTTTTATTTAACCTTTCTTTAACCAGGAAGTGGTCATGAGTACAACTTTTCTGACAGGGAATCCTGGCCAAGAAGGTGGCTTAATAAATTATATTACAATAAAATCATAAAAGACAATGCAGACCACAGTAAAAAAAATCACATGCTGTAAAACACAGTTCTTCATATAGACCTTGAGTTATTATTATACAGTTTTATTCTCAACCTCTATGTTATATAAGATTAGATGCGATGCCTGTGAGTCTCTAATGTTTTCTCAAGAGACAAACCCGTTATTAAACCACTCAATGACGGATCTCAGAGAGTAGAAACAACTGGGAGAGTGTTAAATTTGACACTCTAAGCTTCTGAATTACTGTAACACAGCATAATGTACGAAGTAACAGAGGGGAAAATGTGGGTGTTGGGTGCTGAATAGCCCTATTGTGTGCCTGTTCATCCATGGCTGTGTGCCTGTTCATCCATGGCTGCAGTGCCCTTGAGTGCTTAGGAGGGGCAGCCCCTCATTGCTCCGGAGGGACTGCCTCTTACCCCTGTATCTAATTTACAGTAAGTCACCGCCGATAAGGGTGCCGGCTAAATGTAATGTAATGTTATCAGTTGAGGAATGTGGGATATAGTCATCACGGCTTACACATATATGGATCGCAATACACTACACTTTCTGGAAAGTCACTCCAATATACTCAGAAGGAGCGCAGCCTCATCCCGACAAACATCAGCAGCTCATTACGGAGTCTGGGCTGCTCTATTAGCACACAGGACAAATAAGTTCCTGACGCCTCTAAT
>NC_085864.1:10345107-10365107 GCF_034702125.1 Engraulis encrasicolus | reverse complement strand
CATACTTAAATATGAAGTGCTTGGAAGTGTATGGTCAAATATCTCATGTCACTGTACATTTTAAATAACGTCTAATTACACACGAAAAGCAGAATGTTAAAAAAACAAGTGTCACGCACAGTTCTGGAAGTGTCTCTTTAAACACCACTCTCTCCCATGTATAGAGTGCCTCAGCCACAACATGATAGAAGTTGATCCGACTTTTATCTACCGTAGGAACCTCTGCAAAATCGCCTTCAATATTAGCTGGGGTATTAGCAGCAATATTGTACAGTTGGTAAAGTGTGACAGAGTCACCAGGGCCCCATTTATCCAGGCGGCCCACACAGTCCAATTTATGTAGATACATATGGCTGGGACAGGAATGGGTCCACTGGAGCTGATTGTGCATAGGGCCCACAATTTGCTGCTACGCCCCTGAATATCAGCAGCCTTCCACCAACGCAAATTAAAGACTCGGGCCTCTCCAAGTTCTTTCACCACGTCTTCCCCGACCTTGCTGTAGACAGCAGGTATTCACTCATCAGGCCGTGCCACTACGGTGAAAGGAACTGACCTTTGCCGACGTCTCTTCTGATGAAGATGAAGCCTTGTCCACTCTGTGCCCGATTACTGAGGGATTTCCTAAACTCAAATCAAGTTTCTGCAGCGATGGATTTGTCAAAAGGTTCGCGCTCTCCACTGACCTTTCGGCTTTTGGCCATAACCCCAGTAAACCTGGCACAGCTTGAGTTATGAATCTGCACCGTCTGCAGCAATATTTGGGGAAGAGATGCACTAAAAAAGTTGAGGATGTCTCCATCCATCACTTGCTGAAAGTTGAAAAACTTAGGAATATTTTCATGTACTGTTTATCTACCTAGGTATGTAATAATGTTCCATGTGTTGGGATGCAATGGCAAGTTTGACAATTCAAATGGCAAATACTCCTTTGTTGATGCTGACAACGTCAGTAAACTTTGTATATTTTTTATTGAAAGTGTGTAGTTCCTTTTTAAAGTGAAGTGAAAGCCCACCTGAGAAACTCCAACTCCCATTATCATTGTGACACAGCACTCCACAGCATACAAGTGCACACTGCACACAACGAAATCACAGTTATGCCTCATCTGTGCGAGGGGGCAGCCCTCCGAGGGTGCCCCAAGGAACAGTGTGATGAGACGGTACCATGCTCAGGCTACCTCAGTCATGGAGGAGGAAGAACCCTGGTTAATTACTCCCCCCAACAACCTGCCAGGTATAGAGTTGAACCAGCAACCTTTGGGCTAGAAGTCTGACGCCTTAACCGCTTACCCATGACTGCCCTACTGTCGGGTCAGACTAAATTTGAGCTTGGTTTTATTCACGTCTAGCATACGCTACTGAATGTAGGCCTGTTTAATGAATGCATACGGTATGTAATATTCAAATAAGATAGCAAGCAAAGAGAGCCATGAGAGCCGGCGAAAGAGAGGGATGCCCTGCAGACAAGCCTGATTAGAAAATCACCTTGAGTGTTTCAGACACATACTCCAACAGACTCTCATGAATATGTGCATCCATTGTATTGCATTACATTATTTGAGCTGGGGAGAGGTGAGTCATTTGGGGAAAAAGCAACCCAAAAGGTCCACGAGCGGAGAGAGGAGTGATTTTAATCAACTTTGGCATGCTAGTTTCAGTAATGAAAAGCCTCATTCTGCAGACGAGACTGTTGGAGGCACGATTTGTTTGTTGTTGTTGATAATTTGGCTTTGTTGTTTTGCACCCCCACAATTTAATATCTATTATTTTGCAGGGTTTTTTTCTCTTTTTTTTCGCACCCTTCCATGAATTGCTTCACCCACAGATTTGAACACACACACACACACACACACACACACACACACACACACACACACACACACACACACACACACACACACACACACACACACACACACACACACACACACACACACACACACACACACACACACATCATGAAGAGTAGCATTCCAGCCTGCAAGCAAGGTCTCAATTAATACCATTTCATCTTCATAAACAAAACAAGCCTATGAGGCACTGGGCAAATTAAAATGATACATAGACTCGGGGCTGTTTTAGGCAATTGATTTCCATTTTGGTTAGAGTAAAAACAGCTAAAGATATGTTCATAAAGGTCTGATGTGTGTAACGCACATCCCTCTTGGTAGGGATGAGAAATAACAATGCCATATCTATTGGATTTAATGTCATGCAGGATAAAAAAAACAACAACAATAAAGAAAAAAAAAGTGGTGTTCAAAGATTAGGTGATATAGCTCAGTGTGATGGGGACATGGTAAGTGCTAAGTTCCAAACTGACTTAATTTTTCTAAATATGAATGATATAGTGCTTCTGCATTTCTTTGAGTACTCAAATTGCTTTACAATGTATATTCCTAACATTTACCCACTCAGGCTGCTATTCACACACCGGTCAGTGAGGCTGCCACACAGGGTGTCAACCTGTCACCAAGAGCAATTTGGGTGTCAATCCTCAAGGACACTTCGACGGGGTGAGGCAGAGTGGTGCTCTTACCTGCCACCTTCTTGTTGCCAAACAGGCATATCACTGCCCCATGTGGGGGATTGAGCTCCCATTCAAGTACATTGTGAAATGTAAAGCTAATGTGAACACATCGAATTGTTACTGTGAAAAGTTGCAGGTTTGTGAACGTACAAAACCAATCGTGATGATAATGGACAACAAAATGCTCCACACTTTCATTTTGTTTCCATCCTTCCATTCTTTTTGCAAATTACAATGTGAACTGCTAAACCAATTGAACCTACTAACAATAAAAAATGCCTCTATTGTAGGGTAACTTGCTTGAGGGGAATCTTGCTTCTCTATCTACATGTGGTTATGGCTGAGCCTTTTATTTTTAGCCCATTTGAAGCTATTTTTTATGTCTGAAAACAGATGGCACACATTTTTTTCTTATACAAAAGTGAACAAAGTCATTTCAAACACAACCCACTATGGTAGTATCATTGCCAGAATGAACTAAGAGTGTAGGAAATGATAACTTTTCTGCTGCAATAGTCACTTGACTCACATAGATGAATGATAAAATGTGTGAAATTACGGGTAAGTCAATAATGAATGAATGAATGAATGAATGAATGAATGAATGAATGAATGAATGAATGAATGAATGAATGAATGAATGAATAAAAGAATGGGCATATGGATGGATGGATGAACAGATGAATGGATGCATGGATGAATGTGTAAAAGACAAAAAAAAACCCAGAAAACTGCATTGCCTTTCTCTTTACTTGTCCTTGAGAAGCAAACCACATCACTATTAATTATGATGGATTCTCATTGGAAAAATTAACCAACAGAAACATTCATGACCTCTATCCTCCCAACACACAACACAGTTCTACTTCATTCAGAAGCCACCCTGCCCAAGCTTTACACTTCGCCCCTCATTTAAAACCAGGGCTTTGCTGGTGTTACACACAACACTGTGTTTACTTTAACTCAGGATCCCTTCCCAGAAAGTGTTACCAATCGATTCCATTTGACTTGAGTTGATGCACTGCCTAAATGCCACTTTCTAGGGGCTTATGGCAAGCACAACACCTCCCACAAACAACTAACTGGCTTACGAAAGCCCCCATCGTCTCCTTCCTTCCCTCCCCTGGCCAAACTCTTACTCCAGCTGCCCCAATCTGACTAAAACGCCCCTGGGAGATCATGCTTACCAAACAACATCCACTGCCAAATGTTGACTGGATGTGCACACATGAACACAAGGCACACCCAGACATATGCTGTGCACCATGCACACTCAATACACACTAAATACAAATACACACTCAAAAGCTAGAGCATACACATACACACACACAAGCACGCACGCGCGCACACACACACACACACACACACACACACACACACACACACACACACACACACACACACACACACACACACACACACACACACACACACACACACACACACACACACACACACACACACACACACACACACACACACACACACACAGACTTTCTCTCTAATTGAGGACAGCTCATACACCACAACACAGAGACACACAGACATACATACAGACACACACACACACACACACACACACACACACACACACACACACACACACACACACACACACACACACACACACACACACACACACACACACACACACACATACACACACACACACACACACACACACACACAATCGCATGGACTTACAAAGCAATCATTAGCGCCAAGTTTGCCCACTTTTCGACGGGCGCGCATGAGAACACCCTCTTGTATGGCCAGTCAGCTTTCCACACAGATTTAAAAACATCTGAGCTGCTCATCACCATGCTGCACACCACCATCACCACCACCACCACCTGCACAATCGCAGGGTCAGGGCCGTTTCAAGGTATTTGTGTAAACTTAGAGTAGAGTCTCAAGTAGAAATATATACAGTATATACAGTACATGCATATGTTTTCATTACCATTTTGCTAACACACAAGCATACAATAATGCCTCTGCATGAAAGGGTTATGGCCTCCTCATGGAGTCCCTGCTTTATTCTGGGGGGCCCATTACTGTGACTGCCTTTACCCATCCACTACAACCCCCCCGGTGCCACACACGCCAAACACCAGTCGCTTTCCACTTCCGACCTCCACTACTTAGTACAATCAGGGTGGAAAAAAACTACATAACGACGAAAGACGAGCCTCCTTCTCATTAGATCCTTGTCACTATGGAAACAACTCCCTAACAACCTCGCATCGTGGCGCCACTTTGTGTGGGACGCCTCCCGGGGAGCGGAGTAATGAGACAGAATTCTTTTTCTTTTCTTGTCCTTCACCTGCAGGAAGGTGAGGGAAGGTGTGTGTGTGTGTGTGTGTGTGTGTGTGTGTGTGTGTGTGTGTGTGTGTGTGTGTGTGTGTGTGTGTGTGTGTGTGTGTGTGTGTGTGTGTGTGTGTTTGTGCGTGCGTGCGTGCGTGCGTGTGTGTGTGTGTGTGTGTGTGTGTGTGTATGTGTGTGTGTGTGTGTACAAGTGTTTGCATGTGTGTGTGTTCATGACGTGTGTGTGTGTGTGTGTGTGTGTGTGTGTGTGTGTGTGTGTGTGTGTGTGTGTGTGTGTGTGTGTGTGTGTGTGCGTGTGCGTGTGCGTGTGCATGTACGTGTGTGTGTGTTTTTGTGTGTGTGTGTGTGTCTGTGTGTTTTGTGTCTTTGCAGGCGTCTCCACACTCATTACAGTGGGTCAGCTGAACCACATCAGGAGAGAGTGTGGGATGTAAACAAGATCTTGTGACACGAGGACAATAGGTAGGCAGAGTTGGAATAATGAAATTACCAAGAGTTAGTAAACAAGCACAACAACTCAATAGATAACCATGGCCCTCTTAAAAGTAGCAAGAACATTAGAAAAATCTCCCACATCTTTCAAGATGTCATACTGTATGCAATTCACTTAAGAATCCAACTATAAATAAACATATTTCTAAATTCGTAAAAATGTGTATAAATAGCATCTGTGCATCTGTGCAATCTGTGCAATCTTGCACGTTCTAAGCATTACTTATTGAGCTAAGAGTAATGTTCATGATATTATCTTGCATAATATCTCCGTCTAATGCTGCATACTGTCATGTTGCACCCGTTATGATGTTGTGTGTATCGGCTGTATGCAACTCACACCTTGAATTTATTATCACAGAGCTGAGACAGATCGAGCAAAGAGCAATCAATACCAAGTGTTCAAATGTATTTTCCTCTTCACAGTAAGAGATACACTACAAAAAAATCGTACAGTTCAAACCTCTGCAAAGCATGTAAGGTTTACACGTGTCACTACGCCCTGTTGGTTACTGTATTTTGAGGGACCACTAGTCACACACACTTTTGTGTCACACTGTGTGTGTGTGTGTGTGTGTGTGTGTGTGTGTGTGTGTGTGTGTGTGTGTGTGTGTGTGTGTGTGTGTGTGTGTGTGTGTGTGTGTGTGTGTGTGTGTGTGTGTGTGTGTGTGTGTGTGTGTGTGTGTGTGTGTGTGTGTGTGTGCGCGTGTGCGTGCTATTATCCTCACTGGAGGACAGCGAGGGGATGAATCCGTGTTCAACCCAGTGCTTGGCCATCGCTCACAACCAAGCATCAAGCTGTCCCACTAAACGCTTACACTTATTTATTTTATTTCGCTTTTTTTTCTCTCCTCTATCCCCAGCTCAACAATTTTCTCCTTCGAGAGGGCAGGACAGTGGGGACAGTGGGGGATGAAAAAAAAAACATCTGAAGGGAGCCACTGTCTGGACCGGGATGAAACTCAGGGTGGAATCCTTCGAAGCGCACAAATCTTCCCCGGCGTCCTCACCTGCTGTTGCCGTGTAGATAAGACATCCCCAATGCCACACCGAGAGTGGACCCTGTTGTCACCTGAAACGGCCCGATAAACTGTTGAACCGTCCGTGGGACTGAAATCACTCACCTACACTGACCGTTCTGGGCCAAATTGATCCATTTTTTCTGGTTTCTTTATCTGTTTTTTTACAGGAGATTAAAGGGTTTTATGGCAGGCTGCCTGTAGTCCGTAGAGGTCAAACCTGGACAATGTGTATCTGCTGGCTGATGTTACAAAGGTGATGCTGTCGCTAGCAGCCAGTGGTGCTAATTTTAGCTAAGCGCCTCTGCTGCATGGTTATGAGGTCACACATTTTTCCTTTTTTTAATAAATGATTTTTTTAAACTCTTTCTTTCCCCATTTATTTTATGAATGCAAAGTTGTACACACTGTGCATATGCTAGTATATACAGTAGGTGTATAAGTGTATAAGTAAATGAGCATTCTTTGTACAGGTTTCTATACTATTCTGCTGTAAAATGTGCTGTTTTCTACTCATGCTTCTCTGCTCCTCCAAAGTAATAATCACCCAAATGTTAAAATAAGGGACTGTGGTCAAGGGACTTTTGTTGGGAGGTAGGTTCGAATCTGAATACGAATTTTAGTCAGGAAAAATTACATTCTTGTTTTCTTTTTCTCAAAACTGCTGAAGATTTCAATGGGGATAGTGCATTATGTGTAATAATGTGCATGCTCATTACGATATGAATTATTAAGGTAGTGAAATAATATACCGATAGTATGTATAATTCACATCTTGCAGCTGTTCTTGTCTTCATCATGCAAATTAGACAAGTACACGCTATATCAGCACAACAGTTGAGAAAGCCGTAATGACCAAGGACGCTGAGATCAAAGCGTAGCGAAACTCCACCGCTTATATAACCGAGCCAAGGAAAAATGTAAGATAGTCCATCACTCAGAATTCATTTACTATTGTTGACATTTTAAAATTAATTTGTTACCTGTCTAGCTATTCCCCAGTCTCGACACAAGAGTGGCACACTACAGACCCTGACTAATGTAACATAATAAGAAAAAACATTTTGGAGGAAATGAAGGGAGGAGGAGAAGTTTAAAAAAAGAAAAAAAATGTGTTTCTGAATCAATTAAGACACCTTGTTGGAGCGTGATATGGCTAAACAGGGTAGCTGTTGCAGGCAAGGCTTGGCGTGGAAAACAAGAAGGCTTTTAAGCGTCACATCAATCAAGCTCTTTCTGCATTCACAGGGCCGTGCGCGCTGAAGGGCTTTGCCTAGCAACACAGGGTATCTCACTCAGTTGCCGTAGAAAGCAGAATGAGGAGAGAGAGAGATGGAGATGAGGAGGGAGAGAAGGGGTTGGATACATACATGGCCGCCAGAATGAAAAGACCAAGACATACTGTATGACAAATGTGCTGGGCTTAAATATACATGTATACACATTTTTTTTCCGGAGAGTTCTCTGAGCAAATAAATGGGTCTATTCACCGTGCATTCTCGCATGCTAGCTATTTCAGCAAGAATTGTTTCAGCACATGAGAATTGCTACCCATACAGTAGACACACACAGCCACACCAAGATATGCAAACTGCAGTGTGGAGAGACAAATATAGCATCATTAGATGCTTCGGCTCATTCATCACATCTGAATCTGTCCTTTTTGTAGTTCTTAACTGCGTTTGCCTCGGACGCATGTGTTTGTAGAGGGGACAGTGTGTGGAGAATCTGGGTTGCGTAAACAAGAAAAAAAAAGAAAAGATGGCGAGCTCTCTGTGTTCCTCCTGGGAAAATCAGCTGTAGACTCTCTTCATAGGACACACACACACGCATACACCACACTGTGAAGACATGACGGGAAGACTTCAAGACAGGGCCCTTACATAGGATGGCATAAAATGCATTGATGGGTGGGAGTGGGGTGGACGTTTGGATGGATGGAAGTAGGGAACTTGGCTGCAGAGAGAGAGAGAGAGAGAGAGAGAGAGAGAGAGAGAGAGAGAGAGAGAGAGAGAGAGAGAGAGACAGAGACAGAGACAGAGACAGACAGACAGACAGACAGACAGACAGACAGAGACAGAGAGACATTGACAGAGACAGAGACAGACAGATGGGCAGTGGGGAGCCAGAATGACGGTCGGGCAGCACGATAGAGAGAGAACAGAACGACGTGCGGGGGTAGAAATAGAGATACAGGGGACAGAACGACATGAGGGGGAAGGGAGAGGAGGAGAAAGGCGGCAATAAGGGAAGGACAGCAGCGCAACTAGCAAACTGACACAGACTGACTAATTAGTATTGCTCCGTTGTCCTTGTAAAGAGATGGGCAGCATCCAGGAGACAGCGGACAGAATGAGAGAGTGGAGAGGCAGAGGGGGAGGAAGGGAGAAAGCGACAGAGAGAGAGAGAACTAGAGGCAGATGCAGACGGAGAGAGATGAAAAAAGATAGTGGAAGGGAAAGGCAGAGGGAGAAGGAGAGGCAGATGTAGAGGGAGAGAGAAAGACTGAGAGAGAGAGGGAGAGGAAGAAGGGAGAAGAGGGAAATGCCAGGCAGTCGCCACTGCCAGGAGCACTCAACAGAGACAACCAACAACTAAAGCAGGGGACTCACCATTAACACTCTCGCAAAAACAGATCTGAAAAGCCCATGATTAGTCTTCTACCGATTTCACCCCCCATTCTTATTGCCAAGTTTCACACATTGTTTTTGTTTGTTTTGTTTTTTTCTTCTCGGGCAAAACGTGATAGCATCCCCCAGATTACGCTTTATTGCTTGATTTTAATTTGTCAAAAGCACCCTTATCTGCCCAAAGTAAAAAACAGAAGCCTTACCAGTCAGTCAGCCGTCACTGGAAACGGGCCAGAACTGGGCTCTGGAGCGAATCCAGGCGAGCAGGCATCTTCGCAAGGGCAAGATTATCCCTTCTGAGAGTTTCAAAGGCACTGGCTCCCTGACTCTGCCTAGGCCCAGGCTTTCAAGCCAAGGCTGGATCCACGGCAGCTGCTTACTCGCTGCCGGCGATGGAGCCTATTTAACACAGTCCGTTTTTTTTGTGGTGCTAATTCAACAGCCCTTTTTTGCTGAAGAGCGTCAACGTTTTAACACCCGTTGTGCTGGTCATACTCTCTAAGTGTTGAATTACCGTACCACTGCAAAATGTAATTCTGTTTATGCAACAGCAGAAGCCGTAGCAGTAGCGGTAGTAGCGGTAGCACCACCACCATTATTGGCGACGGTAGTAGCAGCAGGAGCTGTAGTAGCATCAGGGGTACTGTGGAAGCCTCCAGGCCTGCAGAGAGCTAGAGTTCCTATATTATTGTGGAGGAGGAAGCCTGCGGATGCCTATAAGACGAGGAGAAGCACCAGCCGTATAGTAGCTATAGCAGCAGAAGTTGTAGCAGCAGAGGAGTGGTGCATCTCTCCATAGTTGCAAACTATGCTATCTGCTTTGTTGTTTGCAAGGCAACTTCCCATTTGCAACTACCCAAGTTGCTTACTGGCTCACAACTACGCTTTCCATAAACACACCCCAGTATATCTAACCGCAGCAGTAGCAACCACTATAGTGGTAGTTGTACAGCAGCTGGAACAGATGCTCACGCTATCATCAGATTTGCACTCGCTCTGAGACATCGAGAGATATGGACGGGGGATAAAAATGGGATAGATTGGATGAGAAAAGGTGGTTGACAGATTTTTTTAGGGGAGAGAAAAGGGGGAAGTCAGGGGCAAATTGAGAAACGAAAAGAAGTACAATGAGAGGGGAGAGAAAAGTACAGCGTTAGTAGGCAAGGAGAAGAGGTGGGAAAAGAAGAAATGACAGGGAGCGAAGGAGGGAGAGACAGGTTGAAAAGATGAGATAGAGTGGAGAGATAGAGAGAGTGAGAGAGAAAAAAAAGCAAGGGACACAAGAGAGAAAATAATGAATAGGTCTGACAGCCCAGAGAGAAAGGGTGAGAAGGCAAGGAATACGACAAAGAAGAGAAAGAGACAGAGAGACACTCTGGGGAATCGGGTAGGGTTAAAGAGAGGGAGCGGGAGACTATGGAGAGGTAGCTGGGGAGTTGGAGAAAATGGGCACACGGCAGGGAACAGATATAGAAAGGAGGAGTTTGAGGGACGGAGAGATGAATGTAGGGAGAGACAGAGAGAGAGAGAGAGAGAGAGAGGGGTAGAGAGAGAGAGAGAGAGAGAGAGAGAGAGAGAGAGAGAGAGAAGGAGAGAGAAGTAGAGACAGAGAGAGAGAGAGAGAGAGAGAGGGGTAGAGAGAGAGAGAGAGAGAGAGAGAGAGAGAACAAGGTAGGGAGAGAGGGATACAATGGAAAGATGGAGTGAATGAGGAAGGAAGGCAGAGAGAGACCAATAGTGAGGGAGGACAGGCAGAGAGGGAAGAATGGAGTGGAAGGCGAGGAGGAAACAAGGTGAGGGAAAACGGCACAGAGTTGAACAGAAGGATGGTGGAGAGAGGGACGGGGAAAGAGAGAGGGAGAGAAAGAGAGAGGGAGAGAAAAACAAACCAGGTGGCCAGGGGACTGTTCTAAGGCTGTGGCCCCTAGTGTGAGCTACAGTATAGTGCAGAGACAGTTGCAGTTCCCTGACGCTCAGTGCACAAAAAAATATGAGGACATTAGGAGAAACTATTTTTAAACCCATCGCCGAGGTCCTCCCTGAGTTCACGCTGTAGTGAGCAGTAAGGAGGAGGGACGGCTCGGCTCCACTCGACTGCCACACCTCGGTGAAGAAAATGAGGAGGTGCCTCGGATTTCGCTGCTAAATATATCACACAAGCCCACAGGTGAAGAGACAGACGATAAATCAACATCATTTATTTATTGCGGCACTGTCTGTATGGCTGCGTTGGTGTTTTCGTCGCGCTGTTGTCACCGTAATATCCTCTTAAATTCATGGGGTTATTGGATTATTTAAACACACTCTACTGTATATACTGTATTCTTTCATCTTCATTCAATTCCCCTCTGATGTGTTTTGCTTTGATCCATGGGATGATTTGTCTCTCTTGCTCTCTCTCTCTCTCTCTCTCTCTGTGTGTGTGTGTGTGTGTGTGTGTGTGTGTGTGTGTGTGTGTGTGTGTGTGTGTGTGTGTGTGTGTGTGTGTGTGTATGTGTGTGTGTGTGTGTGTGTGTGTGTGTGTGTGTGTGTGTGTGTGTGCGTGTGCGTGTGTGTGTGTATGTGTGTGTGTGTGTTCGTGTGTGTGTTCGTGTGTGTGTGTGTGTGTGGGTGTGCATATGTGCATGTGTGCGTGTGTGTGCGTATGTGTGTGTGTGTGGGTGTGTATGAGTGTGTGCGTGTATGTGTGTTTGTATTTGTGCGTGGGCCCACTTTAATATTCCGTCCTATATTCTTTGGGCATCACAGTGGGATATTATGGTCATGCAAATGATACTGCATTTCAATTGGATTTTGGCATTGTACAGAAAGTGAAATATACAGGCAGCCTTTCAGAAAGGGAGAAAGAGGCTAGGAATATGGCCTCTTACAGTACAATGAGAAAATACAGGAAATGGGACCGAGAAATGGAAGGGAATGGAAAAGAGAGAAGAGATGGGAGAGAGAGAGAGAGAGAGAGAGAGAGAGAGAGAGAGAGAGAGAGAGAGAGAGAGAGAGAGAGAGAGAGAGAGAGAGAGAGAGAGAGAGAGATAGAGAGAGGGAGGGAGGGAGGGAGTGGGAGAGGTGGAGAGAGAGAGATGGACCAAGAGACAGATAGAGCGACCGAGATTGAGACCGAACCCAGACCGAGACAGAGAAGTGAAGCAGAGACTAGAGACTTCAAGGCAGATATATAACATATACGAAGAACTTGCGAGGCACTGAGAGGCAAAGACAAAAAGATGTAGAGAAATAGAGGACAGGAGGTTATAAAGGAACTCACCAGAGGGCAAACTCAGGCTGTTGTCTCTCATCTCACACGAACATCCCCACTCACACTGCCACCCGCTGATATGTTGGGGACTGTCACCTGTAGGAAGATACAACAAACAAACGCACACATTGTGTCAGTCAAGGGAGGCAGATATTTAATTCAAGCCAATACACATCCATTATTTTTGTCAAATTTGTGTTGTTCAAGCCAAAACCCATTTCGGATGCAAGCCAAACTCTTAATTTTGTTTTTACTTTAGCCAAACTCACATTTTCAGCACTATACGTAGCCAATTTCTTCAGAAAGTCATATTTGTTTGGCTTTAACTGCGATAATCAAGATTGTGACTATGTCATTCAAGAGACTGCAGATTACTTGTTTCATACTGATTGCTTTCTTTACCTCAGTATCGCTAGAAATGTTGCTGATGAAAACCAAATACAGTAGATCTGAAATATTTTGGCTGGTGGCCTAGGATCCATGTGAGCTGTTGGCTCTATATACAGTGTATACAGGGTTAGAGCATTCACAAGGACACCTCATCTACTCCCAACATATAAGTCCTGTCTGAAACTCCTGTCTACCACTGTAAATCTTTCATAGCTTTGCTATATCCCTCCATAGGGGAGAAATGTAAAGGGTGACCTGATTAAAAAATAATAACAACCATTTACACAACGCGCTTTTGAAGGGTTAGAATAATTTATGTGAAACATTATTATTATTACATTCATTGTCTACAGCTTCCAATGCAGTGGAAGAAAAAAAAAGTATGGTAGGCATTTTCCACAGTTGTGGATGAAGGATCACGAAGGGTTAAAATGATTTCCATGTCAAAATATTGTTGCTTCCATTGTCTCCAGCTACCAAGTGCATTAGGTGAAAAAAAAAGAAACATATACTGGAAGTTTCCATTGTGACGGGTGAATTATGTGTGTCGAGAGAAAGAGAGAAAGTCTATTTGCCATCGCCATCGCCAAGGCCACGTGTCCCAGCCGAAGGCTCTCTCGGAATATTTAGCAAGCGATACAAAGCATGTCAGCCCTCCAAAGGCACGGAAGTGGCACGGAATACCAGGGAGATTACGCTGGCGCGCTCGTTGGCTCGCCCATTCGTCTCTCATGCATGAACGCACACACTCTGCCTTTCTCCACGTCCACTGTCTTTGCCCTCATACAGGGTACAGCCAACCCACGCACACACGCATACACACATACAGACAGACACGGAGACAGACACTCACACATATGCACACATGGTCAAGGACACACACAGACAGACAATGACACACAAACCGTAAAAAAGCGAACACACGCGCACGCACGCACGCATGCACACACATGTGCAAACGCCCCACTCCCTAGCTAGAACATCAATTTGCAATTCAGAGTAGGATTCTAGGGACTGTCACTGTATGATGATCCTGACACTTTCCACAGCCGGCAGTATTTATAGTGAAGGGTCGTCACCCACTTCCCACTTCTAACATCCCACCTCCCACTACCCCCTCCCCATCTCCCTCCTGTTTCACTTATATGGGAAACTTCCACTTGTTCCTCCTCCACTTTCACTCTCTGCTCTTCAAGGGTGTCAAGGGTATGTGTTTGTGTGTGTGTTTGTCTGTCTTTTTGTCCTTTGCACATCTGTTTCTCTTTCTCTGTGTGTGTGTGTGTGTGTGTGTGTGTGTGTGTGTGTGTGTGTGTGTGTGTGTGTGTGTGTGTGTGTGTGTGTGTGTGTGTGTGTGTGTGTGTGTGTGTGTGTGTGTGTGTGTGTGTGTGTGTGTGTGTGTGTGTGTGCGTGTGTGTGAGTATTTCTGTCTGTCTGTCTGAGTGTCTGTCTGTCTGCCTCTCGCTCTCGCTCTCTCTCTCTCTCTCTCTCTCTCTCTCTCTCTCTCTCTCTCTCTCTCTCTCTCTTTGCCCAGCGGGTTAACGTTACTGTATAACTCAACCGTAGGCAGTGGTGGACAAAGTAAAAGTAAAAGTACTTTCGTTGTGTAATAACAACATAGCACATGATATTACATAGATGTTACACTGTTTACTCCATTTTTCCTACCTATTGAGATAGACTTTGTTATTACTGAAAACCAATAAAAAGCTAACAAGGACCCACCACAAACTCAACCCAACCTGTGCAGAATCAGCTTATCCTAAAACAAGAACATTGGTCTACTTTTTACTCAGATAACTTACCTGTGTTGGAAAGAAACTGTGTTTCTTTTTTTTTACTTTCACTTTGACTTTGTCCACCACTGACCGTAGGTCCCCCTGACACCATATTGAGGTTCTCTTTTAAAAGGTCTGAAAAGACCTCGTGAAGAAATCATTAAAAGCGTACGGATATCATAAAACTCTCCTCTAAAAATTGTGAGTTACTGTAGTGCAATGCCAGAACTTATCTATGACTGGAAGTAACCCCACATCCATCGATCACCAGGTGCTCGTGTGGTGTAGTACCTGAGCCACCTGACTCTACAGCCGGGAAGCCGATAGGGGGGCACAAAGGGGTCAGTCGCTCTGAGCCCAGGGTGAGGGAGAGCCCAGAATTGGGTATTCCTTGGATTGTAGTATATATGGGGGATGGGTCACCGAGGGGTTGGTGGGGACCAGGCCAAAGCTGTCATCGGCCCTACAGCAGAACCTACAGTAGCAGCGAATGCTCTGATGCCCAGTGACTTTTAAGCACACACTGGCTGACTGGCTTCATTCCCCAGGGCCCACGTCTTCATCAAGCAGGCTGGGAGTTCAATACCTCGTAAGGAGAGCGCGGAGTTAGGGAGCACAGAGAGCAGAGACTAGGGAAAGAGAGGGGGGGGGGGTAGAAGTAGAAGTCGTGCCGCTGGACTGCTTCTGTCCAGGGTGACCTAGAGGGTCATGGGCAATTTATCACGGAAAACTGTGCCATTGGTACTGTACCTACACAGCTAATGGGAACTTACTGTAGAGGGGAAATGTTGGCAGCCATTTAGATAGTGGGTATAGCTATTAGGTATATGGGAAGACTATCAAACACCTCAGTGAATTACAACATGAATGGTAGCATATCGTGAGGGGACACACAGCATAGAGGCATGGAAAATGTTCGTGAAATGTAGAGCTACATAGACTATATACTTTGATAGCTAATCTTAAATAATAATGTATCATAAATGTTGTTAACATATCAACATGTTCTGGAGGAAGTCCGCGAGTGATTGACAGCCGTCATTACTTGCTCCCGCCTTCGCGCATATTTAAATCCCTCCTTCCCTCTTTCCCCTGTCATGTGCGAAAGCTTTCATGAATTGTCCCACCACCTCTCCGTACTCCTCCATTTCACTAGAACACCCAGCCACTCTTCCTAATTTCTCTGTTTAAACTTTAAAGCGTCCCAGGACCGAGGCCAGCTAACATGCCAAACATGCATATTGTACACCAAGCACTCAAAGCAAACTTGTGAAATGCATTGGTTGTCCATCTGGACCTGAACATACAGTACTCTCTAATTCAGGCCCTGTGTTAGTCATCCAGTGCACACACAGTCCGCACATAATGTTCTAGTCTAGAGCCAAAAATTGCGCCATGACTACCTTTAATGTTTCTTTTCTTCTTTTTTGTTTGTATGAGCATCACTGACACTGGCAGACTCTCTGGCCAATGATGGCCCATCTCATCTGCACCTTCTCTCCTGGAGGGGATATTAGTGAAATTGGACACCTCAAACAGCCCAACAGGACACTGAGACTGAGAGAGACAGTCAGAGACAGACACCGCGCTGTGATTTGTCGTGATTATTTGCTTTTTTTCCCCTTCCCTCACGCATTAAATTGGATGCAGCCACCAGGCTCATCTGTCATGCAGCTCCAGGGAGACCGAGACAGAGAGACGGAGACAGACCTCCATTCAGAGCCCATTCAGATGTTCCCATTCACTCAGTTAGGCGGCCTGTCACACAGGGTGGGCATTATCCTTTTTGTGCAGCGAAGCGGGAAACCACCTGTCACCAATAGTGTAATAGGCGGTAATAAGAATAATCAACGGACGGCTCGCGTCTCTTTCACCTTCCTCTTGTAAGACCCCCGCGCGTGCATCTCTTTGTTTTGTAAGCTTTTTGTACCCGACGTAAGCAGGACTTAAAGTGATGATAGGTAACACCTGCGTTTGTGAATGCCATTTCAAATCCAAGCGACAAAAAATTGAAGACTTCCATTGTTGTTGATTTTTTTTTTGCTGTTGTTGTTGTTGTTTTTATTATTTGTCTTGCAGGGAAAATGCGTTATCTGACACATTTGTCATTGGAGATGTCTTTTTCGACTATGGTCGAAGCAATTGAGTTATTATTGTCTAGTAATGGTCACGCTGCGACAGAAGAAAGCAAATCCCTCATATCCACTTCTATCCAATTAACCTTGTAAACTGCAGCTCCCGCCTTCAGTGGCTCATTCTTATTCTATGTGAACCTGAATCTGTAGGGAGAGGCACATGCACACACACGCCCGCTCATCCCCCGCTATCCTCCCTGCACAGCTAAAGGCACACACACACATATATACACACACGTGCACGCTAGCACACACACACACACACACATGCACACACACACACACGCACGCACACACACACACGCACACACACACACACACACACACACACACACACACACACACACACACACACACACACACACACACACACACACACACACACACACACACACACACACACACACACACTGTGCAGCAGCATCATGCATGGTGCAACCTAGCCACCGTTTGATGTCAGAGCCTGAAATGAAGTCACATCACCAGTCCCCTCGGCCAGTTATTAAACTAGAAATACCTTCCCAAGCATCCGTGGAATGTTGTTGTGATAAAAAGCCTAACCCATTGGGCGTGGGCTGTACTCTACGACCATCTGTGTCAAGGACAAATCAGGATATGTTGGCAAGTGTGGCAAATCTATGCGCAGCACTGAATAGGCATACTCTAGTTGACCTGGGATGGGCTAATGCAGTGATTCTCAAACTGTGGGCCTTGGCAGTATTTTCTAAAAATCTAAATATCATTTGTATGTGCGTCACTGTTGACTATTCATTTGAGTTGTATTGTTTATCGGGCATGAGGTGGGCCCAGAACATTGTGAAAATTTCAGGTGGACCCCAAGTTGGAAGGGTTTGGGAAACCCTGTGCTAACATGGCAAATGTATGCACAGCACTGGCCTGCAGTGTGCTAATGATTAAACATTGTGATTACATGATCACAATTGTGGAAGAAGTGTGTACTGAGCTGTCTGCTGTTCGCACTCACTACTGAAAGTGGGCCAGAGTTGGCTCTTAGCTCTTAGTCATAGTTAGCCGGTGGTGAGAAGAAATGATAATGAGGCAAGCACAGCGGTTTTTGTTTCACCTTTTTAATCACCATGCAGATATATACCAAGCATCTTGCTTCTATGTGTGTGTCTATGTGTGTGTGTGTGTGTGTGTGTGTGTGGGGGGGGGGGGGGGGGGGGGGGGTTAAGATAATGTGCATGTTAGCATGTATGCTGAAATATATAAGAAATGATAACCTACAATGCTAATTTCTATTATCTTCCTGCACAACACTGGGAAAAAAACTACAGCAGGATTGGGAAGTTGTAATGACTACATTGCTGATAGTGCATGGGAAACTTTGTCAAGAAGTTCTACAAAACTGCATGTGCTCTCTTGTATTGTAGATACACTGGTGATGTTTTAATGCCCTTAAGGTAGGAAATGTAAGAGCAAGTATGGAGGGAAGAAACAAAAAAGGTCAACTTCCACAGTGTATCCCCCTGCACAACACTGAAAATCAGACATAGCTGGATTTGGGATGTTTTAGTGTCTAGACATTGTTTATAGTGGGCCACTTTGAAAAGTTGAAATATAGCCTTGACAACATTTCTGAATGCTGCACTTTCAAACTGCATGTGCTCTCATACTTAGACACCTTGGGATGTTTTAATGTCTAAAGATGGGAAAGGTATGGGGAGGCGAAAAAAGGTCTGCATTTTTAAAAAATATTGTCTTCCTGAACAACACTGAAGAAACACAACTTAATGTCTATGCCTTGTGAGTATATATGAGCAACTGTGGGCATAAGAAGTAAAGCTGTCTGTCTGTATGCTGCTACACAGCTGTATTATCTCAAACACAGTGGTTGGCGTGGGATGTTTTAATGGCGTAGCCCCTTAATGTGCACCGTACCTCCAGTGGCACGCTGTAATAGTCACTGAAATGTACCATAGCACTACAATACTATGACACAACACAGGCCCTTTAGTAATGCACCACGACTTGGTCATTACCATACTGGTAACAACGAATGTATAAAGCCGCGTCTTAAGGGGTTAATATTCTGCACATATGACCATAACGTTGATGTGTACAGTAGAACTACATGTAATACCTACCTCTGTGCTCTTCCTGTACCCGGAAAAAGGTAGCTACACTGTATAGCTGTCAAGATTCAGATCCTGCATGACGTCTTCAACTTTTACTCCCCTCGCTCCGCACTTATCAGGCCCGCAGCTGTAAGTCGTTGCCCTTGTCAGATCTCCTCAAAGTTCTTCATCTTCAAAGGACGGGGAGCAGCGCTGCACCCCAATCCATGGCACCGCCTGACCCCCTTCGTGTAGACTTTAGTCATTAGGGCCATGCGATGCCTTGGCACCAGGCTTGAGGTGGCCGCAGAGGCACGGGGTGCTGCTGTGAACAGGGTCAAAAGGGGAGGCTTACTACACAGGCACGGGACTAGTTATCACCCTCGCTTTCATCCAGCCAGCAAAGCTCGGGTCAGACTTACCCCCCTTTACGTCCATCACTCAACTGCTCTCTCTCTCTCACTTTTTCTTCTCTCTCTCTCTCTCTCTCTCTCTCTCTCTCTCTCTCTCTCTACATCTCTCTCTCTGTCTCTCTCTGTCCTTATCTATATCTTTTCTTCTTCCCCTAACTCTTACAAAGTTGTGGAAGACACCAACTCGAGGACCGAGGGAGCCCTGTTTCTCCAAGTGGTGCAAACTGTTTGTGATCCACAGTTGTACTTTGTATATTTCAATTAAATTAAAAAACTATCTAGGTAAGAAAGGAAAGGGATGTGAACTGGTGCTTTTATGATGCAAATGACGTGTAGGCTGCTGCATGTGTGTGATTGGAAGTATTCCCTATAGACTGATAAATGGATGCATTTAGCTTGCTAGGTCCAGAGACATACCCACACACTGTAATTGAGTCTGTGGTCAAATGCAAGCATTCTCCCTCTGCCTCTCTCTGTCTATGAAGCTGCTTACACATAGCCTACATATGTATATTTTTGAAAACACATTGGTCTTGGCCCCCATTTATAAACTAACTAAAAATATTCCTTTTAGGGACAATGCACTTGTTAAAATGGAATTTTCATTTTTCCACATGTCGTGTTTACCCGTAACCTGATAAAGAATATCTGCATTTAAACATTTCTGCATACGTGTAACCAGCACCTTAAAGGGTCTCTGCTTATTTTTTTCCAGTTATTTGCACAGCAACGGCTTTCCCTGAGTGTCTTTGGCATCTTTCCTTCTGTGATCGCTGACGAAAGATAACAAACCTGCCCACGTCT
The DNA here is from genome assembly GCF_034702125.1 of Engraulis encrasicolus. Classification (NCBI taxonomy): domain Eukaryota; kingdom Metazoa; phylum Chordata; class Actinopteri; order Clupeiformes; family Engraulidae; genus Engraulis; species Engraulis encrasicolus. The sequence continues at coordinate 10,345,254 of NC_085864.1, read as the reverse complement.
GGGAAAACACTCAACCCATTCCACATAGAAAACATTTGTTCTCGGATAAAACCTACGACAAACAGGGTTTTGATTAATATGCTGGAAAAAAAACTCCAGGCAGCTCAAGCAGGAGGTGGATGAGAAGAAGAGAGGAAGAGAAGGAGG
>NC_085864.1:10335107-10340107 GCF_034702125.1 Engraulis encrasicolus | reverse complement strand
GGCTCAAATCAGCAGTACTGTAGCCATCAGTTAAGGGTCAGGAATAAGAGCAATGCCATATTAGTGCAATTAATATAACCTGTGAACAATTATGCCCTATAGAAATTATAGCAACGGCCATTGTAGCATGGTAGCTGACATAATAGAAGACTAACATAGACAAAATTGGAGCTCATTTCAGCTCTATTTTTCATTTCCCACCCTTTACTCATTTGGCCTTGAGAGGATTCAGGCAGTTTCCTCTGCCACCGTAGCATCTGCCTTTCCTCTTATTAGGTTATTGACTGGGCCCTTGTGCACCTAGAGACAGTGTGAATCGAAACATATGCTTCCCATTGTGACTGATTTGTTAACAGACGTTTGTCTTCAGCGACAAAGGCCTTGACTCTGATCCAATGGATAATTGCCACAGCACGAGATTACTTCAAACACGCAATACATTTTTGCAGTGTTAATTCAACACTTAGAGAGTCGAAGTTAACACTCAAGTCTGTGTCGCTCTTGAATTATAATTGATAATTGTATAGAGTGTATTATAGTGATTAATTATTACGGACTATACTGATTACTGTAAAATACAGGGAATATCCATGAGACAGTGTATGCATACATAACTTTCTATACCGTCATACTAGCCTATATTTGGGCTGGAGGATTAGCAGGTTAGGTCACACATTTGCAGACATTTGTGTGGCAGTGAGTGCATGTGATCATTATACAATAAGAGTACTACAACTAATAGCTGTAGATGAGGAAAGACTGGTTTTACATTCATGAATTGCTGAGAAATGTCTGAATACTATTTGAAGGCCTATGTACAATATTGTGCTTCACTGAAAGCGAAAGTTTATTTTTAGACACCACCTCCCCTGCCACCCACCCACTTAGTTTATTTTTACGCAAAAAAACCACTTCGCTAATAGGAGGCGACTGGAGACGATGTCACCTCGCAGCACAACATTCCGTCTGATGTGATTTAATGAGAGGACGCATTTACTTCCGATCGCAATGACAAATCTACCACAAAGCACTTTGTTCTCATATCCGCTATGCTTCTGCTCTGAAAAAGTCCTTACTGTATTTTCTCTTTAGGCCCTAATAAAGTTACTCTACTCTACTCTTCTAACAGTTTCTCAGCAACTTTTAAAGGCTGGGAGGGACATTAGACCACTTAGTGGTGATTTAGGTGGTGGTTGAATCATTACAATGGTCTGATTGTCAACACCTGGCAATGATAGAGACGACACATGGGACCTTGCCGGGTTCACTCTGTGTCGTAATGTTGTCTCCCCAGGCTGGCTGCCAGCCGCTTTGAGTCTGCACTGCTCTCTCTTGGGGGGGCACAGGACTTGGAAAATCATTATGTCTGCAGGTTATACGCTTAGACTGAGCAACACAATTACAATAATGAAAACTAAGATATGTATAACATCCTCTATTACTAAATTGTAGTAGCAGTCTTCTGTTGCTTTACTGTAAAGGTTGGAAACAAAATGGTCTGCCATAGAGAGCTTCAGGCAGATCTTATTCGCCAAATTTGCAAATCTTCTTTAGTGCTTAAAGGCTGGACAAGCGAGTTCAGATCAGAGGTGCCTTTCAACCCATTACAACCTGATAAAATACTGAATCAACCTTTGGAAACATTCTCTTTTTTTCTAAAAATGCACAAAAACAACTTAGTACTCCTTTAACGGTTTACTCTTTTAGCTGCAGGGGTGTCTGTGAAAGTGATGTGTTGTTGGTTTTGTGTGTGTGTGTGTGTGTGTGTGTGTGTGTGTGTGTGTGTGTGTGTGTGTGTGTGTGTGTGTGTGTGTGTGTGTGTGTGTGTGTGTGTGTGTGTGTGTGTGTGTGTGTGTGTGTGTGTGTGTGTGTGTGCGCGCATGTATGTGTGTGTGTGTGTGTGTGTGTGTGTGTGTGTGCGTGTGCTTGAGCGTGTGTGTGTGTGTGTGTGTGTATGTGTGTGTGTGTGTGTGTGCGTGCGCATATGTGTGTGTGTGCGTGTGCGTGTGCGTGTGTGTGTCCCTAATTACACGGCTGCTCAAGATGTATAGCCATGGCTGTGTTAAGTATACAAGAAGATTAAATGTGTCTAGTGAAGCGCTTGCTATTTCCTGTGGTTCAACACTGGGAATAAAGCCGACGGTAGCTCTGAGCATAGGTACTCAGACTGAAAAACTAGCTGTACTGTCCAGGGATATCGTTTCTCATAATAACATATGCAATTAGCAACTTTTTCTGTTGCCATTCTACTGTGCGAATTAGACCCTAATGTGTCCAATGATGCATATGTTTACTATTTGTTTGGAATTTAATAACCTTTTTTTTCGGTTGGCCAAAGAGAATATCAGCATTTCTTTGCGCAAACCACTATGGACAGGACAGGCCATGCATCGTCCAAAGCAGAACTTTATTATTTATATATTATATAAATATATAAATAAACTGAACTAAATAGTATTTCGTTTATTTGGCAGATGCTGCTGTGACTTGCACATCTCCAGGGAAGGATTAGGATCCCATGGGCCCCTGGGCCAGACAACCAAAAAGCACCCCCTTCAAAAGGTGTTGGTAGTTTACAAAACGATTCAGGGTTTTAGGCCAGGTGTAAGAGTCTATGTTGTCAGGGGGTGGGGGGAGAACATTTGAAAATGCTATAAGTGTGATCTTACATAATGAAATATGAGAATGCAAACAGAGAGTCTAGAGCTTCAGGGCCCCCTTGACCACTGGGCCCCTGGGCCTGGGCCCAGTAGGCCTGTGCAGTAACCTCTCCCAGCACATCTCAGCAATTGTTAACCACTTTCAGGCTTCTTTTCAGTCCTGCCAAGTGAGGGGTTTTAGTAAGACGAGTCCACAATTGATGTAAAGGTGTGCACGACTTAATATGAGTAGACACTTTGAAAAGTGAGAGCTGAAACACCCCCATAAAGATGATATCCTAGACCTAGGTTACCTTATCTGAGACCCGAGGGTAGGGAGTCTGAAGAAGAATTCAATTGTCTTAACCTAGTTTTGCCATGGGATACAACACACAAAAACGGATTTCAGTTAGACTCCTCACTCCAAAAACATTATCTGACACATCCTGGACTCCATAGAAGAAGTCATGTGGATTATGTATACAATATGTACAATACAATTATGTAGATTATGTATACAATATGTACAATACAATACGACATGTATTGTACTAGCGCAGCATCACAACAATGTTGACTCAAAGCCTTCAAGCTTCAACTTGCAGTCCGAATAGCATCAAATTATAATTTTAGACCAGCACCAGGTCAGATGGGGGGCATTGAGCTATTTCATTGGATTATGCAATTTAGAAGCATTTCAATGCATTTGGTGGCGATGAGGGGTCAGCCTGGGCAGCCTGCTATGATATTTTTGAAAGAATTGGAAGAGAAGAGAAGAGAAGAGAAGAGAAGAGAAGAGAAGAGAAGAGAAGAGAAGAGAAGAGAAGAGAAGAGAAGAGAAGAGAAGAGAAGAGAAGAGAAGAGAAGAGAAGAGAAGAGAAGAGAAGAGAAGAGAATGCATGGGGGAAGTTCCACCATTATGTAATTCACCCGGGATCCAAGAATAGTGAAGAATGGCTAATATCAAAGAGAGGTGCACAACATGATTTGTCAAGCTGTCATCCCAACAGCCACTGTAAAATGGCACAAATCCCAAAAAAGCAAAGATGCCTGTCCTTGGGGACAATGCCATCTGTATGTTTTCGTCTTTTACCACAACTTTCAAATTTCAACTGTCACTGTTACTTTAGTTTATTTCACTCTCAACGTACACTAACCGTGTAAAGAAAAGCCCCCCTCATCCCCCCCACCCCCAAGACACATGTACGCACCTACACATGTTCACACACACGCACGCACGCATGCACGCACGCACGCATGCACACACACACACACACACACACACACACACACACACACACACACAAGCTATAAATTCGCTTTTATGAAATGAGAAGTGTGCAAAAGTGAGTCAAAACTGGTCAAATTATTGATTTTTTTATGTTGTTAGACAAAAATGTAGATGATCAATTCTCTTCAGCATACTGCAAATCCTACAGGAATAGATTTCAAACCTCTTTAGAAATTTTCATGGCTCGACATAATTTACAAAATACAGTGCAGTACCTCTATCAATTTATTTACTTACTGTAACTAATTTGTGTAGGTGTCTGAATTAGAGAAAATTACTAGTGACTGGATTGTCCAAACTAATTACCATGGCGACATCAATGAATATCTGCTTTTGTGATGTGCTTTGATACAGATAAACAAACACACACACACACGCACGCACGTACACACGTACGCACGTACGCACGTACACAAGCACACACAAACGCACACACAAACGCACACACCTGCACACGCTCAATACACACCTTATTCTGCGCTAATCCATTCATCAGTGAAATGGACCTTTATTGAGTTGCCTACCTTGCCATTACTCTGATTTCCACACTGCGCTTAAACTAAAACAAACAACCCAAGAGAGTGTGTGCTGTCTATCCCAACTTCTCAATCAGGGATGGACAGGTAATCTGGTATACAGGGCATTTTCCTTGTAGTCTGACTGTTGTTCCTCAAGGGACAAAACATTTTTTTTACTGCAAAGATACATGGCTCACAATTTAGATGAGGCAGCCTAGCCCATTGGTGCATTTTACAATGCACTAAAGTCATCATAACGTAATTATAAAATAGCACTTGGGTGGAAGGAGTGGGGGCTGTATGAGAGGCTGGTCTATACCAAAAATGTCTGGGTTGTGTCTTGGTGCCATTCCAGTCCTGATCTTGCTTCGCGGCTCTTTATACCATGCCTGCTGGCCAACCCAATTGTCTCTCACAGTCGCCTACCATGCAAACAGCTCGATCACCACTCAAAACTATTTATAATTCTTGATTTGTAGCAGCACGACAGCCATAAGCACTACAAAACAAGAACTGTGAAGTCATGAGTAGTGTGTCGTGCTGTGATTCAGA
>NC_085864.1:10310107-10325107 GCF_034702125.1 Engraulis encrasicolus | reverse complement strand
AAAGGGCCACTTCAAGGGCCTACAACAGCCATATTGTGAACACAAACCCTGCATTTTAGGCCTATATTGAAGGAGGCCGCCTTTACAAAAGACCCTACCTTCACAAGGTCCCCTGAACATATAACTTAATTGTACTGCAAATCGTCGCTGTCCAAAGAAAACAACTTATCTCCACTATTATTTTTAGTTTTTTATGTTCGTTCTTTATTTATTATAAAATATAAGACAGTACTACTGGTCAGTATATGTGAATGATAAATAATTTAGTAGCCAACTTTAATTTTGCAAACATTTTTTTTTTTGAAAATGTGGTTTTATAAATCAATACATAAAAAACAATGAGAAGTGGAGATAAGTGGTTTTCGCTGGACAGCGACGAAATGTAATTTCGAAGATTGCTTTACATATTTCATGTGAAACTGCACAAGATTAGAATGATATTGGGGGCCAGATAAGATGGCCGAGCGATAGGTTCCCCATCCATGTGATATAGCATGGTGCTTTTGTAGTTATTTTTTCCAGAGCAGAAATAAAAGCATTAGCTTCAGACTTGGCAATAATGACAAATGTGCAGCAATACGCCACGGTATCTCTTGTTCCTGCATTCCAACAGTTCTTTTAAATGCATGGCCAATATACGTAGTTACGTACTGTACTTTGCACGGACAAAAAAAACCTGCTACTGTATTTAGGCTTAAATATGCAATGCGCTTTCAACCCAGAAATGTACACTATTACATGATTTAACGATGGAATGGCTTGCTGCTTCACCCTATATTACAGTTTACTAAAATGTTGAAAGTCAGGACCCCAGCAACCCTTAACATTACAGCAGGTACGTACAGTATATTGCGAAGAGGAGTAGGGAGAGCGTGAAGGAGTAAATAAATAGCCTGTTTTCATCAGGCCTCAGGTAGAAGCCACACGAAAACATGATGACAGCCATGTCAACACTTTTAGTGTAAATGGATTATTTCGGCCTCCAGGCAATGCCCAGTCATCTGGAAAGAGAACTGTAACCTTTGCAGCAATGTTTTCAACAATGAAAAAGGCCAGAGGGACGAGGAACACAAAATAACCTATGAGATAAGTCGTTTTTTTTCTCGCCAAATTTGCAAAAACACATACTTAGCGATTATATGAAAATATCATCGACCTGTCAACAGAGCAACTGTGGCACAACTTCAGGTCATGACATTAAAGCTATGTGGTGTAAAAAAAAACAGTCACACTAGGTGTAATGTCAAGACATGGGTGGATGGCTGGACAAAGTGACCTTTTCCAAGCAGATACACCTTTTACAGGTACTATACTACACAGGCTCGGTGCGCACATAGTTGTTTTTTTCCCGCTGTACTATTTTTCCCCCCATTATCTTGGTCTTACACAAGAGTCATGTAGGCGCAGGCACTGATAACCTCTGCTATGGATTTTCTCGGCCAAACAAGCTTAGTCACACACTCTCCCATATAGAGGCTATCGCAAACCAAGGCATCTTCACTACGTTAGGAATGGACCTGCGTATTATGTGCAATTTACGCTTCAACAACACATTAGACAAGGTCCTGTGCGCCATGCATCCGGACACGTCACCTGCTCTAGATAGACAAGGGCCGCATCTTTTTAAATGCATGTCCCCGTCTCAAGCTTTCTTCAGGAACGCAACACAATAGATAGACTGAATAGCACTACTAATGCACATAATGGACATACGTAAGCGATTTCATAATCTGTATGTTAGCCACAGTGTGCCACTGAGAAATGCAGACATGTAGGCTCTCCTAAGGGCCACATACAAAGCATAATTGACACCACATATTGCACTTGTCCAGTATGTAATCAATAAGCAATCATCATTCACAAGGATAATTATATCCCCTTGCTTCTTGCTCTTCTTGTAGGCCCATGTACGCATTTCCCTGCGCCAAGGAAAACCAAAAAAAAAAAAAACACACACATACAGTCAACACCAACATCAGACCTGTACTGTCAACATGAAGAACCATCAATGAATCACACGCATTCATTTGAGTGGGAGTAGGGTCAGTGTTCAATAGGGTGCTATACAATCTAGCATAGAAAGTATCACAACTAATTATGCTTGCATTCTCTCTGCATGACTGAATGTGGAACTTGTGGGGAATGGCGAAGAGGAAGGCAGGGGTGCTTATCAGGGAGAGCTGAAGGGTAAAGGCTGGAACGACTGTCTTCTGTACTCTCAGAGATATGGAAGTGGCAGTTTTTGTGAGGAACCTGACGTGCGTGCATTTTAAAGTTTCAAAGCTGGAAAATGTATAAAAGCGATTTATGAATTATCCGTGCCTGTGTTCAACACCTGTCACTGCTGCTTTGCTTTTAGAGAGGGAGATACCGTACACTCTTGTCCATCATGCTGAATTTTATTTACAGAGACAACGTTTCGGCCAGTGTGGTCTTTCTCAAGTTTTTACACTAGCACAGTGAAGACACCCCTTATAAGTTGAGGCTTGTGGGATGGATGCTGATGGGGGGTGGGCAGGGAAGCCGAAATGGGAGGGGGCAAGCAGGGGGGCAGATTTGGGTCTTCATTATATTGGATGTTTTGGGTGAGGGGGCCCCTTCAGATAACTGCCACAGGTCCCAGCCAACGCTATCAGTGGCCCTGGTGATGGAGGTGAGGAACAGGTATTAGGGTACTGAGGAGATCGATGGATAGATGGAGAGGGGAGAGGGGAGAGGGGAGAGGGTGGTTAATATACAGAAAACAAATCAACAGGCAAATACCATTAGTCTACCCTGAGGGGATCCAAACCTTTTTTTGTTACCACTTAAATGAGATTGCCATTAGGTGAATGGCGAATGGATAAAATAATGCTGTGCGTGTCTCCATATGTGTGTGTGTGAGTGTGTATCTCTCTCTCTCTCTCTCTCTCTCTCTCTCTCTCTCTCTCTCTCTCTCTCTCTCTCTCGCTCTCTCTCTCTCTCTCTCTCTCTCTCTCTCTCTCTCTCTCTCTCTCTCTCTCTCTCTCATCTGAGTGTGTGTGTGTGTATGCTCTTCTTGAAGCTAAAGACGGATGTCAGACCCGGCGTCAGACAGACTCATTTAATGCGCGCCATTCATCACCGCAGCTAAATCACTTCCTCCACCAGAAAGGTCAAATGTGGCGATACCCTTTTAAATGACCGGCTTAGGCGCTTCAGGGTTTATCTTAATAAAAAATCGCACCGTGGATGTGAGAGCTTGTCAATGCTCCCCAGAAGTTTCAATCAGGAGCTGGGGAATAGGAGAGAGAGAGAGAGGGAGAGAGAGTGATAGACAGAAACAGAGATAGAGATAGAGAGAGTGAGTAAGACCCGTTTACCTGCCTCACACAAACAGTCCATGCATGGCCCCATTCTCTCACTCCACTGATTTGACAATTTGCCGCTTATTGTGTCACAATAATACACAATGGGCCTCTAAATGTTTAATTCCAATTGACAGCTTTTGCTGTTCGCACACCCGCTGAGCTTTCTTTTGTCTCTGGAGGCAAGGCCAACCAAGGGTGTTCATTTTCGATTTAGGAATCGGGAGCCAAAAGGAAAAAAATGAACCCACACCATCTATCGTGTCTCAGAATTGTCCAATTTACAAACTTCCAGAATGGACACACATGTACAAGGCACAAACACTTTCCTCCTCACAGCATGATAGCCCCTCTTTCACAGCATCCAAAGGTGGAAATAACTGTTCTGTTTTTTTGTTGTTGTTGATTTTTTTTTTTACTTTCTCGCTGATGCGGATGACATGATGGCTTACTGGCTTTGATGTAATGGGGCCAACGTATTCATGGGCTTTTAACTTTGAGGCACACAAATAACACACCTGTAGCGCAGAGGGACTTAGGCGCCGGCGGGAGGTGAATGCATAAATCGGAGTGTCCTTGTTTAACTCAGCTGTGCGCATGTGAATACGTGAGCCCTTGAGAAATCCTATTCTCGCTCGCTTTCATGTTTCTTTTTCGCGAGCCAGATGAAATGTCCAGCATCAAAGCGTAAGACAAACAAATTACGAAATGACTGCAACATGACCAAAAAAACCAACCTCTGTGGGGTAACAAAAACGAAGTCCTCCCCTTCTCTCCAGCTAATTCCCTTAAAGCTTGGTGGTGAGTTTGCTTCCCACTGAAGCAAATCTCATTCAGGGGCTTCAGATTAGTTTCCTTGGATGGCTGCCGTGTTGGAGATTAGGGTCAGGGCGCATGAATGGGAACGCATCACAACCTCCCTCTACACTGTACACTTTCCCTCTGTCATCACTCTCTTTCTCTCTCTCTCTCTCTTTCTCTCTCTCTCTCTCTCTCTCTCTCTCTCTCTCTCTCTCTCTCTCTCTCTCTCTCTCTCTCTCTCTCTCTCTCTCTCTCTCTCTCTTCCTTTCTCTCTATGTACCTCTATTCTCCCTCTATACCTCTGTGGTGATATCTCTTTACTTTCTCTCACTCTCTGCTTCTTTGCCCCCCCCACCTCTCTATTTCTCGTTACCACTGTGTCTTCATTCCCATGCCTCCCTCTTCTCCATCTATACCGCTCTATTCTTCCATATTCTCCCTCCATTTCTCTTCCTCTCACTCTCTCTCTCTTTATCCACCCCCCCCTCTCTCTCTCTCTCTCTCTCTCTCTCTCTCTCTCTCTCTCTCTCTCTCTCTCTCTCTCTCTCTCTCTCTCTCTCTCTCTCTCTCTCTCTCTTTGTCTTTCTCCTGATTTCTGTAAACAATCCTCCTGCAATGACCATAGTCAGTGATTGGAATAACCTAACTATGAAAACAAGAAGACCATAACCTTTACTGATGACATTTGACCTCCTGACTCTGCCAGTAAATACACTACGGAAAAGTAGCAGCTTAGAAAAATAAAGCATGGTAAACCGCTAATGCTATAGCGCTCCAGTGCAGGTGTATCACACCGCACAACAATGGCGATAGGATTTAGCTGCTGTACCTCGCACTGCCGACAGCTTTAGAAGGCACAGGGAAGCTGTCAAAGGGGGGACAAAGGGGTCAGCTGCCTTGGGCACCGGGAGATGGGGAGGCCCATTATTGGGTCCTCATTACATTGTATGTATTGGTGGGGGGGGCGCTTTCAGATGATTTTGTCCTGGGCCCAGCCAAATCTGTCAGCGGCCCAGAGAAGGCACATGGTATTTTGAGAGAGGCTGGGTTGGCTTGGGTTTGGGGGAGAATCTCATTAGTGCCAGGTAAATAAGGGCAAAGTGACTTAATGCACAGTAAATGCTGCAAAAAGTGCCACCACACATACAGATGAAGCAGAGCTCAAAGGGCTTTGGAGTTTACATTGGCTTTGGACACACACACTCTCATGCTGTCTCTCATACCCAAACACATACAGACTCAGAGGGGGGTGGGGGGGGGGGAGACAGACAGACAGACAGACAGACAGAGAAGAGAGGGGCAATACAGAGATGGATAAAAGAAAGAACAGTGAGCAAGGTGAGAAACAGTGGAACACAATGGAATTACAATGGAAAGGAAAGAATCTTTGGAAAAAAGATTATTGGTGAATGGATTAGCAATCTGTCAATCTGATTCCTTGTGAACAAGACATGTGTCCATTGGGATTGGAGATTATTGAAAGATAGATTGGTCATTTATCTGTCTCGCTCTTATCAGTTTGCATGTTGATTATGTTTTTGAGCAGCGTCCTTATAACGTTACTGTAAACTTTAGTGTAAATAGTGGGCGGCTGGAGATGAGGTAGTAAACCAATTATTGTTCTTCCTGCACTATTACAGCCTTCCCGATCCAAGACAATGAAGAGAGTTCTCAACAGGGACACTGACAGTTTGGGCCAAAACCAGGACAAAGTAATCTGAGGGCCCTCCTCACCTAATACATGAATGTCATAAGGCGACAAATCTGCCCACCCACTCCACTTTCCTTGGTCCGGAACAACTGAGTCTTTTGTCCCCCCATCGACTTCCCTGATTCTTACACATGTTTGCACGATGCTGTTAGCTGCTATTCCTCAATTCCCAATTTTAACATTGTTTCTTGTGTGAATGTAAAGGGCTTCACGCAAGAGACACACTTACTATATCTGCAATCCTTAGAACGCTTTCCTTACCTGCCACTGTACAGCATGCTTGCCTTTAAGAGGTTTAGATGTAGACAGCCGTTTTCAATGTATTGCACTAATGTCACTTTTAACAGCCATGATTAACGGGTTCCAAAAAAAAGCTCATTAGAGTCCAACATGAAGGCCAACTTTTCCGGTGATGACCGAGCTAATGAAGTGATGCTTGTGGGCCACAAATGCTTGGCTTAAATCCTCTGAGCTCCTGCAAAACTGACAAGGGGATGAAGCTAATGGACTTTAGCCTGTTCTCTTGGGGGAATCTTCCTTTGAAAGGGTCTAGAACTCATCACTAGCATCATTGCATAACTATGGTTCGCATAGTTCTGAGGAACATTTTAAAGGAGAATATGTACGAACGAAAAAATGTTTAAGCAACTTGCCTTGTTTTATGGAGTGCTTAAATCTCAAATACTTACTGTGCTGAGTTGGTAAGGCAACAAGAAATAAATATGAAATAATAAATAAACAGACACACAAACAATATTTTGTGTCAGGACTTCTGGGGTGGCAGCTCTGATATAGATGCTTGCTTGGTCAGTCATGAAGGTCAGTCTGAGAAAACAGATAATGTCTTGCACTTGTAGATATCTTTGTGCTGTCAGGTTCTATTTTCGTCTTCCATCTGAGAAAAACAAGCTGACATTGATGGAGAGAGGGCACTGAGAAACGTCATGACGAAAATTATCAACATTAAAAAAGATCTCTAGAGGACATAAAGCAGCCAACCAGACAGCCTTCAATTTAAGGCAGACAATCTGCTTTTCGCACGCCAAAGAAATGGACAGCAAAAGTATGCATTTTTCTGCCAATTAAGAAAATCTCTTTTCATTACCTGACATGGGAAACCTGATCAACAGGATTGTGTAACTAACACTGTGAAATGATCTGTGAGACAGTCATTTTTTCACATTGTTTTTATTATTATTATTAACATGTGGTCTATAGTCTAGACGTTTGAAAAGGAGACAAAGCAGTCACTAGCTAAGGGACATGCTGTTTCACAGCAGGCCATGTATCAACATGGCCAGCAACAGAACATCACTTAGCTTGTTAGCTTGCTTTTATCTTTGGCAGCTGGGCTGACAAAGCTCATTTTTTGTTGAGTTGTTTTTCTTTATAATACGGCTTTATAGTAGTTTGACTGTTGATAAAACGGTCCATAATTGTTTTCTATCTACAGTTTAGTGTGGTGGGACAGAGACTTCACGACAGACAAGCCACTTGTAGAGCAACATTGATTAGCTCTTTCAACCTTAAAATAATGCTCCCAAACTTGTTGTGGTGAATCGTCAACTTCTAACAGCGTGAAAGGGACTTTCTTTGTTCTTCTGTGCTCCATGGCCACACTAAGTAATTTCCGGGGGAATATCTCAGTAGATTGAATGTCAAAAGAAGGCCAGAAACCAGTTAACGGGAGGCGCTTCAAGCCCCAAAAGATTGACTGGTCTCTCAAACAGTAGCACCACTTGTTTAACCGTGCCACTACAGTGACACAGCTGTTGCTACAGCCCAGTCTAACCAGAGGCTTTCACCTTGCCCAAATTAAAAACCACGGCCTTGTCCATTTTTAGGATGATTACCCCCGGATGTTCGGGCCAGAGAGAGAGAAAGAGAGAGACACCCTGAGGGAGTGTGCTGGAGGAGAGGAGGAGAACGTTAATCCCTCCTTTTGGAAAATGATCATCTGTCTGGGGCCTGAGTGACTGCTGCGATCGATGGAGGAGCGTTTCACCGGCTTGTTTGGGAGCTGAGTGTACACAAGTGCAGCACATTACTGATACTCATCTGCCCGGCTTTCCTATTTATGGGTTCGATATGTCATCCATGACAGACCCGCGTGACACATGGCCCATCTCTCTCTCTCTCTCTCTCTCTCTCTCTCTCTCTCTCTCTCTCTCTCTCTCTCTCTCTCTCTCTCTCTCTCTCTCTCTCTCTCTCTCTCTCTACTCAGGGTAGTAGATTAATTCGCGAGCAGGAGTTGCTTCCTCCCGCATAATTATTTCCCTATTGCAAGTCCCCCCCTTCTCCTTTTTTCTGCTTGACACACCCAACACACACACTGTATACACACACACACACACACACAAGCACACACGCACACACACACACACGCACACACATGCACACACACACACACACACACACACACACACACACACACACACACACACACACACACAAGCACACACGCACACACACACACACACGCACACGCACACGCACACGCACACATACACATCCCCCATCCATACGCCCATTAAGCTCCCCGTCAAAATTCCTTGGGGTTGGGTAGCTGGGGAGAGCAGCATAGCTCTCAACATTCACCTCCAAGGCTTATCAATCTATCAACCACTGGTGTGCCTGAAGGAGAGGTAACCTACATAGCTTTCATGTGTGTCCCCATGGCTGCTCTTGCATGGCTCATCCATGCAGTAGAGACATTATTTTCCTCAATCTTACCCAACCCTCATCCCCCAGCATTACCTCCACGTCACTGTGACAACCATCCTATCCTATCCCGACCCCATCCCACCCCTACCCAACCCAACCCCCATACCTTCCTATCTCATCCCTTCTTCCCCATGCCCATCCTTCCCCCTCCCATCATTCACGACATGATAAGAAAATTAACGCTATGGGAACAACAAGGGGATTCTGAGATTGCCACGGGGGCCTGGAGAGGAGAGGCGACAAAAGCGGGACTCAGATAACAGCACAAGCCTCCCGCTGTGCTGAGCTGTGCACCCTCCATCTGCAAATGTGGCAGCACCATGACAATGCCCCATCACTGCCACCACCAATGTCTCCTCCACCGCCACCATCACCATCACCATCATCGCCAGTAGAGATAACAGGTTAGGTCTATAGATATGGACAGGGCCGCTGACAGCTTTGACTAGGCCCAGGACAAAGTAATCTTAAAGGCCCATCCCACTGCCAAGTACAATACAATGTAATATGGACCCAGTCCTGGGCCCCTCTCTCCCCAGGCCCAGGAAATGGGACCCCTTTGTACTCCCCCCTGTTGGCTTCCCTGTGCAAGTCTCATACTGACAGCACAGCACCAGGAAACAGCTCATTCAGCAAGACGTTACATCCCTTGGTGTTTGTCCCTGTGAATGGAATTTCATCCATCACCTATTATTTTCCTCTGGGTGCAAATCCCATGTCACTAGTGGTCCAGTGGGTGTCAAGCACAGTGAATGATGCACAAAGGTACATTGTGTTTTTTCCCTTGACACCTTCATTTGTGTGGATTGTGGTATGATAAATCTGACCTAATATAGACTAACAAACAAGGGTGCGGTGCTTGGAGTTGCATGCAGCTTATGGCCATAGCTCCCATATCATGAATGGGCAAGATGCTATGGAGATACACAGGTATGAATGCAGCCTGTCGCCATTTTCCAATTCTGAATCACTATCTCACGCTGACTTACTGTCTGTCCCCATATCTAAGAAAAAAAGCCAAACGTATACTGAAAAGGATCGTTGAGCACCTTGGAAGATGGGAAGCCTGACACAATAAGCACATCAAATATGTCCCCCATGGAGCAGTTCTTCACTTCCTCTTTGCCAATGTATTTTCCATGCCAGTAACCCTTCTGACTCCCAAGGACCTTTGATGGCACTTCACTGTAAGGCACGTAGATTCAAAAGCCATGTTGCACATCATTGATTTTTACCCCACCCATTTCCTCACATTTACATCACGGCTCCTTACATGTCCACATGATGGATCGCACATCATATCATTAGCATCAGTCATCAGAATAGCATACGGTACGTGTGAGCGAGCCCCCAAGGGATGCAGTGACATGAGCCATCAGTGACAGTAAAGTCATGAAAAGTCAGAGTCAAACGAGGATTTTCTTTACTCACCAATGCTTGCAGATGAGCTGTTCTTTCTGTCAGTGTTCTCGTTGCGTTAAGCCAAACAGTGTCTGCAAGGTGAGAAAAAAAAACAAGAGAAAAATAATGAACAGCTGTTCAAATAGTGGTGTACCTTTAAAAACATATGACCACACATATGCTTTTGTTATTTCCTTGCCCATTCTGGTAAATTAGGCGTCGCTTTGAAAATGAAAATTGAAATGTTACTATCTTGTTCTCTTCAAGTGTGCATCAGCATTCCCCACCAAAAAGTA
The DNA here is from genome assembly GCF_034702125.1 of Engraulis encrasicolus. Lineage (NCBI taxonomy): Eukaryota > Metazoa > Chordata > Actinopteri > Clupeiformes > Engraulidae > Engraulis > Engraulis encrasicolus. The sequence goes on along the minus strand of NC_085864.1, from coordinate 10,314,848 downwards.
TGCTTGCTGCTACATAATTAAGTCTGTCTGAATGAAGGGCATGGGTCAACTCCATTCCACACACTGTGAAGATAGTCAAGCAAACATATCTCTTGTCTTCTCGCTTGTTTAGAGCGGAAACCCATTAACTGGGTCTTGCTGCTGTCCCCAAGAATGTCTTTAACCACACACACACACACACACACACACACACACACACACACACACACACACACACACACACACACACACACACACACACACACACACACACACACACACACACACACACACATGCGTGCACGCACACACACACACGCACACACACACACACACACACACACACACACACACACACACACACACACACACACACACATAAAGACAAGAGACAGAGACCAGGAGAGAGAGAGAGAGAGAGAGAGAGAGAGAGAGAGAGAGAGAGAGAGAGAGAGAGAGAGAGAGAGAGAGAGAGAGAGAGACCACCACTTTGCTCGCTATCTAAGACCACAAGATATGCGACTGCCAGAGTAGTCCAGCCCACCCCTATCCTCATAGCCTGTCCGGCTGCATAGATCCTTTTAGTCCATACCGTATTCTCTTTTAATGGTCCAGGTACGGACGGTAGTCAGCCATCTTGATTGTAATCTGCCGCGGGCGGGCGGGTCCTCTTATCAGTACCTGCCATATTACAAAAGAGGCCTGTGACCAATCTGGCCCTGTCCCGTCGCATGCACATTTAACTGACAATACCACTATCTAGATTAGACAAAAGAGGTCCTTTAACTGCCAGCACACAATACACAGAGAGAAAAAAGGGGGAAAAAAAGAAACAGACTTTGTGCAAAGCACATAGGAATGAAACAAGGTGTAGGGAAATGTACATTACTATACGAAGATGAAAGACAAAAGCCCTGGTCAGTTTGATGATTTGTTTTTCTAGGCCCAGGTCTGGTCAGTACATGAACATTACATTACATTACATTACATTGCACTTAGCTGACACTTTCATTTTGTTCAAAGCGACTTACAGTTATTATTTGTCAGGGTATTGGTTACAGTCCCTGGAGCAATGTGGGTTTAGGTGCCTTGCTCAAGGGCACTTCAGCCACGGATGGAGATGTAGGTCAGTGGGGATTAAAACCGGCAACCCCTAGATTGTAAGACCAACTCTCTAACCACTACGCCAAACATGGCTGCCCCAGTGTACAGCCGTGTCTCTCTTGAACAGCAACACATGTAAAGAACATGCAATTGGAAAAAACAGCATACATGAAGTGGCAAAAACACGTTGTTGGCCATAATGAAGAATGACGCGCGGAGAGATTGCCATGGCGATAAACGTATAGGCTATGATTGGCAGTAACTGCTAGAAATAAATCAAAGGGAGGCTTTTATGTATGCATACACGCTCTCCTCACTAATGGCTTCTGTGTGTTTGTCGTTGTGGTGCTATTCAGTGAGTCCGCCCATTCAGGGGTTTTTCGATGGGCTTTGCATCATTTGTGAAAAAAGGAGAGTGGGTGAGAAGAGGGAATAAGTGACAGAGGAGCGGAGCAAGTGTGTGTTTGAGAGAGAGAGTGTGTGTGTGTGTGTGTGTGTGTGTGTGTGTGTGTGTGTGTGTGTGTGTGTGTGTGTGTGTGAGAGAGAGAGAGAGAGAGAGAGAGGAGAGAGAGAGAGAGAGAGAGAGAGAGGAGAGAGAGAGAGAGAGAGAGAGGGGGAGAGAGAGAGAGAGAGAGAGAGAGAGAGAGAGAGAGAGAGAGAGAGAAAGACAGACAGAGAAAGAGAAAGAGAAAGAGAAAGAGAAAGAGAAAGAGGCAACGAACGAGAGACAGGGAGAGTAAAAAACAACAGAGAGAGAGACAAAGACAGAGACAGATAAAGAGGCAGCGAAAGAGGCAGAGAGACAGAGAGAGTAAAAAAACAACACGGAATGACTCTTTCCTCCGAGGCAAAAAAAAAACGTTTTCCCCTGACAGAGACTATTGTTGCAGTTTTTTTTTCCTTCGGTGTAGCACCTCCCATTTTCACACTCCACTTAGCTTTTGAAAGCATGGGGATTCGAAATGGCCATTTAAAGCTCAGAGCTATGCAGTGTGTCACCGGCCCGGAGCACACCAACTCACCACCTGACTCACCAACACACACACACACACACACACACAAACACACGTGCACACACACACACACACACACACACACACACACACACACACACACACACACACACACACACACACACCTACACACGCACAAACACATGTGCGCGCACACGCACACACACAGGCAAACACACACACATACAGACGCACAACAAGCCAAGTTAACATCCTTTTAGGCCATCTTCTCACATTATTGCCGTGCCCATAGTCAAAGGGCCATTTTTAAACCCACATTGCTTATCATCACATTTCATGCAAGGCTCCATTAACCTGAATTAGGCTAGTTATTTTTTTAACACGTCTGATGAATAATGCACAATATTCTCCTGGAGTGTATTTTCAGCAGGCATCCACCTAATGTTTTACCAAGTAACCTTCTTTGGCAGCAACAAAGCCGATGGGAGGACTGGGGGGTGGGATAAGGTGTCCGTTGTCCTTGGCCCAGTTCATGTATGCCCAATTTTTGGGCATAGAAATCAATAGAATTGTGCGGGATTTAGTGTTTCCAGGCGGCTTTCGAACATTTTGTTGCGCTGGAAATCATCGGAGGTGGGGGTTGAAGGTGGGGGGGGGGGGGGGGGGGGGGGGGGGGGGGGGGGGGGGGGGGACACAACCCAACCAAAGCTTTCAGTGGCCCTGTTTAGCAGGTCTGTGCCTCATACCTTAGCATAGGCCTATGGCCTAGTTTTCATTACATGATTTTTTTTCATACATCCGTCATAATATAGGCCTATATGCAGTCAGCCCCGTTCCTGCCAGATATAATGCCGAAATCCCATAAAGCTCAGGTTAGTACATAAAGCTGCTGCCATCTTGCGCATTTGAGGACCTTAAAATTTAATCACCTCATGTACCTATTATAGAGAGCTCGCACACAAGATTTGGTGTAAATCCCTTCAAGCGTTCGTAAGGTATTGCATTGACATGAAATATCCATGGAAGCAGATGCAGTAGCGTTTGGGACGAAATCATAATCTTATCCCTGTCACTTCGTTTCAGCAATATCATTACGTTACAGTAATGGTTACAGTAAAGGTTAACTATTTTGTTACAGTTAGGTATGGGCACTCTACGTAGAGTAAGCCTAAGTAGGCATACAGTACCAAGACAGAAGTATTCTTTAGTGAAGTGAAGTGAAAGCCCACCTGGGAAACTCGAACTACCATTGTCATTTTGACACAGCACTCCATAGCACACAAGTGCACACAACAAAATTGCATTCATTAACCATGACTGGCTTTATACTGCTTTAACAATACAGTATAAGTAAATAGTTTTAGACGCAACAAAAGGTCTGAGTAAGCAAACTGATATTCACAAGAGGCATCTCACCGCTCACTTCTCAATGCAGCTGACACGTCCTTAAAGCTGCTTTAGTCAGAAAAATAACTAATCTGTTGTGAACAGGGACGAATATAGCCTTGCTATATTTACATAATTTGTACACCCAGGTGTCCATTTTGCCCAACATGTCTATGCATAAAACAAGGAGAAGAAAACAGCTTTGTCTGCTGCGTTGTGGCACTCCTCAGCGACGCAAGAGTGGTATCCCTTCATTAAACAACAAAGTGACAGGAAGTCAAAAAACACACACACACAAACAAACAAGCACAAACACTGCCCAATATGTCTCCTGCTCATCTCTCTCCCCCAACTTGTGATTAAAGTTAATGGAAACTCGTGACGAATTTCCTCAAAGCGAAATGAATCATGCGATGTCTGATTGAGGCGGTGTGATTTGTGCAGCCTGGCACGTCTTACGGATTAATGGCGTTCGACTCAAGGTAACGGCGTTCATGCTTAGCAATCCCAACTGTTCCACCGCACTGTAGCACTAACACTCAAGGAAGCCAATAGGAGGAGACAAAGGGGTCAGATGTCTTGGGCCCAGGGAGAGAGGGGGACCGGCATTGGGCCCCCATTACATTGTACACCTGCATGTACCCATATTGGGGGTGGAGGGCTTTCAGATGCCTTTGCCCCGGGCCCAACTAAAGCTGCCATCGGCCCTGCTTACACTGCTACTGCTCCTGTAGTACTGTTACTGTAAGTACAGCTCTTCCTTGTGTCCTTGATGCAGAAAGACCCACCATGCTGAAAAACTCCCTGCACACTGTTATCATTGTTATTATCAGCACGACTAACACTAGCTTTTGAAAGCCCCCCAAAAGTCCAAATCTTCGGTGTGAACATATAGATATACTCTTTAATTCAGTGTAAATACAGTATTCACTTGACTGAACACAAGATAGGGTCTCAAAAACAGTCAAAATAAAAGAACGACACAGCTCAATATACACGCAAAAGGAGACAAATAGTTTTTGTAACAGGAGGGGAGCTACAGTAAAACAGATGCCACCATCTGAGTTTCTAATAGCCTGTAAAAAGTGTGGCCAAAAGGGATATAATATGAAAAAAAATATCCGAACATGCACCATGGACCATGCGGTCATGAAATGGTATTTGTCTTTTTTAACGATTATGTTGTTGTTCATTCTCAACCTCCGGGGTCCCTTTTATCCACTATTTTCTCACCACCGCTGTTGGTGATTCAGCAACAAAAGGCAGACAGGCATGACACAGCAATAATTAGCTGTTAG
>NC_085864.1:10290107-10297607 GCF_034702125.1 Engraulis encrasicolus | reverse complement strand
AGGCGGTCTAGCACCTATTGAATTCCCCTTCGCCATAGCATAGGCCTAAAGGATTTCACAAAACTTTTCGCATAGACACACACTGCAGGGTGTAAAAAATGCAGAGTTAATTCCACACTTACAGAGTAGCTTTAACATCTTCAAGACTGTGAAGTGAAGTGTGAAGAAGTGTTGAATTAACTAAGCTTGTTTTACTGTGTACCCGAACTATGCCATGTCTCTGCATGAATTGGCGCAGCATCGCCGCTCTTGAAATGGAATGAAGATGAAGATTAATGTTGTATAAGCAGACCGCACATAGCGAGATGGCTTTCAAAGCGTGACAAAAATAATATATGTATTTTAAAGCCACTACTCATGCACTACTAGTGATCCTAGAATGTCAGTGGTCCAATAATTTCAGGCTATACTTTGAGAACTAAATTATAAGCATGTGCTTTAAAAACAAAAAAATATCACAATTGTTTGCCAACCCCATGGGGATTTCTGAAACACTAGCCTGGACATACAGCAACACAGCCTTTTTCGGAGCTGGGTGACACCTTGCCTGGCTCTCACGCAGACCCTTTGTGCTTTGTGCATCTTCCTTAAACTTCGTGAGCACGCACAAGGGTCTGGAAATCTTAGACGAGCCCGAATGGCATCAGATATTTCATGGCCTGTCCAATCAGAATCGCGGGGTGGGGTACAAACAAGTCAGTGGTTAAAGTAGTGGTGATTCAAAAAAGCTACTTGAATTCTCCAATCAGGTTCGAGCTGTTTGGAACACACCCGCGCCTTTCCAGAGCAGAGAATGTTCCAGATGAGAACCAGGTTAGGTAACACCAGAACTTACTATGAAATATAGACCTCCCTGCATGTAATGCTGCCCTATAGAAAAAAGGCAAACACTTCATGAACTGGACTGAATTGAACACTTTAGGGGCAAAACATACCAAAGCCAGACGGAACGGTCGCGGGACGAACGCGGTCTTTCTGCTTAGTTTCGGCCGGTGTGTTTTTCTCAGCCTTACACACTGACAGCGTCGGCGTGCGCGGCCAGTCCTGTTCAAAACCTCCCCACAGCCAAAGCTAGCGTGCTACTTTGCCATTCATTTGAATGAGACACTGCCGGTTGGCGGCGTGAAAAATACGCTCGAGTTCTATTTTCCAAATGCAGCGCGGTGTGGAGCCAGCTCCCGCACCGCTGACGCCCGACTACCACTGGTTGGTGTGTAAGGACAGATATGTTTCAATGTATTTTCACAGACGCCGGTAAAAAACGTGGCCGTTCCGCGACGCTTTACTGCCCTGGTGTTAAAGACCCCTTATATGAACAAAATTTGAGTTCACAATATCCCCTTTGTCTTGGGACTTAATGCCCCCTTCCTTCAATTAAAACACTATGGTGTAGTAGCGCCCATGTAGTAACAGCACCAGCAATCCCATATGTACTATAACATGTTTGACTGGCCAGTATGGTGCCCTAGGGCCTATGATGTAGTATAGCGTAGGGTAGTATACGTTTTCCTCACTTTTAATGTTCACGTCCTTAATGCACTCTGCCATGTAAGGGATAACGACCGACGAGGTGACCGGTTATACGAAATGAATGGCGAGGCGGCGGCTCCAAACTTTGGCGATGCGCGCAGCGCGGAGACAAAGTTGCCTCCGCCAAGCCATTAATTTCTATAACCGGTCGACCTCGAAAGCTGTTATCCCGCTTATCTGCCGTTATGGTGGGGTACTTTTTTAATCTATTATTGTTTGTAAAGTTGTAGGAACCATGTTCTATCAAGATGGAATGTTGCTGTGCGGGCGTCCAACTTGACGCGCCTAGAATCTTCGTTGGTAGTCTGCCGACGCTGTGATTATTTAATTTTCCTTTGGCCATATACCACGGCGGGATGGAAGTTTAAAAACAAAAACTTGCGAAGCGTTTCTACATGCTGAATCGACACATGTCGCATCACGCCTCTATATCCCCCTGCTGATCACAGGCTACCTGTCAACTTTGTGCGTAAAAGAGAGAGAGAGAGAGAAAGAGAGAGAGATTCCCCACGCTAGGATCACTCTCCCCTTTCCCCTTTCACACGTGTTCCTTCCCCACATGAGGAGAATAGCCTAATTTAAAAAAGGATGTTTTCAGATCAATAACAAAGGGAAGGCAGCGGGAAATAGCCTAGGCCTACATTTTAAAAACCATGGGAGTGGAGCAGATGACGAGGTGACTCGTTTCGATACAATTGATGGCGAGGCAGGTGCTTAGAATTTCGGTACAGGGTATTTTTGTCATCTATTGCTGGGCCTATCTGTAAATTTGTAACCTATGAATTATGCCAACTGCAGAATAATTTAGTGCGCACGTAATCAGGCGCGCCTCTATCAGATGCATGTAGTAGAACTTTTAGGGCGACAGACTTGACAACCAAATGCGATAGAACTGACGACTGGCTCTTGGCTTGACAACCAAATTCGATAGAATTGACGACTGACTCTCGACTTGATAAACAAATGCGATAGAACTAACGACTGGCTTTTGGCCATAGCAACCTGCAGTTTAGAATTAGTAACGGCAGTTCGCCTAACTTAGTCGCACGTTTGACGCCTGACAGGTTATAGGGAATTAGTTGCAACCCCATCAGCCAATCAGGAAAGAGGATTCAGTTGCGTAGGCAGATAATGTAGGGTAATAGGAATGTACTACTTATAGGAATAGGCAACAGTCATGGAAGCATATCAGCATTTTCAGACACTAAACCGCTTTTGAACATAGCTTAAAGGCTAAATTACCCACACGCCATCACTAAAGTACCACAACCTGCCATCCATAAGTGCAGTGCATACCACGTTCCGTACACATGTACATACGTACGTATATCACTTCAACCCATCAGCACACTTTCTCAAAGCAGGCAGGCACTCTCATCAGATATTTTTGGATGCTCTGCCTAATTAACAATGTTCTGTGTCTGTTTTATCTCCGACCTTGTACAACACAACAGTAGAGCTTCAAAGGATTCGGGATGACAGCGAATTAAATAATGAAAAAGGTTTCTCTTAAGGAATAAAGGTCACCATGTTTATGCATAAAGAACAGCGCTTCGCTTCCCTTCGCTCCCAGTGGAGGGCTTGCATAAGAAGCGGAGCCCTTACCAGTATGTCAAGAGCATTATCTTCCCATCACACCACGCACTCTACGCACTACCCATCCCCCTGGCTCGCGGTGCGCCAGGCACACTGTATTCCCATTGCCTGAGGCAGCCCTTCCCAAACATTTTCAACTGGAACCCAAATTTTCTTTCGATATATGTATTTATGTATTTTTGGGGTCTTTTATGCCCTCACTCAGATAGATCATGTTGAGAATTTGAAAGGAAATGAGTGGGAGGGAGAGATGGGGGAGGATTGGGAAATGGATGCAGATTGGAAGTGAGGAAGTGTCCCTGGTGTAACAGTCAGCGCCTTAGCCGATTGATCCAGGGCCAAGGCCTGGGACTCCCTTTTCCATCTAAGATCATTTTTCTCGACCCCCTTCTCCTGTCATATTCCAAGCGTCAAACTTTTTTGGTCTATTAATACTGCTAAGTGTAACTGGATTTCAATCCCAGATACCCATTAATCATGAGATTCATGAGGAAACCGCCATTAAAGATATGTATTTTTTTTCAAGATTATTTTTTTATGCAGCACGTGCAAGTGTAGGTCTGTCAGAAGCAACTCAATGCCTCAGGGAAAAATATCAGTTTATCTAAAAGCTAACATTCTGTCTTTAAAAGGGCTAACTTCAAGTCTTTTCTATGGGCAAGAGAAACGTTCAGAGCTGATTTCTCCGTTTTGTACTTAAACACATTCAAAATGCCACAAATTCATCAGATATTATAATATTTCCATGTGTGAGGTATCGTTAAAAGGCCTATAATCTGCACTATCAAAATCTATGATTAACTCAATGTGCCCCTGGGCCAAGTTGTGAACAGTTTCCTTGTGGCTAGCCACACATTTGAATTTGAAATTCACAGTAAGGTAGTCCTACATATAAATAGCCTATGGCGATCAACCATAGTAAATATTGTTTTTCAATGTTTTTTTTTATGACAGCCATGCATGCCCAACCATTCCCTTCTCTCTGTTAGGCGTCTTCAATACCTCAGCGACACGCCCTAGGGGTCCCAACCCCCAGTTTGGGAACCACTGACCTAATGCATCCCCTGTCCACTCCAGCGCTCTTACCAGTTGTGTCAAGGCACATTCTATTCCCGGTCGTCACCCGACGCATCCCTGCCCTGCCAGCACCTTTTAATGGCGTCATCCACTATAACCCATCACTCATATATCACACAGACACATGCACACACACACACGCACACGCACACGCACACGCACACACACACACACACACACACACACACACACACACACACACACACACACGCCCACCACCAGTGCATTGAGAACATTGTCTTCCCATCAATTTCGCCTCACACACGTACACGCACACGCACCCGCACACGCACACGCACACGCACATACACACACACACACACACACACACATGTTCAGTGCATTGAGAACATTGTATTCCCATCACCCATTGCATCACACACACCCAGCCCCCAGCTCAGACCACAATCACACCCCCCACCTCCCCTGTGTATTTGTAAGGAGTGCTGTGATCGCATCTTTCCGGAAGAGAACACACACACTCGTGGGGGTGGGAGGTGGCAAGATAAGCCTTCCCAAAGGTCTGGTTCGACAAAAGCTCCCCCGATCTGATTGGCATTGACCAAACCCAACCAAACTGTTAATCCCGAGATTTGGTGACATCCAGCTTTTCCGCTAAGCCCCTGTGCACAACTACTGCATGCGAATCTGGCTCTGCAAAGAAAGGGATTTATATTTATGTTTGCGTTGTGTTGCCGTCCTATACAACCCAATGCAATTGACCCAGAGACCCTTTCATCCGGCCAGTAAGGCGTTAATCAGACTGATACCATCGGATGCCATTGGACCGCTGATGAAATCGGCAGGATTGCCCTCATATACATGTGTCTCGGCATAGTACAGTGTAATTCATATTGCACGCGATCCAACAAAACACAGAAAATCCCTCAGCACTGGTATGGTATGGTATGTTATGAATTCAGAACAATGTCACATGATGCAACTGACAAATGTCAACTGTTCTACCTGTCAGATAAACCGTACAATAAACAAAAAAATGCTTGCATCTGGGACTCAACACATGGAACAGAGGGCTCTAAATTATGAACACATACTGTATCTTTTGTGAATTTTTTTCAATATGATATTTGCATGGGAAGTCATTTACTTTCACAAATGTCCTGTCATAGAACAACCTTCAAATGACCCCACATCCTTGGTCTTTTGTAAGACCTGGACTGGTGATGAAAGACAACAGCTCAGATTTGGACAGCTCAGCTCAGGGGGTGAATTGTTTACCTTGTTGCCCATTTCTTGTTATTTGTGCGGTTGTTTCTGGATTTTTTTTTTCTTTTCTGTCCCGTTATTTTGTTTGTGAGTGTGCTTTCAAGCTATCTCTGGGCTCCTTTGAACCAGACAGACTCTTTGTACTTTGGGTTCCATCACAATTGTGTAAGCCCACTCCTTTCTCCATCCTCCTCCGTTCGCTTCATTTCTCTTTCTCTCTCTCTCTCTCTCTCTCTCTCTCTCGCTCTCTCTCTCTCTCTCTCTCTCTCTCTCGCTGTCTCTCTCTCCTTCATCCACATCAGAGAGCAGAAACCTGATATCCTGCCTCTCAAACTATTGATCACTCCAGCCTTGCTACTGAGGTCATCGCACGAGTGATGCACTGAATGTGCAGCTACACACATTCAGGCACCATAGAGGGGGAAAAGAAATACAAGTGAACAAACAGCAAACAGATTGTTCAAATACCACACGGAAAAATAAATACACATGCTGATTTGTTATCTGTTCAGGCACAAAGGCCTATGCTTACTGGACAGGTGTGCATGGTTTCAAGAGGATCTGCTTTGATGGGAAGAAGGACCATTATAGTGTGTGCGATACGTCAGACTTCTGGCATGAATTAAACATTTGCTGTACTCTGTTATTTCACATTTCACACAGAGAAATCGTAGCGGTTATTGTCAAAGTTGACAATAGTAATCCAATCCAATCCAATCTCTTAGTAATGCAAATTATTGGCTTGATTTTGATATTTTGAGTTTTCAATGTATTCATTTTTATGTCTTTTCTATTACATGCCTTTAACCCTTTTAAATTATTATGCCTCACTTTATATTCTTTTTTGCTTTTACGTTTGTGAAGCACATAGTACTGCCTCTCTGTATGAAATGCCCTGCATAAATGAAATTGTTCTGCCTTTCCTAGGCTACTATAAAAATCTCTACATACTCACAAGTCAATTTCACCCCCTTTGCGGCCGAAACAGCTCTTTACGTAAGTGCCCGAAGACTCTTGGCTCTAAAATTTCAAGGTCAGTGTGCAATGCTGATTGATTTTTCTTATTCACTCAGGTAAATTAATCTATAAGTAACTGTACTGCAGAGTTTAAGTAGCTGGCTTGGTATGAACAAGAGTGCTGCGAATAAGATCTGTGCTGTGTGCGTGTGCGTGTGCGTGCGCGTGCCCGTGCGCGTGCGTGTGTGTGTGTGTTGCATGCCTCACTTTGGGTCTTAAGTCTTTCACATCTGAATAATAGCTGAACACATTTTATTCAGGGATTTCTAACTCTTCTCTTGATCCAGATCAGCATCTAGCCAGCAGCAGCTAGGAGATAACAAGAAGCCATCTGCTTATTCCCTCTTATTTATTTGGGAAGTTATTATTTTTTCACGTTTTCTTTCTTTCTTTTCTTCTTCTGTTTTGTTTTATGTCTTTATTCCTTCTCTTGTGGAGTTTTTTCTTTCTTCTTTCTTTTTTCTGTGGAGTAAGCAGCCGGCAGCAGCTTGGCTTTTCTTCCCCCCTGCCAAACTCCACCAAGGGAATAGGAAGTAGAGAAGAAAATAAAATGGCTGACAGAAGACAGAGGCATTGTTTCCTGTTTCCTCTCTCAGCAGCTGGATTACAGATTACACACAGGAGAGGAAGTGATGCGCTAGCTGCAGCAGCAGCGGCGGCGGCGGTATACGGTAGCAGTTTGCCTCTGTGCTACCTTGCCATGCAGTGTCGTCCTGAGGTAATGGTGTGTGTGTGTGTGTGTGTGTGTGTGTGTGTGTGTGTCAATGTGCTTGTGTTTGGCTGTGTGAATATGTTACGATGTGTGACTGCATGCGTGACAGTGTGCAATGTTTCGGTATGTGTACATTTGTGTGTGTGTCTACTATGCATGCGCTGTTTATTTGTTTGTGAATGTGCTTGTGTTTAACTTTGGGAATATGCTGTGCTGTGTCTGACTATGTGGGACGGTATGGAAAGTTTCAGTGTGTGTATGTTTGTGTGTCTGTGTCTGTGTTTGTGTAAGGACCTACTTCTTATTTGTTTGTGTGTATGCGTGTGTGCGTGCGTGCATGT
>NC_085864.1:10275107-10285107 GCF_034702125.1 Engraulis encrasicolus | reverse complement strand
GTAATAGCCAGAGGGAGTGTTTATGTGGGGAAGGGTGGAGGTCATGACGTGTGGAAGGTAAATGGAGATCGACAGGATGGGTACGGGGTTCAGGGAGTCAGGTGACATGAGGGGCGTCGTCAGGGGCTGATGGTCAGGGGGCAGCAGGGATGGGCAACCTGGAGTGAAAAGCTACAATCGAGTGCAACATATTCCAAATGACCTGGTTTGGCCAGTCCAATTTAAACGATTACCTGGTTGAATTGGACAGGTAACATCAGGCAATTTGGAATATGTGGCACTGGATTGTTTGCCTGGCTCTTGCCCGACCTGTAGTTCGGCGCAGCGTCATGAGCTCCACTACTAGGTCTGGGAGCATGTAGCAGCATTCAATTTCTCCAGTCAAAAAATAATTTGAGCATTTATTGCTTCAATATCAACAAATTCCTTCAAAAACATTCTCTGCTGATCTCTAAAGCGTCAAGCGAAGTGAGGTGAGAGATGTGGGGGGGTGTAGCCGGAGCCAAGACTATGACATAGTAAATGGCCAGGAGGAGTGTTCGTGAGGGGAGTGATGTGGAGAGAGACTGACAGGGGTGTCAGGGGGTGAGGTGAGATGCATAGCCAGGGGGCTGATGATCTGCGGGTAGTTTACATGGGGGATAGGGACAGGTGGGGTGATTCGTGCACAAGGGGTGATAACAGGTAGAGAAAGGGGCTGGGAGGAGAGAATGAGTTGAAGTGTGAGGGCAGTACAGTAGTGTGGCTTTCACATGAGGGGGGCAGTAGCCATCACAGCTTACTGGGAGGAAGGATTGGGCACAGCTGCAGTTCTACCCATTTTGGGGGCCCTAGGCAAAATAAAGACTTGGGTCCCTTTTGAATAACTTTCGCTGGGTTGACTGTTTCCCCCCAAAAAAATCTAAATATCTATCCCATTACTGAGGTGCTTCAGGTGTCTGAGATTTCAGGTTTTCAATATTTGAGAACTAATATGCTCATTTTGCTCACCATTTGCTGTCTATGCTCCCGATATACCTGCTGACATCCACTTCGAGATGATTGACTAGCAATGAGATGCCGATAAGAAACAGAAATTTACAATATTTTGCAATCACATTACCGGTCTGACCCACTTAAGATCAAATTGACTGTATATGGCCCCTGAACCAAAATGAGTGTTACACCGCTGAGGTAAGGTGTAAATAGGGGTTGGGGAATAGTGACAGTGTGACTGTGGGGACAGCTGCAACAGTGAATGAAGACTTTGACGTTGTGGGAGTAGAGAGCGATGGTGATGACACTAGCTGTCCCGAGTTTAGCAGGGTGAGGGTGGGGGACGGGCAATGAGGCAGGGTACTGACAAGGTGAGGTGAGGTGAGGCTGTTAGCTGGGACTTTGATGAGAAGAGGATAAGTAGTGAAGCAGAATGAGTGACAAGGAGCAAGGGGAGGGGGGGGGGGGGGGGTATGGGGGGCTGTATAGTGGGTTGGGGTAAGGTGTAGGGTGTACGGGATGGGCTGGGATGGGATGGGATGGGTGAAACAGGTACACGCAGGGCCGGATTATTCATAAGGGCAAGTGGCACAGGGCCCAGGGGCACCAACCATTTACAGCCAGTTAGGGGGCACCACCAGACACATACAAATATTGTTCATAAAGGGCGTACCTGTGAGACGTAGTGGCCAGGGGCACTACAGTGTCTTAATACGGTCCTGGGTATACAAGGTTAGTATCGGGACTACGGCAGGGCCAGCAGCAGTAGCAGCATAAGAGGCTTTGACGTGAGGGGAGAGAGTAGAGTGATGGTGATGGCGGTCGCTATCGGAGCTTACCGGAGGGGATGGCAGCCAGTGACTGATGGATGGGCCAGACAGACAAGGGGGAGGGGAAGACTGTCTCCCGAAAATGTCTTCTCGGCAGTGACAGGGTGACCTTTCTTTCTCACCTCCTACTTACCTATTTGCGCACCCCCCCCCCTTCTATCTCTCATTCCATCTCTCTCTCGTTCTCTCTCTCTCTTTCTCACCTCATCCTTACCTATCCCCCCTTCTCTCTATCTCTCTATCTCTCTCTTTCTCTCTCTCTCTCTCTCACTCTCTCGTTCTCTCACGCGCGTGCATCCGCTCTCTCTTTCCTCATTTCATTCCTTTCTCTAGCGCTTATCTATTTTTTTTCTCATTCCCTCTCTGCGTCTTTGATGTCTCTCTTTCTCATTCCCCGTCTGTCTTTTCTTGGCTTCTCTCAGCCCTGTTTCATTAAAACCGTTTTTTTTCCCCCAATTCCGCGTCTCCTTCTCTCCTCTTGTTTATCTCTCATCTTTCATCTGCTGCTTTCTTCTCTGCTTCCTTTTTCGTCCTTCTTGCCCTTCCTTTTTCTAACTCTTCCTCTTTGCATTCTGTTACCCAGCACCATCCGCATCCACCATGGCCAATCTTTTCCTTTCTCTCTGTGTGTTTCTGTCACATACTCTTTTTTCACCACCGTCTCTCTGCATCTTGCCATCTGCATTCTCTCTCTCTCTCTCTCAGTCTTTCGGTCTCTCTGTCTTTCTCTCTCTATCTCTCTCTCTCTCTCTCTCTCTCTCTCTCTCTCTCGCTCTCCACTTACTGTATCTCTTGCTTTCTCTCTCATTCTCTGTGTGTCGATCTCTCTATCCAGACTCATCTCACTCTTGATTCCACTCTCTCAATCTCTCTCTCCCCCTCTGGCTCTCTCTCTACGGTATATCTATCTTTCTCTCACTCTCTCTCTCCATCCATCCATCCGTCATACTGTAGTAGTTCCCATGTCCCTGTGTGCTCCATCCCTCCATATGCCGGCCCTACCAGCTCGCAGGCCTAACACCACCACTGAGTGCTGCAAACAAAATGTCAAGCCAGACACGCCGTGACAGCAGCGGCAAACACTAAGAGCAACTCCGGCACAACACCGCACACTAGCCTCTGATTGACACCCGGGACAGGGAACATCGCCTGCCAGATGCCAATCTCTCTCTACTGTCACGCAACTGACGTTAATTACCCTGAAATGGACCTGCCGGGCCGCCGGAGTGCACGCGAGGGAGCACCCGCACCGGCACCGGCACTGGCACTGGCACCGTATAAGTGGTCCCCAGTGCCCATCAGCTCTGATTTGTCTTGCATGACATAATCCCATTGTACAGAAATGACCCAGGGATGGCACTTAAGGCACTTGCTATGTCCGGCAGTTGGCAAACAATCAGATCGGGAGAGGAGAGGAGAGCAGAGCTGAGCAGAGCAGAGCAGTGGAGAGGATACAAAAAATGGCTGTGTCATGACAAGTGTGTGCTACATGTGTACAACAAGCTGTCGTACCCGAGGCCGTATAACACAGTGTGTCAACCCCAGCTGGAGGAGCTTGACTGATTTAGCCCTTACGCCCGCTCCACTCCACTCCGCTCCGCTCCTCTCCTCTCCTCTCCGCCTCTACCACGCCACGCCAGACAGCGCTGTCTGGACCGGGGGTGTAAACATGACAAATGCTGCAGCCAATGGCATGAGACCCCTGCGCACTCCCAGGGCTACAGAGTGAGGTAATACAATTATGGTATGGTATATTTTCTGGGTTTTTTTCCTTTCAAGGTAGAGAGCGGTATGAGAGAGGTATAGTGGATGGGAGGGGGTTGGGGAACAAGGTTTTCAATTACAGCAAGGATGCATCAGGGTCACTGACATACAGCAGCGTCGTTGTCTGGCACAAACCTCATAACTCCACCTATCACCATGAACTGTTTTTTTTTCCCCATTCATTACTATTGGTCAGTTTCCATGAGTATATATCACTTTGTAAATGATTTAAAGGCAACTTCTAACGATGCAATATTCATTTACTTAGAGAATACAGTGTTTTTAAAACAAACAAACAAATAAATAAATAAATAAAATAAGCTCAAATGAAATGTGGCATTATGAGGTATCTCCCAGACAGTGGTGATCGGTAGCCATAGAGCCATAGATCCGTACAGGGATACAGATACGCTACGAGAAAGATAATACATTTTGCAGTGTTCATTCACCACCAAGAGAGTAGGGTCAAATAGAAGTGTTACTTTTGATTCTCTACATTTCCTGGTCCTCCCTCCTGGTCCTCTCTCTCCCACTCTCTTCCTGTCCATCTCACACTGTCTGTCAAATAAAGGCATAAAAGCCCCAAACACTGAGTACCACCCACATAATAATCGTAGGGTTTTTGTTCCTATCCTTTGAGTGCCAACTCGTAATGATACGTTTTGACAGGTTATTTGTTTGTATGTTGTTTTTTACTAGACTCACTAATGCACTTAGTGTGACTTTGGTCACTCTGCGATGAACAGGCCTGACACTGATTATGATCCAAAACGTCACGATTGCAATATTTCGTCTCTGCATTTTATCAAAATACAGCCTGTTTAATTGTTAATACAGCAAGGAATCAAACCATGCACTCCCTGATCACGTCACCTCAAGATTTGTGTTCATCAAACCATAGCAGTCTTGCCAATAATTAGCTAGTCATGTGACATACAGAAGGACTTGAGAACTTAACTGCCATCAAATTTCGAAAGTTGAAGAGATTGAGGATAGAAAATAGTCTTTCTACTTAGAGAGGCGAATTTTCCATGTCAGGGGATACCACACATTCAGAAGAAATGGTTCTAAAAAAAACACATCTCAGGTTCTAGGGGAAATAACGTCCATTTTAGATAAACCAACCCTCACTTAGCTCGAGCTAACTTTGGGATCAAGACGTCTACAAAGAACTGGTTTCCACACATATAAAGCTAAGATCCTCAATTTTGATAGAAGAACTGTTATGTGTCTAACACAAAAAATGTACAAAATTATCTCGAAATTGGGCACTCTACCGCCAACATTCCAAACACGGCATACTGTAGCATTCAATGTGTTAAAGAAAGAAAGAAAAGAGAATGGCTGGCATAGATTGTTGGTCTCCACAAAACAATTTAAAAAGTTCTTAAAGCATAAAAAGTTACTCGTATAACAAGAAACATTACACGGATCATTCAGTGTGGATAACAAAAACGCTATGTCTCTTCAGAGACTCATAGTACTTTTATTTTATTTTTTATAGTACCAGGCTACCATGGGTGTTTGTGTGTATTCTTATGGTGTGTGTTCCAAGACGAATGATCTCATTTCATAAATATTTCCACACGGTTAGGAATAATAATCAAAAGCTTTGAAAAAATATTCAAATACTTTACCCATGAGTCTCGCTGTTATTAGCATAAAGACAGGGTAGGTGTACCAAAAGACAAGAATGGCTATGGGTACACAATGTAATAATAAAAAAACACATTCATTCCACCGTAAAACTAACTGCCGCAATGGTGTGTGTGTGTGTGTGTGTGTGTGTGTGTGTGTGTGTGTGTGTGTGTGTGTGTGTGGGCGGGGGGGGCGAGGTGTGTGTGTGGTGTGTGTGTGTGTGTGTGTGTGTGTGTGTGTGTGTGTGTGTGTGTGTGTGTGTGTGTGTGTGTGTGTGTGTGTGTGTGTGGTGTGTGTGGTGTGTGTGTGTGTGTGTGTGTGTGTGTGTGTGCGCGTGCAAGTGTGTGTGTGTGTGTGTGTGTGTGCGTGTGTGTGTGTGTGTGTGTGTGTGTGTGTGTGTGTGTGTGTGTGTGTCTATGTGTGTGTGTGTGTGTGTGTGTGTGTGTGTGTGTGTGTGTGTGTGTGTGCGTTTCATTCCCTGTTGTCGTGATTCCTTCAGTTATCC
Source organism: Engraulis encrasicolus (assembly GCF_034702125.1). Classification (NCBI taxonomy): domain Eukaryota; kingdom Metazoa; phylum Chordata; class Actinopteri; order Clupeiformes; family Engraulidae; genus Engraulis; species Engraulis encrasicolus. The sequence continues at coordinate 10,279,395 of NC_085864.1, read as the reverse complement.
TGCTTGTCTTTATATTTAATTCTTAGCCAAAATGAAGGCCTATTAAAGTGTGCAAGATTTTAAACGTTTCAAATCGGCATGCCCTTTCAAACACACACACACACACACACACACACACACACACACACAGACACACAGACACACACACACACACACACACACACACACACACACACACACACACACACACACACACACACACACACACACACACACACACACACACGCAAGTTCACACAGACCATGTGCTCCCGTTGAGAAAGTGAGTGAGTGTTGAGTGTGGAGCTTCCACTGAGTTAGGTAAAGCATGGGATCCAGACTCTCATCCCATCTGTAGTTGAAACAGGATACACTTAGAGCAGCAGTTGCTGAAAGAAAGCTGTGAAAAAAGATCACAGCAAAGCCGGCTATGATCTAGAAAAATTAAAACCATTACAGTTTAAAAAGAAGAAAGAATAGTAATACAAAAAAACTTCACAGACTTCACACACAGTCATTTATGTCCTAATTAAATTTAAGATAATTTTTAATGTTGGAATTTATAGACTTGCAGCTCGCTGCGTTTTTTTTTTTTTTTTCATTCAGGGATCCACAGCTCTGATAATTTTGTTCATGTCGACGGGGAAATGAGGGGAAAAGGGGAGGAAAGGGGGAAAAAAGGAAAAAGAGATGAAAGTTCCAGAGAATAACTTTACCCCGGCTGCCCTTTTCTTGCGAGCTTATAATTACCCTTTAAAATAGGTCCAACTGGAGCTGCATCTAATGACTGTAACTCGGGTCAATAGTGTGGCACAGAAACTCTCACACTGCGCACACACCCGTGTGTATCCAGACACACACACACACACACACACACACACACACACACACACACACACACACACACACACACACACACACACACACACACACACGCACACACACACACACACACACACACACACACACACACACACACACACACACACACACACACACACACACACACACACACACAGTGTGTTGGTGTTCAAACAGGGATTCAGAGAGAAAATGAGAGAGAAAGAGTGATAGAGACACAGAGAGAAAGAAAAACAGACGGAGCCAGAGAAACAGAGAAACCCGAGAGTCAAAAATAGTCATTTGCTCTTGCAGCAGTGCTGGCAACAGCATCACCGTCAAAAAAAAAAAAAAGAAGAATGTCTCACTCTGTTCTACCGCCAATACTGAGTCACCATTCCTAATGCACGGTATCATGGCATGCTCTGTACCCAGCACTGTAGAAGACACAACCCACCCACAGAGGAGGGGACAAACGGGTCAGCTGTCCAGGGCCCAGAGAAAGAGGGGTGGAACAGAATCGGGACCCCATTACATTGAATATATTGAGAGGGGGCCCTATCAGATTACTTTTTCCCCCCCAGACATGGTCAAAGCTGTCATGCAGCGTCTATGTGTAGACACTAGCTCACGCTTCACACTGTAGATAAATGCCCGTGGAACAAGGCCATGGCAGAGCCCAGAGAGCCCCCGGAGCCCCTCAGGCGTGAATAAACACACTGGTGCATCTACTGTACAGTATGCTATGCCATGCCACCAGTGGCAGTCGTCCAACAGCTTCATCATTACATTTTAGAAGCATGATGGGGGGTGGGTGTAACTGTATGTCCTAGAAAAATGCACACACAGACATACACGTGCATACAGACACACGCATGTATGAATGCACACATGCACGCACACACGCGCACAGAATCATTCCTATTATAGGCCATTGCCACAGTCAGGAGACACGAGACCACGCCGATCCAAGTTGCGCCTTCAGGGAGAGTTTGAACTGCGCTGCCTCAGAGGCGAGACAGTATCTCTCAGCAGGCTTTTAATTAGCGGCACCCCGAACAGGAACAGGCACTGACACCACAACATCTGACAGCAGGCAACCGGGCGACGAATCGAGCCTTTCGTCGTTTTAATAACATTAAATATATATCTGTCTATTTTACATATTTTTTTGTCCCGAGGCCCACCCACCAAAGGTTCCTTTTGCGTCAAAAGTGGGGTATGGCATGCGAGCGGGGAGCATTCGGTGGCAGCACATAATGGTATTCTTAATTCCCCTCCCAGCTGCTTTTCTGGACCGCGCAACCTAATTACATCGCCAAGTAATTGCCACCTGAGCCAATATTAGGTCTACACGGTGTAACCTCACTTCGGCACACCTACCGCATAATGCGCAATCTCTGGCTGAAAGCGGGGCGCCCGAGTGTCAATGTCTCTGTGTGTGAGTGTGCAAATAAATTTGAAATTGCTCATGTGTATGCGTGTCTGTCTCTGTGTGTGTATGTACGTACATGTACAAGTGTGTGTGTGTGTGTGTGCGTGCGTGCGTGTGTGTGTGCGTGCGTGCGTGCGTGTGTGCATGCGTGCGTGCGTCCGTGCGTGCGTGTGTGTGTGTGTCTGAGTGTGTGTGACTGAGTGTGTGTCACGCACACACAAACATGCAGCATCCATTCCCTCAGCGAAACACATTATCTAGAGGCTCAAAGCTGTGGCTTCCATATTCATTAAATCTACATTTAATACAACCCCGTGGAGCAGGAAGATGAAGGGGGGGGGTGGGGGTGGGGGTGGTGATGGTGGTGGGTGTGATGGTGATGAGGATGGTGGGAGGAGAGTGACTGAGTACGAAAAGGAAAGGCAAGGAAGAAAAAGATAGGAAAAAAAAGGTTTTTCCAGTGGGAATGATAAAATATTCATCCGTTCACACAGTCAACATAAATATCCAGGAGCAGTACGATCGTCCTGTGGGAGAGAGAGAGAGCAGAGCAGAGCACAGGGAGAGCAGCAGAGAGAGTGAGCTGTCAGCCCCCGTCTCTGATTTACACAAGCTGCGGCGAGACATATAGAGGAGAGAGGAGCAGGGAGCTAAAAAGAGGTAAGTTAAAAAGATAGGATCGAAAGAGGTGAGAGAGAGAGAGAGAGGGACAGAGAGAGAGAGAGAGAGAGAGAGAGAGAGAGAGAGAGAGAGAGAGAGAGAGAGAGAGAGAGAGAGAGAGAGAGAGAGAGAGAGAGAGAGAGAGAAAGAGAGAGGAACTCCAATACAACACAACACAGAGGAGGTGAATTAATTCACATGTCTACCTGTCCCATTTGTCTACTGCACAGTTACAAAACAACAGGAGTTGATCAAATGTGCCCCCCTAAACCAAAACACACACATACAGCATGTGATTAATTTGTGTATGCAGCTAGTGCTGAACATTTATCATCCAGCAAGTCCACGTTTATCCTCAGCTACTGCTGTTAGTAAAATAGGAATCATATCTTTAGGAATAGCCTAGAAAATGTCTTCATCTATGCATAGATATGTTATAGAGCTGTTTTTTTTCTTACAGAAGGTTTGGTTTCGTGCAGTTGGGTGAGTAATAACAAGCAACTGTTTATTTGAATCATGCAGATGATTAACCATAACATCACAATCAGGCCACATGAGATGTCTCTAAAGAGTAGCGCATTACGTGTACACAGTAAATCACAAGGTTTTTTTTTTCTTTCCCTGTCAAGAGAAGCAATACCGGTCATAGTCTGTTTTGCCCGTCAGACGTTTTCCTTGACTCATGCTGACCCATGTCTGTGTTTTAATGTCAGCTCTCCCAGTCATCTGATGGGAGGTGTCATTCCGAATCACAATGCATTACAACGCTTGAGTTGACGCACAGCAGGGGCTGGCTGTGGGTGTCAGCCTCAAATCGGCTCGGACAATCTATCCATGTATTCAGTTTACCTGCACAGTAAAAATGCAGCGTTTATTTAACACTTGGAGAGTCGATTTAACTTTATCTTATAGAATGTTTTTGGCTATATCACTGTAAACAACACTGTATTTTTTTCCTGTGAGTGCTATATTATGGGAAAATTAATGTTTTAAGCGTGTCTGCTTGTTTTTGTAGTGCAAAATGTTTACAGGCTCAAATATTTCAAGATAAATAAAAAATGTTTGGTTTGCCTGTCATTGCCATGTTTTGATTTTCTACAGTCCAAAATATCATGTCGTATCTATAGATTTTCATGTGATTCTTATTTGCCATAACACAGCACAGTCACATACAGTACAATAGGGTGTTGAAACAATATTTTTTGATATGTCCATGTTGTAGGAGATAGGTAAAAATGTATAATATTGCAAAAAAAAAAACATTTCTTTCTGCCATAATTTTTTTCAAACCTTTCACTTCTCACAAAATCCCGCATACAGTAAAAATAGCACAAATTTGGTATAATACAAAGTGGATGCAATGATATGCAAAGT
>NC_085864.1:10262607-10270107 GCF_034702125.1 Engraulis encrasicolus | reverse complement strand
CACACACACAAACGCATGCACGCACAAAAACACACACATGGGTATAAACACACACACACACATGCACATACTGTACGCATACACGCACAGACACATGGATGCACTCAAACCCACTCACACACACGCACGCACACACGCACACACACACACACACACACACACACACACACACACACACACACACACACACACACACACACACACACACACACACACACACACACACACACGCACGTGCACACACACACACACACACACACACACACACACACACACACACACACACACACACACACACACACACACACACACACACACACACACGTGCACACACACACACACACACACACACACACACACACACACACACACACACACACACACACACACACACACCCTCCCCCACAAACCACACACACACACACACACCCTCCCCCACAAACCACACACACACATCACAGACACACATCACATCAAGACTTCTAAAGTGTTAGATCTTGGCAAGTGTGTTGGCCCGTCTTCTCGCCTTCAGGGGCCAGGGAAGGGACAGGATGGGGGGATAATGGGTCATTTCACGCCTTTCCAGTTCCTCAGCCTTACCTCTTGAACTTCTCAATCATTGATCTCAACTCGGCTTTACCAATGTAGAAAAGGAGTCAAAGGAATAAAAAAAGAAAAGTTCACAGTAGAATCAATTGTCAGCAGACCATTGAGTGCACTGCACCTCATTGCATTATACAGCACACTTGCACAGGTCAGTTGTTCAGTCTCATGTCCCATCCTCTCAACTCTTTCTATATCTCACACCCTTCTCTCCCTCACCAATAGAGAAAGGACTCGCAGGACAATCCTTTCTCAGAAGACTGCTCACTGCACTGCACTGTACGGAAGGGGTTTTCCAACCATTTGTCAGTGGCACAAATGGCTGTCCGTGCAACATTGCTGGTGGTGTGTGACTTGTCATGCAGTGTAACAACTACAAATATGGGTCAATGTCCAAGTTTTTTGTTCTCAGACGTCAGGTGGCACAAGCACAGCTAATGCCCATTAATTATATAGTAATTGGAAAATAATGTACTGCAATGCATCTTACTGTAGATAATCCACTGAAAACAAACAAACAATAATCCATACATTAATGGCACTACCTGTGGTTGCACCACCCTAACGTGTTCTACAACTAAAACGTCATTGACCCATATTCATACAGGAACAAAGTGAGCCCAGACTAAATTGGCCAGAGCTCACTCTGAATGATGATCCGTACACCGGATCCAGTTGAAAAACACTGCTGTGCGGAACACTACTACACTACACTACGGCTACTTACTCTATTATTAACACTTTGCCCCTTTGCACAGAGCCTACAACCTTACTCTCCTAAAAATTCCAATGATAAGAGTGCTAAACTGTTGAACGAAGAGAAGACACCAGAGCAGCACAGATGAGATGCTTATCTTCTTTAATACAGTTCACCACACATTATAGGGACTAATGTTTCGATGGGAAACCATCTTCATCAGAGTCCAGACTACATGTCTCTCTCCTGTTGATGCACCAGATGAAAACAGGAGAGCGTGGAACCCCTTTTTTTCAAGTCCTAAACTGTTATTTCAGGCTCTCTGTAATGTCAGTGTTGTTATGATGTAGTTTAGTCTTTTCAGTAAATTGTGAATGGGCTCACCAGCGGGCACATCTGCACAAAGCGGCTACATATAGCTTACGTAGTAAGTCAGTGCTGTTCAGTCCATGTCCCACCCTTAGCAACTCCCAAAACTCACCCCTCCCTCAACAATAGGACTCAGGAAAGGATTCATATGGGGATTCACAAATCAAGTGTCAGCAAACTGCTTACTACACTGCATAGCACACTACACTACACACCACACCACACCACACTGTACCACACCACACCGCACTACACTGCACTGCACTGCGAGCACAGGTCAGTGAGAGGAGCACCACTCAATTGGTCACAATGGCCAAGCAGCTTAGACAGATTGGCTTGGCAAGGACGCCGACAGGCAGGCAGGGAAGCAGGCATGCAGGCAGGCAGGCAGGCGGGCAGGCGGGCAGGCATCCATCTATAAAGTACGCCCGCTTCTGCCGCCGCTTCATGTAGCACCCATGAAAGCGGAGTGAGAGTCGAGAGCGGGGGCTTTTGTTGAGTTGGACACTCTCTCCCAGTTGGGTGCAGACCAGTAGATTAGCACCGCATAATCTCCCTGGTGCACCTCTCAGCAGAAAAGGGTGGTGGGGGCGCACACACACACACACGCACGCACACACGCACGCACGCACGCACGCACGCACGCACGCACGCACGCACGCACACACACACACACACACACACACACACACACACACACACACACACACACACACACACACACACACACACACACACACACACACAGCATCGGCTTGGCTCAGACAGGGACCATCATTGGCTGTTTGGCTGGCTGACTCGGCCTGCAGCAACTGGAGCTATACTGCGACTGCTTGAGTAACACTGTCAGTGTTAAAATCAGCTCTCCGAGTGTCGAATCAAGTAAAATGTTACTACCGTACAGTAGGGAACGCTGCAGGTGGTGGAATATATGGAGATGCTAATCCATCTGAACTCGCACTCCACTCCACTCCACTCCTCGTGGTGCGGCAAGAAAAATGCTGATGTGTGAGTTATTGCGCTGCATATATACTGTACTATATGCGGATATGAAAAGTGCCCCAGTCCAGCCGGCAAAGTTGGCATGCTTTCTGGCAGCCCTACAGGAATGTTTCAGCCGCATTCACATCAAATCAAATGAAATCCATCATTTTGGAGGCTTCCAGGGAATGATATAAAGCATCTTGCACAACTCTGTATAGTATACACTATGTGTTAGTAGGTGTGTGTGTGTGTGTGTGTGTGTGTGTGTGTGTGTGTGTGTGTGTGTGTGTGTGTGTGTGTGTGTGTGTGTGTGTGTGTGTGTGTGTGTGTGTGTGTGTGTGTGTGTTGTGTGTGTGTGTGTGTGTGTGTGTCTGTATGTGTGTGTGTGTGTGTGTGTGTGTGTGTGTGTGTGTGTGTGTGTGTGTGTGTGTGTGTGTGTGTGTGTGTGTGTGTGTTGATTTGCATTTGTGTGACGAATGAGTGTGTCTTTGCAGCATTTTGTATAGGCGCCGTGTATAGGTGGCATGTGTGCGTGTGCGTGCGTGCATGCGTGTGCGCGCATGCACGTGTGTGTGCGTGTGCAATAACAGTGGAAAGCAATAAACTCTTCCTGCGAGGGCTCCTTTCAAGCTCACCGCCTTAACATTACATATAATCTCCACTGGGAGGCTCAATCCAGAGGATAAACACATAAACAAACAAACAAATATACAAGTGCACTGCTGGGCCAAAATCAGTCATGCGCATCAAGCACCATCATCTGCATGAGAGATCCCCACTGCTACTGCAAATGCTACTGTAACTCTCAATGTTTTGTCCTTACTTGTGGTCTGGGGTGCTCCCTCACTCAGTCTGGGTCAGGGAATGGGTCAAAGGGGTTGCGGTGAATTGTAGAACTTCATTCTTCAGCCAAGCATGTTCAGTACATTGCGTGAGGAGCCAGATAGGACGTCTCAATGTCAATATTCCTTCTTCAGTCATTTCCTACAGCCTCTTTCCTCGGTGTTGACCATCCTCCTGTGAAAAGGAGACACAAAGAAAGAATTGATGATGAATGGCACACAGTGCAGGCATGCTTCTATGGCATCTTGTTTCTCTCCCTGCACACATCATCTCATCTTTTTGTGGGATTAGACATCATCACTGTTCATCATAATCAGGGCTCTAAATAAACATTTTCCATCACCAGCCAAAAGGGCTAGTACTAACCCCAACTCCGATGAAGTTGGGACGTTTGGTAAACAGTGAATAAAATCAAAATGCTATCATTTTCAAAACATTCAATCTATTCATTAGATGGAGAATAGTGAAAAGACAACATATTAAGTGTTAAAACCGAGAAAAAATATTGTTTTGGGGGACATATGTACTCATTTCTAATTTGATAAATCCAACACGTCTCAAAAGAGTTGGGACGGGGATCAGTGAAATTTAGTAAACATCCAAATAAGATAAAACAACAAAGAAGAACATTTCAAAATTAATTGTACTGACGGACAATATAGGTGTCCAGGTATAAGATCATCACAGAGAGGCTGAGTCACTCAGAATTAAAGATGCAAAGGGAATAATTACCATAGTTATTACATACATTTTTGAATTGCCTTTGATTTACCACGATTGAGTGTATATAAGACATATTTTTGTTAATAAAATCATTGTATAGGTTCATGACATCATGAAATATATATTGGCTGTAGTCTCACTCTAATTCCTGGAGTGCTAGAGCTATTGAAAATTGACCATATTAAGAATGCTTAATGCATGAAAATGACACAGGGGTTTAACATTCTCCTAAGCACCTGAGCTCACTTGAAATAGACCCAGAAGACATGGGAAACTGTCCTTTGCTTACAGAAGTCAGCAGAAGTTGTAGAAGTCCATTCTTTTTGACAATAATAGAGCATTGCACATCCTGTGCTACAGTGAAAATGGACCATCCAACTTGTGTTAGTGCTAGCTTCAAAAGTCAGCCTCCATGATGGCATGCAGATGCAGTAGTGCATTGGTTAAGATGTTCTTACTCATCTGTAGAGTTAAATACAGTGCTGAATGGTATAAATGGGTTTTAAACAGCATGAAAAGCCACTCATGCATTATATTTTGAAGGGAGATCTTCGATTACTGCCGCATATTAAGGTCAAATTGCATTCTCTACTATGTTTTAACAGTTTGGCTCCATCATAAGGACCAGCATGTGATAAAATGGTGGGTTTTTGGTCAAGACCTGTCACACTGTAAGCACTACAGAAAGGAAAACATTGCAAAACATGACAAGGAATACACCCACCATTTAAGCTGGTGAAATCATGTCCAAGATAGGAATTAACACTGTTTTTTTATATAAAATCATCTCATCGGTTAATGTATTTAACTGTTAAGTGTTGTATTTTGTTTTTTTTTAGTCTTCCTCGACATTTGCTGCCATTTATTGTCCCCGTCCCAACTCTTTTGAGACGTGTTGGATTTCTCAAATTAGAAATGAGTACATATGTCCCCCAAAACAATATTTTTTCTCGGTTTTAACACTTAATATGTTGTCTTTTCACTATTCTCCATCTAATGAATAGATTGAGTGTTTTGAAAATGATAGCATTTTGATTTTATTCACTGTTTACCAAACGTCCCAACTTCATCGGAGTTGGGGTTTGTAGATACCAATCTTACTAGCCAAACAAACACTCAATAATGGTTCAAAGTGGCCAGTGCGGTAAATTGGTCTTTTCCACCAAATTTTGGCCAGTGGGCTGGTGTTAATTAAGAGTCCTGATCATGATTATGACAATGACATTGAGTTAATGAAATGTTCAATGTTTGGGGAACTGAGATGACTTCCATGACACAAAATAGTTTGTTGAGTTCCAAACTTGGTTTGGTGTTGTAGAATGTTGTGTGGAATCGTGATGCTCAGCTACAGTACTGTACATCTGCTGACTTTGAGCCATAAGTGACCAGACTAATGGCGGAGTGATACGAAACACAAGAAGCAGTGGCCAAAAGTCTCTTGCCATTGGCAGTGATCTAACAGTGAATTCGCAAGTTTGTCATTCAGAAATATCAGACGTGCGAACATTGGGGAGCCCCATTCAAGTGAACGTCACATTCTGCAGAAAGACGATGAGTCATACAAAGTATAAAAGCATCAGGCAGGGGGCAGGAGATAGAAAGAGTACTGATAAATTCCTAACATACGGAATAAAGCCATCATGGAGTGTTCCCTCTACATACTGTCTCCCTGGAAACTGTGTCTCCATACAGAGTAGTTAAAAGCCTACAGGACTTGTTTTTTTTACCTCAGTGGGACCTTCCTGGTTAAATAAAGGTCAAATAAAATTCATAAAAACATATTAACACAATACAATGGGCAGGAGATAATACACTCACGAACCCATTTTGACCGCAAAACGCCTGCTAAAAAGGCCAGTTTTCGCCTTTGTGCCATATGTATGGGCTACAGGCTCTTAGAGCAGAACAGAATTGTCAACGCTTGAACCTTCACTTCTTAGTCTCTGTAGTATGTAAAGAGATTCCATTTAAAAAAAATGATAGCTTGTTATTTGTGTAGGCTTTGTATTTAGACCAACTACGAAATACGAAACACACACCGTTACATCCCCAATGTGTATTTCAGACATCAGGCAACATATGTACTTTTAAAATGCATGCATCATTGAAAAGGGCATGAATGTCACTCCCGGGGTTAATCGGAAATATGCAAATGCAGATGCGGTAGGCGGCATAAAAAGTAAAACCACACAGATGCGTTACAGTTAAAATGGGTTAATAACCATTGCAATGTTAACAAGAAATAGAACTTAATTTAAACAAACACACAGCACATCATACAACAATACCAACATCCAACAACTAAAACAGTTAAGAACAGTTATTTTTAGAAGACACTTTAATTTATTCAACAATTTTCCGTCAATCAAATTCTTTTCCATCACAATTAGTTTACAAACTCCCAGTGTGTGTGTTTGTGAAATGTTGCAGCTACTATATTGGGTTAGTGATGGTTACTGGGTAAAAATAGTCCACTGATGATGAGCTGTTCTGTTCGTTTGTTATTTTTAATACCCACCACTATCCCCAATATATAAAACTGTCTTTCATACTGAGAGCAAAGAGAGAGTTTGGCAGACTGAGGCAGGGGCCAGACGTGCAAAACAATCCACGGCATCTGTCACTTTCTCCTTTATCTTAACTTAGAAAGGTCCAGGCCATACAAAAATAATGAGAGAGATGGAGGGAGGGAAGGAGGGAGGGAGGTATGGGTGGAGGAGAAGTAGGAGGAGGAGGAGAAGGGGGAGAACAGATAGTGCTATGCCCATTAAGACAACTTAAGGAAAATCAATCCCTTAGATGCAAGTTCAAAAGCTACATGCCGCACTGCCTGGCATGCAATGCAGATGAGCTAGCTAGCTAGACACCTGGGGGCTTTCTCTGTTTGCTACGTTTTGCTGGGTGTGGAGAGACAGTTTGTTAGGGCGAGGAGAGAGAGAGAGAGAGAGAGAGAGAGAGAGAGAGAGAGAGAGAGAGAGGGAGAGAGAGACAGAGAGGGAGAGAGAGACAGAGAGAGAGAGAGAGAGAGAGAGAGAGAGAGAGAGAAAGAGAGAGAGAGAGAGAGAGAGAAAACACTGACAGCGAGAAGGGAAGAAAACTGCAAGAAAAGAAGATAAACAGAGAGACACCGAGAGAGAGCGAGAGAGAGACTAGAAGAGAGGTCTTGTGTGTGGGTAGAGGTCTCTGTTTGTAAAAAAAAGCCTGTTTGGGTGCTTGTATTGTGTGTGCCAGTTTGTTTTCAAAGCTCCCTCTGCGTCATTGTCTAGAAATGCCCATGAGGT
>NC_085864.1:10247607-10257607 GCF_034702125.1 Engraulis encrasicolus | reverse complement strand
AGGTGGCCTCAATGCAAAATTCAATGGAAGCACAGTGTAGTGAAGGGGAGTAGAGTTGCCTGGCCGGGACTCAAAACCAGACCTGCTTGGGTAGTAAATTGGAGCTCTGATCGCTACACCAAAAGAGCCAGACTCATTGGCATGACATTCAGAACACACCCACAACCCTAGTGATGGTAACTCCAATATCAAGTTTATGAGCCTTGGTAGTGTGTCAGCCTTCGTAGTCACGCCCAGTGATTGGATACTCTGCAGAGTTCACCAAAGAGTATCCAATCACTGGGCGTAATTACGAAGACTGCAACCCTTCGAAGGGCGCACACTAGCCATTGGGAAACGGCCACAGGTTGAACCTTTGCAGACAACCTATTTTCATGGCACACAGTAATATGTAATCAAGGAACTAATGCCGTTTGTATTTTCAAATCCAAATCTCTAATTAAAATATGTTTTGAATGTTTAAATGTGGTAGTAATTAGAGTAAAGTGAACTTGTATTAAAGTAAACTTGTTAAACACTTGTTAAAAACTTGTTTGTCTTACAAAGCAGTGTGCGGTATGCATACATGTATGAATGCTCAATAATTATTTGCATTGGATACTGCTTTTAGAAATGAAAAAGGTGTTTTTACAATGCAAAAACATAGCCCAGGGCTGACATTACTATGCCTAATTACTTCAATGATAACACAAGAGATGATGTCAGGGAGGGCAGAGGAGAGTGCTCTCCTACTGTGTCTGGCCCTGCTCCACCCTCCGCATCTGTCCTCTATGATGTAAGTGCACTCAGGGCCGCTGACAGGGTTTGCCTGGCTCAGGATGAATTCCACTGAAAGCGCCCTCTTCTCAGACATACTACAATGTAATGACGACCCAATTCAGAGCCCCTTCTCCTCCCTGGGCCCAGAACACCTGACCTTTTTGTCCCCCCCCCCTTCTCAGCTTTACTGAGTGTATTTATGTATGTTGTTGTTGTTTACTTCGCCACAGGCATAGGCTGGCTCTCCTCCTTTGGGTCAGTGCAAGGCGGATTAGCACACAGTGGCTTTTGAGAAGGTGTTACACAGACAAGCAGCAGCAAAAGATACAAAAATATAAGAAGTCAAGCTAAAAAAGGCAAAAAAACTATTAAGAAGGCAACACCATGAACAACAACAGAAAGTGAATAAGTCAATGCAGAGGAACTTCAAATCATCAAAGCCAGATGTAAAAGAAAAACTTGCAATTATCTTCTGTAAAGATATTAAACAAAAACGTATTGTACTGTATTGTATCGTATCAGTAGGGTTAGGAAGGGGGGGGTCAGAGGGGGCGTTGCCTGGGGCGCAACTGATTGCATGACCACCAGTGTGTGTGCGTGTGCGTGTGCGTGTGCGTGTGTGTGGATTATGGTTATGGGGTGCGCAGCAGACACAGCAATGGGGGGGTGAGGAGCTAAAAGAGGGCTGGGATGCAGATATGACATCCGAATGGGCCTGCATAAAAAGACGCTCGAGGAAAGAGTCAAGCGGCAGCCCTCCTCCTCCTCACGCTGATTTACTGAAAACAAAAGCCGAGCACCTTCGGGCAAGGGTGGCTGAAGACGAGCAGAGGAGCGGACCCAAATGGCGGCGGCTTTGCACAATAACCAGGGTCCATCTCTCAAAGTTAATGGTTCGGAAAAGCTGGATGTCTTTAAGAGGCAACAAAAGGCCTCTTCCCTCAAGGGGCCCTATACACCACAAATCTCAAAAGCACTATCTCATCTCAACCCCCCCACTCCCCACTACCATTCACACAACACCACTCTTGGAGAGCAGTGTACCATACAGGCTCGTACGGCCTACGCACAACACAGGGAGCCACTGAGAGAGGGGATACACCAGAGGACAGTTACTAGAGATGCGGAAGTACATAAGTGAAAGAGAAGTGAAAGCAGGTGACACAGACTTGAACTGAGGTCATGGGGAGATGGGAGTACTCTGGCCACAGCTGACATAAGAATGTTACGTGTCGGTGGGAGTTTGGCTTAGCCGAGGGAACACAATCATGGATGAGCAAAAGCAAATGGCTGGAACTAGCATTTTTAAAAGAGGTTAGTAGTGGGCTTTTTTCCTTGGGCACCATTTCAGCTCACAATAACCCCCATCCCCCAGCATCCTACCCCGTCCTCAATACCTCCAACCCCCCAATCCTAACTTCAATGATGTACTGTATGTATTGAATCAATAGTCTAATTGCATAGTGTAGATAGGAAGAGTGTAAAACACCCATTTCCTGACACAGAAAAATTAACAATTTCAGACTGGAAGTATAGCCTACAAAACTCTATTGAATCACTTAATGACTGCTAAAAAAGTGACTGCGTTTTGTGACCTTTTTTGTAAAGTAGTGTAAAGTGCAGTGCCCATTTGTACAATCAAATGCCATAGTGCTTGACTTAACCTTCTAAGTGCACATCATTTAACCCAAGTGAAACACAAGCAGGCATAAACTAGAAGAAAAAACCCTCCCATTCTGCATTGGGGCTAAAATCAGCTTTTTTTTTTGCTAGTCAACCAATTTCCCTGGGCGTGTTGTAACATGTCCGCCTCCTTAGCTGAGTTCCACTGATTTAAGTACCTCAACAACAACAACAAAAAACAGCTGCTAACCTCATTCGAGATCTGATTGTACTTCAGTTTAACTTCCAGTTTGACAGTTGAAATATTGACTTCATTGCATCAATGACCAGTGAACACATACAGTATGTGTATGTACTTCTTGACTTCAAAGCTATACATCATAGCGATAGCGTAGGCACCAGATATGTCTACAACACTATATTTGATGCAGCTTTGAGTCAAGACTGACATAGCAATATTATGACAGATGTCCTGTCCACTTATTCAGCGATCCTGTGATCTGACAGGCCAAACATTAACATTCATGGCCTTAGACCGCCACTTTAATTTCTCTTCAAGTCATGTGCCACACCCTGTTATGGTCACATAATATTACCATAACTTTATAGCACTCCTCGTTTACTTTCATAGCTGTCATGTCGTGTGGAGGTGATTGACATGTTGTCAGTGTCCTGCTGATGATGATACGATGATGTGTTGAATCATGCATGTTCATTTCTTCACAGCATCGTGCCATAGAAAACAAATAAAAGCACAAAACTCAAATGATATACAGAACACTACAATATTGTGATCTATGTCTTTGTCTATGTCTGTCTTTCAGATTTCATCTCGCAACACAGGTTTGAACAAAGATTGAATTGAACGTAGACTTTTTCATCGGGCAGAGTGAATTGGATATAACAGTGCATGTGTGTAAACAAAGCAGGTACTGAAAGCAATGTTTCAGCCCTTAATGACTGCCCAAACTAAAGGCAAACACAAGGACACAGCCATGTCTTTCATCGTACCAACACCACCATTAAAATGACTGAGGGCTTCCATTTTTATTCTGGGACTATGCAGGGGTAAAGTGTGTGTCTGTGTGTGTGTGTGTGTGTGTGTGTGTGTGTGTGTGTGTGTGTGTGTGTGTGTGTGTGTGTGTGTGTGTGTGTGTGTGTGTGTGTGTGTGTGTGTGTGTGTGTTTGTGTGTGCGCGCGTACGTGCGTGCTTGTGTGTGTGTGTGCGTGTGTGCATGCGTGCGTGTGTGAATGTGTGTGTGTGTGTGTGTGTGTGTGTGTGTGTGTGTGTGTGTGTGTGTGTGTGTGTGTGTGTGTGTGTGTGTGTGTGTGTGTCCCACATGCGTCCCACTAGCCTCCCACTAGCCTTGCATCCTCGGAGTGACCTCTGAGCTACTCTGACAACCGCTGTGATTGTGCCCTACCTCAGTGCAAAAGCAGGTGTGACTCGAATACTAAGGTGTTTTTTTCTTTTCCTGTTCTGTGTTTGTGTTTCAGCAATCCTCGTACGGGTGAGGTACAGTAAAATGCTCCCCAGGCAGAAATGACAAACAGCCCCGCTTTCAGCGTTACTTAAAATTGCCAAATCAAACATTAAAGTTGTGGAAAATTTCCAGAGAACAGGAGCGGATGATTATGCTGCGTGAAGGCATTGTTTGTTATTTGGCTTGGATGAGAAACAACGTGAATAATTCATTGTTTTGGCATGAAAAATAGAATTGAGAAGTGGCGGAGTAAAAAAAGGCAGTGAGAAAAAGAGAGATCTGTATGCAGGTTGCAATTCTGCACTCTGCTACTTTACTTCACGACCCCTGGAAAAATAACTGAAAACATAATGTTTAGTATATTTTGAAGTATTCACACAGTGTTTAAAAAATACCCCCAGTGATCTTGAGATTTACTGACACTTGTTTAGGGTCATTAGTATTTGGGAAAGTGTGATGTTCAAAACATCCCAGCAAACAACAAAGACGTGCATGTCAAAAGCAGTGCAATGCTTTGATCATTCACTCTTACATTTTGTCAAATCCTAAGCACTGACAGATCAGGCAGAGATGTTTTAATGATCAGCATCTGCTGAAAATAAAACATATGCTTACCATAAGGTAGGCCTACTTTTTTAACTTCTTCCTGACGACTAAAATACAAAAAACCTCTGACAACTGCAGCTAAAAGAGGAACAGAAAAAGAAAAGAAATATTGTAGTAAAGCAACACTTGGAAGGTAAAACCACTTTCAGGAAGGCCACAAGCAACGCTTGTGAGCGTGAAGAAAAATGGCACTGACATTGCACTCGATTATTTCATTGTGGTATCTTGAGGTCCATTTCTTTTCCACATTTTGTCCTTCATCTGATTACTTCTTTTCCTCTACCAGCTTATCTGTTACCTGTGCCTGAATTCAGAGCAAATGTGCACAATAAATTGTGCTTCCAGTAGAAATGTTTCATGCATGATGTACCTGCACAGTACATTAAGTACAGTACATTCATTCAACACACAGAGACAGTACCAACAAAGCAGCCACACCTTAAAGTACCCTGCAACCAAGTTTCACTCACCATGACAACATGTCTGGCACTTTGGTGTCAGAGCCGAATCCATTTACAGCATTTTCCTGGCAATCTGCCATGCCCCCCCTAGCACCCCATCATGGCCCCCAAGGGGTCCAGGACAACACTTTGAAAACCACTGGTGTCACTTCCCTGTGCTACATCAATATAAATATATCCCCTTTGTATTTGTTCAAGCTTGCTACATACTGTAAATTCATTTTTTGTTTTCCAGAGTTTTTTCACATTCAACATAGAATCACGTTAATTACAGCAATCTACATTGTGCAAGGATAGCCTCAGAAATGTAATGTATAACACCGTATGAATTTCTGGGAGGAGTTTTTTTTTATAGCAGATGGTTGCTGTAGGGTTAACGTCATATGTTTCAAGCACAGATGGCTTGATAGCACAAGGCAAATGAGATAACAAGGCTGTTACAGATTGGCAAGTGTATTTCTGTATTATGCATCTGCTCGTTGCCGCTTTTCATTTGTGGATGTGTCTTTCACCTGTTCTTTTTGATTGGCAAATGGTTTTGTTCTTGTAACGGGCAATCAGATGCATTGTCACATCGCATTGTCACATTGCAACAACATGCTGCGTGGATCTATTCATCTCCAACCAGCCCTGGCTTTGGAAACTAGGTATACAACTAATAATACACTTATTATATATTTTTTTATCAAGTGCTAGATATTTACATACTTGTGTACAGTAGGTGATGAGCAAAGGGTTGTACAAATCCATAGAGCCACCTAAAAATGTAGATGGTCCTACTATAGTCTCTATTATGGTTCTATCGAGGCAAGACTGGGCTCGAAAAACGACCTGGGCATTTTTGGCAGACCAGCTCCTCACACAGCCCACCTGCTTTTCTGCGCTGAGTGGATCAGTCCATTGTCTATATTAGATGAAACAATGGGCTACCCTATCTAAATTACAGGCTGGTCTGGGGAAACAAAAACAACAGCACCAAAAAACGTCCCTCCCAAGAAACCACATCATCGGCCCATGAGGACTGGCTGGCCACCGGGAAAATGAAAGTATGCCAGATTACGAATCAAGCGCTGGGCTCCATAGCCCACGAAAAGGGAGTTAGGGACCCCTCAAGGGATGTTGAGAAGGGATACAGCTGAGATGGGGGCAGTGTTGATATGATAAATGATGTTGGGTGGGGGGAGTTGGTAGGCGTATGTGATGAAGAATAGGGGGGCATTTGACCAAAGAAATAGTTGAGAACCATTGACAAAATACCTAAGTGTATGAAAAGTATGATTTGCATTATATGAGAAAGATCATCACTGAGGGTGGATGGATAATAAAAAAATAAAACAAGATGTAAAAGAAAAACGGGTGCTTGGATCTCATAATCCAGATTTTGTAGCCCCACAGTGTTTCCATAAAGCAATGCAATGTCTGTAGGTCTGTAGGGGATTACAAGAATACCAATAAAGGCCTTTTATCCCCTGTTAAAATGTTCTTGCCAAAGGAACTGAATCACCCAGTTCTCTTAGTCCAAATTTCCGTTTGAAGTTCAAGCCAAAGACACAAGATACAGAAAAAAAAGAAACGTCATTGAAGGTTTGAGTTTATCCCACAGTGAACCTCTATGTATCGAACCATTTAAAAAAAAACCTGTTCTTTTTTGGCCAAGTCCCTCTAAGCCTCTGGGTCTTACCTGAGAGTGCTATACCTTATCTCTGTACAAAAAAATAACATTCCAGTTTTTAAAAAAGGGCCATTCCTAAGTCCCCAAGTGCTGCTACCTCTGATAATGGCTGAGGATTAGAATAGCTCAATTGGAGGAAAGTGTGTTCTGATTTTGGCTTGGTTGAAGTAGCAGCAGCAGCAGCCCAGCAACAATAACAACAACACAATAGCAGCTGCAGCAACAACAACATCAACAACAACAACAAAAGAGACAACAGCAAGGGCACTGTACACAATGTCAGCAAGAAAAAAAATATAACAGCATGCGCCGCTGAAAACAGTCGTTTACCATTTAGACGTCTTTTGAATAGCAAGTCTATAGACGTCAGTTTGACTCCACGAAATAAAGTACCAAGCTGGACAGCTGGCGATAATGTAGTGTGTAATGTAGTTTCATGTGTATTTACTGCGAGATTGTTGCACTGTGGTGGGATCAAAGTGACCGTGCGAAGGACGGAGGAGGTGGTGAACGTCGTACACCATAGCCAGGGGGTGGAAGGCTAACCCCCAGTGGGATGGAATAGGTGACTGACCCCATCCAGAAATTCAATGTCCACGCCCTCCCCCCCCTCAAAGCCAAGCTTATGCTGAGGCAACCTTTCAGGTCCCTAGGCGCACCCCTACCTGCCCACCAACCTGACCCCTATTGGCCGTCCACTACCCACCCCCACCCCATCATCATCATCATCATCATCATCATCATCATCATCTTCTTCTTCATCATCATCATCACGCTACAGTGAGCAAGACAGAAATGGGGCTTCTTGTTATTCAATGCATGAACATGAGCTGATGTTCTTGGGTGTGACTGTTTTGGATAATTAGCCATCCGTCAGGATGTGAAAATATTTTCAATATGCATTGCTCGAGGGTTTTACTGCATTGTTGCAAAGGTTGTTCTGAAACCTCTTATACCACAAAATTGTACATCGTCACACTCTCTGTGTTTCTACTCGATTAAGTGGAATTTAGAGAATGCATTTGCATATCCATATACAGTGGTTTTTGATGCCCAGTGGTTTGGGGGACAGTGTGTGTGTGTGTGTGTGTGTGTGTGTGTGTGTGTGTGTGTGTGTGTGTGTGTGTGTGTGTGTGTGTGTGTGTGTGTGTGTGTGTGTGTGTGTGTGTGTGTGTGTGTGTGTGTGTGTGTGTGTGTGTGTGTGTGTGTGTGTGTGTGTGTGCTTGCGTGTATGCGTGCGTGCGTGTGTGTCTGTGTGAAATTGTAAAAATGATCATGTTGAATTTCAACCTGCATGCAGATCTCTCTCTCTCTTTCTCTCTCCCCTCTCTCTCTCTCTCTCTCTCTCTCTCTCTCTCTCTCTATCTCTCTCTCTATCTCTCTCTGAGTAATTCCTGCCTCAACTGCAATTGTATCTAATCAAGTGGCCAATCCCTATGCAAAAAGAAGAAAAACAAAACGAGAAAGAGTGCAAACCCAAGGACAGGCGGATATACTGATTGTGGGCTTTGCATTTTTAAGAGACAGATTAGGCATGTTTAGTTGGAACAAAAGACAGATGTAAAAACATGAAGGCAAGCCCTCGAAAATTGGACAAAAAATATATTCATGCATGCATATTCATGCATGCATATTCAGCTGCTGCGGCAATCACGCTGAGCTGTGCAGAGGAGGGAGGAACAAAGAACATCCCACAAAATCCTTAGATTACATCTCTGAAGATGAGCAAAAAAACACATACAGCCAGCACTCACAATACTGCTTCTAGCTGGTCTGACATTGTGAATGACTATGAATGTGAATGGTGAATGGTGTACTGTAGATTTGAATATATTTGAATGATGATGTTCAACTTTTTAGGTAAGACATTTTCCTTGTTTTTGGAAAAGTTAATGAAAAAAATGTGTGTCAGAAATGGAGCAGAAATTGAGCTTTTACTGCGGGTCAGAGGTTCATTCTGTAACACTGCAGGGGGTGGGAGCTGTGAACAGGGGCGTAGCAGCAAACTGTGGGCCCTATGTTCAATCAGCTCCAATGGACACTCCCGGCCATATATCTACATAAATCAGACACTTTGTGGGCCCCCTATATATATGGGGCCCTGGTGGCTCAGTCACACTTTACCTCCCTTAATTGACACCCCTGTGAATGACCATTGCTCTTATCCAGTCTGCCCCATGACTAAGCTGTGTTGTACACCTTCAGATGCTACGCCTAATGCAGCCAGTCTCACACCCAAAGTGTGTGTGTGTGTGTGTGTGTGTGTGTGTGTGTGTGTGTGTGTGTGTGTGTGTGTGTGTGTGTGTGTGTGTGTGTGTGTGTGTGTGTGTGTGTGTGTGTGTGTGTGTGTGTGTGTGTGTGTGTGTGTGTGTGGTCTCTGAGTCTGTGTCTATGACGTCAAAGACATATATGGCCAGACCTCAATATACAGCATGATGCCAAAGGCTCCCCTTTTGTTGGACATCATGACGCACAAGGTGAGGCTAAACATTAACCTCTGCCTAAACCTAACCGCCACTGAAACATGCCATTTCTATGGTGGCACTATGCAACATAAAGGGAGGTATGTGTCATGATGTGACGCAAACAGTGAATCTTTGGCCTCATATCTTGAGGCCTGGTCAAATTAACAAGTGAGAGTGTGAGCCAGTGAGACTTACTGAGTGTCAAGCCATCCTACTGTAAGTGTGGGGTACTGAAACACAGCTGTTAGGTAGGCCTACATGGTGCAACACACCATATATAGTAAGAGAATAAGCTGCCTTTTGCAAACTTAGTAGGATACATTTAACGTGCATCCAAAGTGAGTCTTAAAAAACACCAAATTTGAGTATTTCGAAACTTAATAAGTGCCCAGCATTCCCCGCCACCCTCCCCTGTGACTGAGGCACCCATGAGCATGCACCGTCAACACACTCTGGTGCCAGAGCACTGTTCTCATGGCTACTCCATGCTGAGACATAAGATGGATTGGTGACACTTTATTGTAAAGTTCATGTCTTAGTCACTCATACATGGCTGTAGAAATATAAGGCTTTCTATTTCTACTTTTATTTCTATTGGCCTTCTCTGAAAACAGGTAATGTTCAGTCAGTTTGACAGCTCCTCAGGTGAAAGTGGTCCGAGGTTCTCCGAGGGTTCTAACTAGGTGTTTTATGACGTGCAAAAAGGGGCATGGCTTGGGATTGGTCAATTGATGTATAACCCCTTAATGCACGCCGTACCTCCTGTGGCACGCTGTAATAGACATTGAAAGTTATCTACTATAGAACTACACTACTATGACAGTGCACAGAGCCTTTAGTGATACATTATGACTTGGTCATTGCCATGCTGGTAACAGCTAATTTATAATGCCGTGTCTTAAGGGGTTAAGACACGTGTTGAGCAAAGCC
>NC_085864.1:10225107-10240107 GCF_034702125.1 Engraulis encrasicolus | reverse complement strand
AAATTGCACATTGTCACACTCCCTGTGTTTCTACTCGATTAAGTAGAATTTACAGGACACATTTGCATATCCATATACAGTGATTTGTCATGCTGTGTGTGTGTGTGTGTGTGTGTGTGTGTGTGTGTGTGTGTGTGTGTGTGTGTGTGTGTGTGTGTGTGTGTGTGTGTGTGTGTGTGTGTGTGTGTGTGTGTGTCTGTTTATGTGTGTGCGGGCGTAAGTGCGTGCATGCGGACGTACGTGCGTGCATGTGTGTGCGTGTTTGTGTGCATGCTTGTGTGCTTGTGTATGCGTGTGCGTATGCGCGTGCGTGTGTGTGTGTATGTGTGTGCGTGTGTGTGTGTGTGTGTGTCTGTATGTGCGTATGTGTATGTGTGCGTGTGCGTGCGTGCATGCGTGCGTGCGTGCGTGCGTGCATGCTTGCGTGCGCGCGTGTGTGTATTTGTGTCAGAGGATATCTCTTTCTCCCTAAGTGGGCCAATACAACAGCTTGTCC
The DNA here is from genome assembly GCF_034702125.1 of Engraulis encrasicolus. Classification (NCBI taxonomy): domain Eukaryota; kingdom Metazoa; phylum Chordata; class Actinopteri; order Clupeiformes; family Engraulidae; genus Engraulis; species Engraulis encrasicolus. The sequence goes on along the minus strand of NC_085864.1, from coordinate 10,239,611 downwards.
CATATGGATATGATGACACTGACCGGGTCCATCTGAGCCCTGCTGCTGACTGCCAGATCTGGGGCCCAAGGAGGCCTGTTCATTGGACGCTGGCCGTACGGCATAATGAAGTGTTGGGACATTTGGACATTTGTTTTCTTGACCCCAATGAGCTAATGTGTGTTCTCAAGCAAAGAAATTTGCATAGCATCCTTCTCTCTCTCTCTCTCTCTCTCTCTCTCTCTCTCTCTCTCTCTCTCTCTCTCTCTCTCTCTCTCTCTCTCTCTCTCTCTCTCTCTCTCTCTCTTTCTCTCTCTCCCCCCTCTCTCTCTCTCTCTATACATGTATATCTATCTACCTATCTCTGTCTCTTTCTCTTCCTTAACCAAGCGGTTCCCAAACTGGGAGCCGTGACCCCTAAGGGGGTTGCAGAGGTACTGCAGGGGGGTAGTGGACAGAAGGGGCTGTTTGCATAAAACCTTGCATTTTCATTTTTCATTGACATGAGGGTTATGAAATGTGTGAGGCAAACACATGTCGTCATTTCGGTAAGGGCAGACTTCGATGTTGCTATAGCTAGTTAACTTGCTTAATCAATATCCACATATTAATATAGAAATATAGAAAGAGACATTCCCGTTTAGTTTGCTGGGTCACGCCCAAGCATGTGCACTGACAAGTAGCACTCCGTCCATACAGGGAGGTGCATCGCGTTGATGTACGTTGAACAGCCATACAAATGTGAGTAGGGCCTAATACATGCATTTACCTTTCCTGTGGTTTATATTAAAGTTTAACAAAAAAAATATTTTTGAATTTTGAAAATAGTTGGTGGGGGGGTCACAAAAAATATCCTTAGGTGGAAAAGGGGGTCCGAGTAAAAAAAAGTTTGGGAACCACTGCCTTATGTGAACCCTACCTCTGATCATACATGAACACAGCAGTTTTACTTGGGAACATGTTGTGTCGCACAAGCATGAACGCACTTGTGACAAGAAAAAAACATGTAAGCGTGTAAAAACGATGAGATCAATTGAGCATTTAGTACCTATGTAGGACCCTCCAGGGGACTGGCACATAAAGTGCAGCTGTTCTGCGTCTCTCTCTTCCACTCTGCCAACAATGTCACCATCAACCCACCACCCACCACCAATACCACCAGCACCACCATCAACGCCATCCCCGCCAACGCCGCCCCTTTCGTACCTACCCCTCGTCAGAAAAGAGACACGGCAGAGGGCAAAGCCATTTCCCTCTACGCCTATTCCGACGTGAATCGCATCCATGACAGGCATGAAAACACCCCTGCGGATCTCACTGCCTTGGCTGGCAGATTGCATCCCTCTGACAGCCCTTCCCACTGATAGGCCCCTCTGCCAAGGAGCTCAGCTCTGCTCCGCTCTGCTCTGACGCCCTCACTCTTCTCACTCTCACTCTCCCTCCTCTGTCCTCTCTCTCTCTTTCACTCCTGTCGTTCATCTTCTCACTCTGTCTTTCTCTTTTTTCTCTCTCACCATTTCTGCTCTTTGGTTGTCTTCCGTTCTCCATCTCACTCTTTTGAATACTTTTTCTCTCTCTCTCTCTCTCTCTCTCTCACGGTCTAGCCATTGCTCTCTCTCTCTCTCTCTCTCTCTCTCTCTCTCTCTCTCTCTCTCTCTCCCTCTCTCTCTCTCTCTCATTTCCTCTCACAAACACACACACCGTCTCTCTCTCCATCTGACTTCCTCATTCACTCATTTTTTCTCTCACCATCTCTCCTTTTGAGTGTCTGCCTGTCTCAATATCTCACCATGTCTTCGTCACACTCTCTTTCTTACCACCTCTCTCTCTCTCTCTCTCTCTCTCTCTCTCTCTCTCTCTCTCTCTCTCTCTCTCTCTCTCTCTGCTGGATGCATGTCAGGGGGATACAGCATGTGGATATGTGTTGTGTGCTGTCCTGTGTGTGATGTGAGGAGCATGGCCAGCTGCATCAGCAACTTCCTCTGAGCATTAGCGTGGTATTAATGTCAGCCTGACATTATATGCTCATGTGCCAGTATCATATGGACACTGTATTCCATGGTGGTGGCTCGAAAAATGCTGATGCTTTCGCTTTTTTTCTGTCCTTTTTGGACCTTTGGCAGGTGATTAATTCAGGGCGTATGGTGTTTTTTTTAAATCTCAAAATAAAAAGTGTACTGATCTTCAAATCGCATTACCTATTATGAATACACGATATAAATCATGAGATACATCTAAAAGGTGATTAAAGCAAGCCCTTTACTGTATCTTTGAAAGAATATACAGCGTATACCACCGTATTTCACCAATAATGTTAACAGTTACACAGGCTACGTGTACATGATGTTTTTAAGTCCGATTTAATAAATGCGATTTAAATAGATCGGATTAAGAGTTATTTTGCGATGTGTATACATGCCACGAAAATCGTTGCCTCAGGCGGACTGAAATCACAACATTTCCCCCTTTCTCCCTGGATCATTTACAATGCTACATTAGCTACCCTGTTAGCATAGAAAAACGAGTGGTCAAATGGTAATGTGGAGTAACTTTGTTGTGCTTCATTACTTCGTGGGGCACTTTTACATCAATATATGGAAGCCATAACATTTATAGTCGCTTAGGGACTTTAAATTAAGCAAAACTTTCATGTGAAAATCAACAGGAAGTGCCGCCATGTTTTTCTCACTGGCAAAGAGCACAGTCTCTTGGCGCCATCATGTGGTCAACGAGCATGCGTGGAACGACTGGATTTATTGTAATTCCGAATAAAAGGTTACATGACAGAGGAACGTGTTTAATTGGATTTAAAAGAGGAATAAACCACCCACTTCCATCGGACTTAAGTTTAAATCGGAATAAACTTAAATCCTGTTCGGTAAGTGTTTACATTATATTTTTAGAGCGGAATTAAGTTTTAATCAGATTTAAAGTGAGTTAAATCGGACTTAAGTGTCTCATGTAAATGCATAGACTGCCCCTTAAAAAAGGATGGAATCATTAAACAATGAAACAAAAAGTGCTGCCCATTTCATGAATATCTACAAAGTCATAAGCTATTATTTACTAGTCTGACCAAACTACAGTGGGTTTTTCAGACATTATGATTCAAAATGGAGGACATGGAGGAAATGCACCTACCTTATTCATGTTTGAAAAGTATATATATTCCAAGTCATAATGTATACTAACAGGAAACATTGATTGTTATGGTACATTTATACAAAGAATATAATATTTATGAATTGGCAGCATACATTCTCGATATAAAGTAGGCTACAACAAAAAATAAAAATACTCTGCCTTTACATCAAGTGAGCCAACTTCCCTTTTCCTTTCAAGGATTGTTCAGTAGAACCATATTTCACTATTAACGGTGACAGCTACGCTGATCCTTAACAAATGCACACAATCATTAAGAGCAATATGCCCCGAATGTGCCAAAGAGTCGTAAAGCGTGCATTAAGGCAGTCAACCAAACTTGCGTCTCCCTCGTTAGCATTCCGTGGTCAACATGCTTGCTTGTTTGTGTGTTTGTGTGTGTGTTGAGCGTTTAAACCCGTGGCACGTGCGTTGTGGCTCACCAACAGAGAGAGGTGAGGTGAGTCAGGCTCATTAAAACCCAATGCTGCCGTACGCAGAGCTCTTCGCTAGGAGCATTAGCGCCGTCACTCTGTGCTCCATTTCCCCGTGAATGAGCCATGCCGCCGCCACTTTGCTGTAAATCTGTTCTTTTCAATAAAAAAACGCCCCTCCCCAACCTTCTCCTTCTCCTTCCTTCTCTCCTCCCTTTATTCGGTCCCATCCTCCTTCTCCTTCTTTTCAATAAAAAACACCTCCTCTCCCCGAGCTCCCCCATCTTCTTCCTTGTCTTTCTCTTCCCTCCTTCTCCCCTTTTCATTAAAACACACTCCTTTTCCTCCATCTCCTCCTCGTTCTCCTCTCTCATTCTCTAATCCCTCCTTTTTCTCCTTCTTAAAAAAAATGCCTCCTCTCTTCCACATTTTCCTCCCCCCACCACCTCCCTTCTTTTTCCTGGTTTTCCGTAAAACAGCACTTACTCTACCTTTCCTCCACCTCCGTCCTCCTCCCTACCCGCTCTCCCTTTCCTTCTCTTCCCCTCCTCCCTCCTCCCCCCCTCCTCCCCCTCCTCTCCCCCTCCTTCTCATCCCTCCTCTCTCCTTCTCCTCCTTCTTTTGGAAATCCTCTCTCCCGCATTTACTCGTCCACCTCCCTCCTTCCTTTCAATAAAAAACACCTCCTCTCCCTCTATCACTCCTTCTCTCACCCCTTTAATCTAAAATATTTTCAATTACAAAAACCTCCTCTCCCTCTCCTCTACGTCCCCCTCCCTCTCTGCTTTCTTTTCTATTAAAAATGCCTCCTCTCCCCATCCCCTACCACCTCCTCATCTCCCCCAGCTCCTCCTCCAGGTCCTCCTTCTCTCTACTCCATCCTTCTCCAACTTCTTCTCAATAAAAAAGCCTCCTCTCCCTGACCCCCTTCTCCACCCTATTTCTCCCCTTCGCTCTCCTGCTTTAGTTTGTCCTCCCTCCCTACCTGCCTGCCTCAGTCTCATCCCTTTTTTTCAATAAAGAACTCCTCCTCTCCCTGACGTCCTCTCCTTCTAACTTCTTCTCCCCTCCTTCTTTCCTCTATTTCATTTAAAAAACACCTGATCTCCCTCACATCTTCCTCCTCCCTCCTTCCAGGCCTGTCAAGACCAAGCACACAAACTAGACGATTGCCTATAAGGTTATTATGCCTAAGCTAGTTATGCTGCCTCCTTGTATGACAGCGATGGAAAGTTTGTGAGTGTGGCAACACCTCTCTAAACTCAGTTAAAGTACAATGATAACGCTATCGAAATCTCTTTTCACGGTGGTCCTCCCCAAGTCACTCTTTGCCTTTCAAATACCTTGAAACGGCCCTTCCTCCTTCTCTCCTCCCTTCTCCCCATTCATCCTGACCACCTGGCTCCATCTCTACCTCTTCCATCTCCAGAGATTCATTTTCTTGTTTTCAATTTGGGCTGAAATATTGGGATTAAGTATCAGGTTGCTGTGTGCTGACGACTGTGGTCAGTTGACTTTGATTACGTTTTCTTTTTCTTTTTCTTTTTCTTTTTTTGGTGTTCTTGCCTGGAGGAATGGACCCTTCTATTACTACAAACACACACACACACACACACACACACACACACACACACACACACACACACACACACACACACACACACACACACACACACACACACACACACACACACACACACAAACAGGCACTTACTACACATACGGTAGCCACTCTCTTTCTGGCTAACATTACTGTCCTTTCCCGGCTCCTATAGTGCATCTACACACATGAAGCGGTGATGCTGCAGGAAGATGGGTTTTCTTTAAGCTAATGAGAACGGTCAAACGCAATATACTATTCTCAGTAGTGCCTACCACTGAACGACATTGAGTGAAATTAAGCCTGACTTTGAGCCCGACTCCTCTGAACCAACTTATCATATGATGCTGGCCAGCTTTCAAGGCGGGCACGATAACGCGGACATAATTAAAACAACCGATCTGCTTCACGGCAGTGGATGTGTCCAGCGAACAGACTGGTCGACATTCACACGCATGTACACACCCACACGCTAGACACACAAACATTTGCAGGCACGGACACATGCACACCAAACACACATGCGCAAGCATGCAGGCACGCACGCACACGCACACACACACACGCACACATGCACACCAAACACACACACACACACACACACACACGCACACGCACATGCACACACACACAAACATATACACACATGCAAAAACACACACAGAAACACACACACACACGGCAACACAAACACACACATACACACATAAACACAGACAACAGTACACAAACACACACACACACACACACACACACACACACACACACACACACACACACACACACACACACACACACACACACACACACACACACACACACGATACACATACACAAACACACAATGGGCCACTGCAAATCTTCGTTGCTATATACCAGCCTCTCCATGAGCGGATTTACATGCTATTATCTCCTTTCATCCCGCGAGTAAAAAAAAAAAAACAATTCTGTCCATCAGAAAAGAGATTACAACAGACCTTGATCCTACGAAATCATCATCCAATCACTGGCACTTGTCAAATGGCTCCCAACCAACAGCAAAGCGAGACGGCAGAGCAGAGACAGAACACAGAGAACACACTGAAGCCGCATCAGTATCATGTAAGCACCATATCATCTCTGCTGAATCATACAAATCTATGACCCACTGCTCTGACCTCTCCTGCCTGCCAGGGGCAAAGCTATAGGGGAGGCGAGCAGGGCATTTGACCCTGGGCCCAGGGCCCTGCAGTATTGGTGGTGGGGACCCTATTATGACCGTTGTAGAATGTATGGGGGGGGCATACCAGTGTTTTGGCCTGGGGCCCTGTGTGTGATTGTTCCGGCACTGCTGCTTGTCTATTCGCTGCATAAAGTTTTGCATGCTATACTCTACTTTCCTTGCCAGCCAGCAGCAGCAGCAGCAACAAAAGGGAAATGTAATCCGCTATCAGTGTGTTGTGTTCACAGAAGCTTCCTGTCAGAGAGGGTCATGGTGGTGGAGCAGCAACATCTGGCAAATAGAGACAGTGGCGAATGAAAAAAGAAACAATGTGAGAAGAAAATTTGAAAAGTTCAACATCATGGTTGCAGGCGGGGAGGAGGGAAAAAAAACCTCACAGAAGGTCAAAGCTGTCAATCAAAAGTATGTAGGGCCCTGACAAGGTTGGACTGGGCAGATGATGAGTGTGAACATGGGTCTAAGCCAGCTGGTTTAGAGAAGCAAGTGTGTGCACAAGCACAGACACACGCACACGCACACACACACATGCATGCACGCGCGCGCACACACACACACACACACACACACACACACACACACACACACACACACACACACACACACACACAAATACACACAAATACACACACACACACACACACACACACACACACACACACACACACACACACACACACAGACACACACGCACAGACAGATGTGCGCACGCACTCACACACACTTGCACACACACACACACACACACACACACACACACACACACACACACACACACACACACACACACACACACACACACACACACACACACACACACACACACACACACACACACACGTTTTACATGCTATACATTTCTGCCCTGTGTTATACTTTTCTTTTTCTTTTCTGTATTCCGGTGAGACTCATGGACATGGACAGGAGCCAAGTGTTTGACACAGCTAAAGGAAAGTGAAGCAGAGCACATTTTGCCCTGTTTGACCTTAAGGCTGCTGCCTCCTCCGTGACATGCAGAATGTTTGCACCATGTCTTCTGGATCAAACCGGTCAAACTGAATCAAACCGCGTGTCACCAAAAACACTTTTGAAAGGTTTGATTGGCTGGCATTTATATGGGTTGTCATTTTTGGCATGTGTACACAAAATACAGACGGTCGAACCGGAACACATCAGTCAGCATGGAATGAAGCTATATCCAAAGACAACAACTGCATATTGATGCAAGCGGTTAGCTGATTTGTTTAGATGGTATATTAAAAAATGTGGAAGCAAAACACAATATCCCTAAAATTAAAATTATGCCATGCTCAATAACTCACAATTTTCATTACTGTAAAATGTTATCTGCTTCCTCTGTGGGATAAGAATAGCCTACCTGCGGGGCATCCCAAATCAAAATTACATGCAACATGTACATTTAGAAGAAGAGGGCCTTGCTCAATTGTGCCTCGATCCCTTAGGCCTGCAGTAAAACTCAAGAGCACTATTTGCGCCAATGGAACCTAGAACACCAATTTAGAGTCCTAAATGAGTCCTTGAAAGGCCGTACAAATTATGCTGAGGCTTGAAAAATCCACATCATTTACCGCTTTTAATGCTGCAGCGCCACAGGTCTTCTGTGGTTATGCCTTTGAGGAGTGACTATAAACAAATGGACACTGACTGCAAAATTATGCCATCAAAGATGCTGGCAACATTAAAGCTGGCTTGGGGACTGCTCTGGATCTTAGCCCCTTTCAGATTATATTTACAGTCTATTTACTCAGCGTATACGTTTATTGCTGTTTCTGTTCAGCATCAAAGGGTAAAAGCCCCAGTGTGGCAGAGCCTGGTGTTTGTGCTGCATGGTGGGGGAGGAGTTGGCTATGCATTGGATTGCAGTGTAAGTGTACACCTTGACCTGGACCCTGCTTTGCTGGTAATGTATCCTACTGTAAATACAATCCCTGCCGACTAACGCCTAATCTCACCACATGCCCACCTTCACCCGCATCACTGCTATACCGTAGGAGCAACGGAAGTCAATCCCTCCACACCAAGCTCTACCCCCGGTCCCCTCTGGCTATTGTGCCAATGTAAGTAAAATCCCTCCAATCCTGCCGAGGGTTTCCAATCCCTCTCACCCGCCCATCCAACTCCCTGGGGAGAAAATAAGGGACACTTCATTCGTGTGGGGGTGTGGGAGTCCTTTGGTGTTTCTTAAATGCAATTTCCTGCACTTTAACCAAATTGCATCCCATTTCAGCTCAACATCAACATGAAACTGTACTTTTGTTTCTAACCATACTTTTATCTCCTTGGTCAAAGCCATTTGCTAAATGTATGTAATGTAATGTAATACTGTAAACACCAGATTACGTATTTCAATAGGTAGTTGGCAACGTAACCCTGCCCACAACAACCCCCCCCCCACCCCCAAGGCCACCAGTCACCAGTAGATTAGCAATGTGCGTAGGCATGATCCCTCCCAAGCAAAAACCAACCTCACCCCAAGCCAGATCACTGCTAGAAATACTATAACTAAAATCTCTCAATACTAACGTTGTCCGCTCATCAGTGCTATCAGCAATGGGCTATACGTCAATCCCTCCACATACACCAACCCCTCAACCCTCCTTACAGCAGAATCAACGTCAGGTCAATCCAATCCACACCAAGCCCCACCCCTCATCCCTCCCTGCTTATAGTAGTAATGTAAGTAAAATAACCCCCTACACACACACACACACACACTAAAGTAGCAATGTAAGTACAATCCCTCCACACACACCAAACCTATCCCCAACCCTCCAACCCGCGCCCACCTTCATTTCCGTTATAGTTGCAATATCCCTGATGAGCGGTTCGCATAAAGAGCTTAGCAAAAAAAAAAAAACATGTGATGGCTTTTACATTTATGAAAACATGGCTATTACAGATTAGGTTATTGTACTGTGAACCCAATTATGCACATGCCTATAAACTGTTTATGGTGATTTTTCGTCATTAAATGTCTGTTTGGATACACCCAAAGGTGCTACCATGCTGTGAGAAACTTTCGTATAATATGGCTATAAAATACTAATGGGTCTACATTACTAATTTGGCAACAGAACATGTTATGCTCTGCCTCAATCTTACAGCCCTTTTCAGAAATTAATTTCAAAGTAAATAACCTTTATTACCTCATATACATAAACAGAAAGATTAGGTGAGAATAAAAGAAAATGTTCCAATTTAAAGGTTCTAACTTACAGCAATATGGATACCGTAAATTAACTACATAAACTATATCCTACCCCTCAAAATTAAAGTTTGATTAAAAAGATAGATAAAGATAACCACGTCAAATCACAACACAGCCTTTCATAACACAGCCTTTCACAACAAGCACTTGAGCATTACCCAGGTGAAATAGATTATGATGCTAAATGGAAAGCATAGCGTATGCCATAGGGCAAAATAAACCAAGCACAGGGCCTTGGTGGCTGGCGTGTGGGCAGTCATGCATGGTGATCAGAGGTTGAGAGAGAGGAGGACTAGAGCAGTGTTTCCCAACCAGGGGTACGTGTACCACTAGGGGTACGCGAGCACACTGCAGGGGGTACTTGGAAAAATGAAAAAATGTATGGAGCATAGTCACATTGGGATATTAGAGCATGAGTGAGGGGGCACTCGTGGTATGACTAAAAAGGCTTTGGGGGTACGTAAGACAAAAAAGGTTGGGAAACCCTGCACTAGAGAGAGGGGAGAGGGCCACTGGGGAGAAGAGAAGAGAAGAGAAGAGAAGAGAAGAGAAGAGAAGAGAAGAGAAGAGAAGAGAAGAGAAGAGAAGAGAAGAGAAGAGAAGAGAAGAGAAGAGAAGAGAAGAGAAGCCATCCTGCCATAGGGCCTGTGCAGGGTTACTGTGCCATTGATAGCTCAGTGATGGTGGACCCTGTTAACCTCATACACTTTACCAGCAAAAGGGCTGTGGAAAGGCTTTATAAGGCTTTGTAATATTAACTAATGATCAATAAAACATTTACAAACATTTGTAAATGAGTAAGAAATACTATGTTGTCACAGCAGACATGGGGACGTTTGTCCCCCAAAAAGCAAAAGAGATGGAACCACTAGATATACTGTTGAAGTGTCCAGGTAAAGACAGTGTAACAGCGCTACACAGGACCTGATTGATGCACAGGCTAGATATGACTGCAGCCATCTGCCAGGGGGCCCTTGATTCGCCAAAAGTGAAAAAATGCAGAGTTATGACAAGATCCAAAATGTAACAATTCATCTACTGTTTTGAGTACAGCTGGTAGGCACATTGTCCTTAATATAAAGCTCTTAATTATAACACTGTCTATATACATTTGTCACGTGATTTGCTTTCCAGGGGGCCCCACAGCAACCCGCAGCCTAGGGGGCCCAGGCCATTTTAACCTGGACTTGTCGCTCCACATGAGTAACAGACAGCATGTAACATTATGTAATTGTACGACATATTTAGGGTTAGAGTTAGACATGACACAGTGTAACTGTAACTACACAATATTACATGTTGATACAGATGCCATACAATAGATTGTTAACAAATGTATTACCACCCACACTTTTAAAGGACCGGAGGGCTGAGGGGCAAAGGGGTCATTTGTTCAAGGCCCAGGAGGCGATGGAGGCTTTGAATTGGATCCTCATAACATTATATGTAGTGGGAAAGGGGCTTTCAAATGACTTTGTTCCATGCCCGATCAAAGTTGTCAGCTGACCTGGCCAGAACTGTCCCTGACAGGCTGCCACCTTCTGCAACAGGACGCAACAAGATGTTTTCGGAAATACCAGGCAGTGGCTGCTGACTGTGCCAAGAGAACGTGTTTTAGATGGGCTGACATGGACATCCTGATATTACTCACCTGCTTACATAATGTAGCAGAGATGCTCAAGCTGACCCTAGACCTCCACTTGACAGAGCGGATGCAAATTTAAGATGCAACCCCCCCACCCCCACGCACACACACAAACACCACTCTCTTTCTCTACAGTATTCCCCTACTCCCCATCCTTCATCTCCTCTCTCTCTCTGCCCTTCTTTCCTCGCTCCCTCTCTTTAACGTCTTCCCCCACCCCTGCAACTTCTCTACCTCTCTCACCTCCCCTCCCACTAGCTCTCGTCCCATCTCTACCTTCGTCTCTCATCCCCTCTTCCCCCCTAAACTCCTTACCTCTGACAGCTTTGACAGGCCCTGACATTCTCTGTCACAGTGATGTGGAATTTGTTTTGGCCAAGGCAGGTTATGTCACTGCACCACTTTACTGTCTTCCAGACAGGTGTTTCCGGATGACGGTGCCTTGGTTTTTCTTCCCCTTCAATATTAGTCAGTCAATTCAGGTACGTACCTAGGGACCGGTTCGCTCCAGTATTGTGAATGAAAAAGTTGGAGCCGTAATACCTGAATAAAATATTGTATGGTCAAAAAGTAAATGTTTAGGCGAAGTTGCGTTTAAACTTCACTTAAAGGTGCACTGTGTAATATTGTTAGCAGTTTATTTGCAGAATTCATGCCGCCCATTCACAAATGTTAACCATTTTTCACAAATACTTAACACCACTTTCAAATTCTAAGTATTCATTATGAATTGTACTTTCCATACATGAAAACCTGGATCTTCTCCATGTCCGCCATTTTGAATTTTTAGCTGCTAAACGTACTATACTTTGATCATACTAGTAAATAGGCCTATTAGTTTATTATTTATCAAATATTCATGACAAGATTAAATTTGGAAATAGACAGCACCGTTTCAATGAGCAGGATAGTTGTAATGACCAATGGCAATGACCAATTTGTAGTACATCATTAAGACCCATATGTTATGTCATAGTAGAGTGTAGTACTATGGTACCTTTCAATGACTATTACAGTGTCCCACTGGTGGGACAGCATGCATTATGGGGCTACAGAATAAGAAAGTATGGCAGACTGCCTGAAAGGCTCCGGACCTTTAAGAGTTATAGCATAAAATTGGCAAGCTAAATCCCCCCACTAAATCATATTGCCTCCTTTAAAGAGCAGTCCACCTCATTTCAAGAAATTGCTCATATGTGGATAAGCCCTGGTAAAATATGAGAACACATAGGAAACCTAGTTTAACAGTATAGGCACAGTAAGCATAGCAATGGAAGTCTCTGGTACTAGATGAATGTCCTCAAATGTACTTATATAAACCACTTTAACATGAATGTAAAATTCACCAGAGCGCAGTACAGCTGTATAATTCAGTCAAGTTATCACTACTGGCTTGATTCAAATAGTACCATTTACTTCCAGTGTTTATACTAAGCTATGCTAATAAGTACCGAACACACTCAGATGGAAGTTATAAACACATGTGATATGTAATACTTGGAAATACTGCAGTGATATGTAACACTTGGAAATACTGCAAACCTGTGAAAATCAAGAAAGGGTGGACTGTTCCTTTAAGCATAATCCGCTCTTGATTTCACTCACCATGCAAAAAGGGTTTAGGGGTGTTGGTTTTTAATGTGGAATGCATTGCTATGCACATATTGTTGCCAAGGTTCTTTGAGCAGCTATAAATGATCAATGGATATGACAGAGGAAGTCAAGCGAACAGCGGCCACACTGTATGCATACAGTACAAAGGCTTTACCTTTGAACACAGACAAAACTAAATTATACATGACAGGAACATGGTAACTAAAGTTGAGCCACACATATGTAGTACTACAATACTCACAGGTCATTCAACAAGGGATACTTTCCTTTCATGTGTGGGTGGGGATGGGGCTACAAGACATGTTATGCTGTGAAAATATTTTTTTCGATTTTGCGTCACCATTCTGAAATACTGAGCCTTATCTGCACTCCTCCATCATAATCTGCTAAGTTACTGCACGGCTGTGAAAAGGTTTAATCATATCTAATTGGTAATTAAGTGCCATTTCGGTTTCAGGAACTGTTACGTTGATGGTGAGTGATGTTGTACAGAGTGCACCTTTTTTACACCTCAGGCAGTTGTTTAAAACTGGCTCAGTCAGATGTTTCAAATTCACAGAGGGTCATTTTTATATAACCTTTTGAATTTTTATAACCTTGCTTCACAACCCACCTTTGTACTCTGCAACAGCATTCAAGCCACACTGCTTATGCAAGGCTCAGCGTCTGTGCGCTAGACTGAGTAATATATTCTCTCGACAACCGAGACAAAATCTGTGGGAGTAATCTATTGATCATAAACTGCCACTCTCTGCAAAAACAAATGTTGGGCCTACCGTACGTTTCTACGGTATACCTTTCTTATGAAGAGGGCGTGCAAAAGAGTGGTGTGCCAACGCAATTTTTTCCCCATGTGGAATGTACAGAGCCTGTCAACATTTCTGTGAGAAAACATCAAGAAATGTCGGCCTTGCCCTTTATCAACTGCGCTCCACACCCCGTGGCCCGTAAAGGTTACCATGCAACCGCCACCCACACCATAGTAACAGTCTCTATGTACCTCCTGAAATGTGTACTAACACATGTCTCTGGGCAAATGAATTACTCCATTTGGAATGCGATCAGCATTTCGCTCCGTCGTTTCCCCCCGGTTATAAAGTCTACATTAGGATCCACCTCAGAGAGCAGCGAGAGAGTCAAGAGTGCGGTCCTGAGGACATCAACGACGTGCCAGAATGGGCGAGCACAGCGCAGGCCATAAAAACCAAAGGGCCTTGCGGATAATGAGCTCACGCGAGGCCCTTGGAAAGCAGTTAGACCCTTCGCGACAATGAAAGAGCCATTGTGATCCTGTGGCGTCTCAATTGTACCTTCCCCTTGGCTGCGCCTTCGCACTGCATCAATCACCACCCCCCGACAACGGTAATTAATCTTAATGAGAATACGTCACGTTAAGTGTTACTGTTGTCTTGATAATGTCCATTCCGCACGGTATATATGCCATGCCACCGCATCTCAAAAATTCCTCCCATAAAATGTTCAATGAGGGGAAGGGGAGAGATACGGAGGAAACATATCTCCTACACGCAGCATCCGATCCTGTAATGTGAGACAGACACATTTCTGTGTGATCAAAGAAGGAGGAAGGAATGGTAATAGCGTGAGAGAGCTCATCTTACCAAAGGCTCCTGTAATGCTAGCTC
>NC_085864.1:10212607-10220107 GCF_034702125.1 Engraulis encrasicolus | reverse complement strand
GCCCGTGGAGGTTCAATGGCAGGATTCGGGGCTACGGCCATCCGCATGCCTGCGTCCGCTATTCAGGACCATGGACAGCTCCGGTCCTGAAGCGTGACAAGAATTTGCTGTCTTGGTTGGCTTGGGGCGTGCATATACCGCTGTATCCTAATGTTGCTGAATTGATTATGATTGGGGGGGGGCATGCCCAGAAAGATAACCCACTGCGTCTGGCGCCTTGTGTCCTCCAATATGCTTGATATTGATACCGCTAGCATTATACCCCCATACCACACCATGAGAGGAATTTATATAAGATGTAATGTAACAATGAGGTAATTCCGGGTAGGTATAAACTTGCTGGGGGTCTAATAAATATCGGAACATCCCAGTCCACTGCCTAAGGTCAGCTGGAATGCATGCAGGTGCAGCAGTGTCCAAGACGTCAGGAAAGTGTGTTATAACCTCTTAACAAATCGACAGGTCAAGTATTCCATCGTATTTGAAGTGTGGTTCACTCCCATACAATGTATGCCCGACGCATTACTTCAGAATCTGGAGTTGGGCGACACGTTTAATAAGCAGTGTTTACATTTACAAGGCTTGTCCGAGTTGTGATAGCCTATATGTTTAACCAAAGCAAGACACAAGAGTGAAGTCTTGGGATATCGTCTGTTTTGCCTATGCGGCAAACATCTCCTGGCAAGCAGCAACGTACGACTCGAGGAAACTAACAGATTCTCCTGCCTTAAATGTAGCCAACCATTTCCGTTTCGATATTCTCCACAGAAGAAATGTGAAAAGATGTGCATTTTCCCCCGCCGTTATTTAGCATTATATTATCAGAAAATCAGTTAATATGTGTAGCAGTAAAGACGTGCATTACCTTTGCCCAGTAGCATCAATACGACTGCCAAGTTGAGGGGCAGGCGGCTCTCCACAAAGGCGCCCGAATTCTCCCCGTCCCAAATTATAGTCTTGGGTTACAGTACTCACAATCCAGCAGATCTCAGCCCCAAGTCAGGGCGAGATAGGAAAGATGCGTTGTTTTACAAAGATGGCGTGTTATCAGATGAAAAAGATTGAACACTTCGAAATCATCCTCCAACGTTACTTTTTAAATCCAATAGGGTTGGTTACCGATACAGGACGGACGCTTTCGAACATCCTATGACTCCCCTTTGGTTGCGACGTTCGTTCACTGCGCTGTAATCCAAATTCAATCCTTCCGAGAATGAACAGTTGAACACGATATGAATGAAATCCAAATCCTCCTCTGTTTTCAGAAAGGTGACTGCTTATAGTTTCTCCACGCAGCAGGAAAGGCATTGCAAAATGAATCCATGAACATTAAACACATTAGAACGATTCAGAAGCGTCTCTCTCACAGCGTCGTGCGGTCTACGTCTGTACAGATTTGGCGACCAACCCCATCTGAGGAACGCATCACTTCAAAATCCCCTGAAAGCGTCGAATGTGTGGTGAAAAAGACGAGGCAGGCAAGGTAGTCTATTGCAGACGCACAGCGTTGTTTCGCTCTGTTATAAACAGAGCGTCAAATCTCTTTCTTTTTCGACAAATAAACAAGTTAATCGCTTTCAAACGTTGGCAGCCCAATATGTTTATCTCGCATATTCCCCAGGTTGGCAGCAATGTAGGAGACGAACCGAAGGAATCCCACCTACGCATGTTTTATGCTTGTGCCATCTCCGAAGAGCTCCACGCTTGATTCCAGGACAGGGGGGCCGTCGACGACAAGGGACATGACTTTATCTACCGAGGAATG
The DNA here is from genome assembly GCF_034702125.1 of Engraulis encrasicolus. NCBI lineage: Eukaryota > Metazoa > Chordata > Actinopteri > Clupeiformes > Engraulidae > Engraulis > Engraulis encrasicolus. Next base: position 10,218,342 of record NC_085864.1, on the reverse strand, counting down.
GCGGGGATATAAAAACAAAACACAATCCTTTGCATCCATGCAAGTTGTCTGTCTGAAAATGCCCAGCGCCTTCACAGCGGTGGGTCATAATCACGACTGCCCATCTGGCTTTGAATATAGGCAAGGGTCTGACTACGGGTTTTAAAAGTTTCTGGCTTGCCCTATGCTTTTAGCTCCTCGCATGTGTCTATTTCAAGGGGAAACATTTCCGAAATACAACAGTGCCTTTAGTGACACAAACAAACAACTAAATAGGCTAATCAAATGCATTCATAAATAAATCAATCAATTAACTCCCGCAATTTCTGACGTATAAAGGCAACACATTATAACGGGCCTATTTGTCATATTAGCATAATTTTAGGCGCAATACCTATTATGTTAATCTTTCACACATGTACAGTAGGTGGAGAGACAGGGATGGCACCGAAAAACGAGTCAATTTCAGTAGACTGATCTATTCCCACCACTCTCACCAAAACGTCAACGAGAAACGTTCATAGACCTACATAAACCAATGAAATGGTGTTTCTATTTCTCAGTTCCTTACTAAGTTCTAACTGTGCTATGCTTCATTACACAGCCATATCAAGCATGCTTATTATTATGTGACAGATGTCTGTCATGGATGGTCCCTGGTGGTTGGCAATATTGGATTGAGGGAATTACAGTGACACCTACATGCTCACCCCCATACAAACATCTCATATTGTCATTCCTCATCGGTGACAGATTACAGTAGAGAAACATAAGTCATCTTCATAATATGATGCCAAAATCAATAATGTTTTTCGGATATTAGGCCTATAGCCTGCTAGCCATACCTAATAGCACGTCACCTATATGAAAACCAACATGATTGTAGACAAAGGTCTTAGCAGAGGTTGATCATACACTATTTTTATTTTTTGATTGCACACTGTATTAAGAAGCTTTTTTAAGACCCATGATATTAAGATTGATGCTTAAAATTGTAAAGGTACGGCCTGAGTGATTAGGGGAAACAAGTATAATGAAAATAAATAAATCTAGGCTAACAAAAGTTATTCTGTGCAAACACAGAAAATCGCTTCACGAATCAGAATTTGGTTCTACTGAAACAAAGTCTAGCATGCATTGCCTCATTAATTTGACCTCTCAGATGTTCGCGGGGGGTTGTAGCGTTTCAGTGGGGTACCTCCTTCATCTTCACGCTGACCATTTTAGGTGTGCAAAACTCATCTATTCTCTCTCTCTCTCTCTCTCTCTCTCTCTCTCTCTCTCTCTCTCTCTCTCTCTCTCTCTCTCTCTCATCATGGTAATGTATGTTGCTTGGAGAAAGAGAGATTAATTACCGTGGGTGTATGAAGGGAATACGGTAATTAGGAATTATTGAGCATGTTTATGTTTACAGGCCAAGATTAAGGAGATGTGGTACCGGTGGTCCTGTGGGGGTAGATTCAGGTTCAAATGCAATAGAGTATGTAGGTGGAGTAGAGCCTCTTCTGCTTGATCCTCCACACGTTGACTCAAGGGTTCATCCTTGATGTGAAAGACAGCAGGGAGCCTGATTGCATCTGCAGAACTGCATATGGTAAGGGAGTTGACCCTGGGGTGTGGGGTCTGAATCCTGTTCCAGCAGGGAACCTGTACTCAGGGCAGCTGACAGATATGGTCAGGCCCAAGAGTCATTGCCAAATGGCCCTCCATCCAATACATACAATGCAATGAGAACCTAATTTTGGGCTTCTTTCCCTGGTCCCCTCCGTCAGCTTTGACATTTCACGGGGTGGGAGGGAACAGGATGACTACACGAACTTTGGTGCAGCCTGCTAGCTGTTAAACGATATTAAGGGCAAATTAAACATCTTCCTCCCCTATTCAACATGGCGGCCTTTTGCAACGTGATAGTGACGACACGCATAGTTATTATGAAATGTTCAAGTCATTTCCCATTGGATATTATGATCACATGTCCCATCAATGCAGACTGCGCACATAGCCGTGAAGTGGCACCTTTGTGTTCAACAATTCACACCCATGGGCCAGGTCAGGTATGACAACAGCATTGACGTACAGTGTGTAGAATTTACATATTCTGGGCACATGAGTCATATGGAATAAGATAAGTAAGGGAGAGAGAACTGGTCAGTGACTAACAACACCCACCGCAGAAGATGGTAATTCAACCTCTGACCCTGAAGGATGTGGGTTCAAGCCCCATAACTTGAGTTCATATAGACCAGTGTTTCCCAACCAGGGGTACGTGTACCACTAGGGGTACGCGAGCACACTGCAGGGGGTACTTGGAACAGTGTTATTAATATAACAAATGTATGGAGCAGCCACATCAGAACAGAGAAAATGATATAGAAAATTAATTAGGGGGTACTCATGGCACAACTAAGAGGCTTAGGGGGTACGCAAGACAAAAAAGGTTGGGAAACACTGATTTAGACCCAAGCAACAAAGAAGCTCAGAGAGACAATGCCACATTGCTTACATGACAGAATACAAAGAACAAAGCTGATAACCCTGTTACTTAGGAGCAGTGCAAATGCAAATCAGATAATATCACTGTATGATGTATTTTAGGAGGTAAAGCATCTCTCAGTAATTTATGTTTCTGCAAAACGGTGACCACATGGTAGTATTTCTCCGTATGTCATGATTAGAAGAACCCGACCTTAATAACAAGGTGCTGAAAAACATAATTACAAGATCCAGGCCACATAATCGCACCATATTGGATAATATCTCATAGCTAGCTAACCGTATCATGGGTTCACTTCGTCTGAAACAAAAATTATGGTATAAGACATATATAATGAGATCTACATTACAGTGAAATCACAAATTAAGGTATGTAGTTTATTTAATTAATGTGGAGCACTCCCATATGGCTGCACAATACATCCTGTAAGAGGAATGGAAACAAAGATATAACTGGGTATGTCTCTCTAACTTGTAAAGGGAGTAAGATCTGAATGCTACAAATTAAGTGCCCATGCTCCTCTGTTGCTTGTAGTCTATCCCTGCAAGGTGCAGAAACTGACTTCAAGGGAGCAGTGAAAATGTATCAGTACATTTGCATTGCTTATGTTCCTGCATAATGTCTATTTACTTGAAAGTGTATCCTCATATGGTACTGTGAATATGAGGAATGCTTTTTGGCAAGATAGCATAACCTTTTTTTTACCAATAACCATATGGAAAACTGTGCATGTGCGTGCATGTGCGTGCATGTGCGTGCATGTGCGTGCATGTGCGTGCATGTGCGTGCATGTGCGTGCATGTGCCTGCGAGTGCCTGCGAGTGCCTGCGTGCGTGTGTGCATCCCTGCGTGTGTGCGTGCATGTGTGTGTGTAGGTGTGTGTGTATGTGTGCGTGTGTGTGTCAGCTGTCCGGGCCCAGGGGCAGAGGGTATCCGATTATATATACCGAAATATATACATATATATCACAGCTGAATACCTTGAATCCATATTTATTTCAGAGTCTGCATGCTTGAGCCTGAGCAGTAAGCATACCACATTGTCAGAGCTTGGTCTCCAAGAGAGACTTCTTGTTGTTGTTGGGCTCCCTACAAAACAACATGGTTTTACAAAGAACCAATTGCAACTAAACCGTTCCATTTGTGCGCTTACCCACCGACACCATTTTCCACTCTCCCTCCGGGCCCGATAACTTTAGTTTGTTTGTTTTGTTTTGGTTTGTTTGCTCCGTCACCCCCTCATGGTGACAAGCGAGAGGGGGAAGAAAGTACGAAAAGGAGGAGAAATGGAAGGAAAATTAAGTGTGTGTGTGTGTGTGTGTGTGTGTGTGTGTGTGTGTGTGTGTGTGTGTGTGTGTGTGTGTGTGTGTGTGTGTGTGTGTGTGTGTGTGTGTGTGTGTGAGCTCGTGTGCGAGAGATGAGGGGGGGGGGGGGGAAAAAGAGAGAGTGATAATCCAGAGAAATATAGGAAACAATTTTTTTGGCCGACAGCATAGATAAGACGAGTCGGCCCTTCGCTTACTTCTTTCCTCAGGTGCTTCTGGATGAAAAATAGCTCCTAGACAGAGGAAACAGCGAGAATTGTTGGTTTCAGTTCAAATGCAGCTTATCCAATGTTTTTTTTTTCGTATCTTTTCTTTTCGGTAGGCAAACCTGATTGGATTGTCTGATCACTTTAGCTGGGATTATGTTCTCGCATGGCAAACCAACTGTGTGAGAAAAGTTCATTAATGAAGAGTCTCTCCACAGAGTGCCTGTGGAACTAACAGTTCTTCCTCCCTTCCTCTTTGTCTATGTAAACAAACACTCTGTTGCAGGCAGATCAGCGGCACGTTTCTTGATAACTTCTCTTTTCAGTAAGATATTCAATATGCCATGGTGGAATATCATTAATTTAGACTGCGCGTCATGGCACTGACAGAAATAAGTGCATTGGTTTTCAGCAAATCACCATTTCATGCCCTTTCACAGTCACTCTGTGTAGTGATGTGGATGCCAGTAGTGTACCAGGTTGTACTAAAAATGTTTGAGTGAGATATTTGAGATGGAGTTTAGCAGTTACATTTTTATATGATAAGTTGAAAGTTGTGTTATCTTAGGGCTGTGCTGTATTGTTCTATTCTACATTATACACTATTAAAGCATATGAAGCATTTTGCTGTCTTGTACTTCCTTATGATACGCTGTATTGTGTTGTGTTGTGCTGTGCTGTGTTGTGTTGAGATAGATTTGATTGTGTGTGGCTTAGTACAGCACATTATTGTATATTTCATTGGGCTGGCATGTATTGTTTTATGATGTGTTGTGCGTTGTTCTTGGCCACACTATGTTGTTTTGTTGCACTGTGAATTGCATTGAATGTTTGGTGCACTATGTTGCATTCTGCATTCAAGTAGGTTGATAGCAGTGCTGCATCTGTGTGTGCTGTGATGTGTGCTCCTATATGTCCCTTTTCCTGTATGGTATCAGATGTTATATAGCTTTGTAACTGAGAATGCTTTATGACCTCTCCCTCTCCGTATCACGTTCCCTGGAAGCATAATTGCAAGGCACCAAACACAGCCGAAGGGTCCACGGAAATCACCTCATCAAATGACACAAAACCGCAGACATTTAAACTCCAATATCTTGGGGGCACTGCGGCTTAAACGAGGGGGGTGGCATATTCCGGAGGTAATAAGCAGGTAACTAATTATGCAGGTAGGGTGACGGATTGGCGCCTCTTTAGCTGCAATTACAGCAGTGACGGAAATGAGTAAAAGAGAGAGAGAGAGAGAGAGAGAGAGAGAGAGAGAGAGAGAGAGAGAGAGAGAGAGAGAGAGAGAGAGAGAGAGAGAGAGAGAGAGAGAGAGCAATGAGTGAGAGGAACAGGGGAAAAAAAGTGTTGAGAGAGAAAATGGGAAGAGAGACAGTGGGGAGAAGGGGTGATGTTTGATATGCAGAGCTTGAGTTTTAATGCCATCATTAAGATGTCACACTCCGTCACCGGCCATCAGCACTCTTGGCAGATGTGATTTAATGTCGTCGACACTGTTATAGCCAAGATTCTGCGGCTGCTGCTGCTACTGCTGCTAGAGCCTAGATTCCAATCAACAGATCCCTGTTTCTGATCAAGAGAACCTTGAATCTGACCAACATTTCCTGTTTCTGAAGACTGTGAAGAGCCTGATTGCTTGTTGTTCGATAATGTCTCACATCATTACGTGCAATATTTTGAACTTCATTATTTAATCAGTGACCTCTTAAAGCAAAGACTCTGTTA
>NC_085864.1:10172607-10210107 GCF_034702125.1 Engraulis encrasicolus | reverse complement strand
AGAGGAGAGGAGAGGAGAGGAGAGGAGAGGAGAGGAGAGGAGAGGAGAGGAGAGGAGAGGAGAGGAAGAAAGGAGGAGGGGAGAGGAGTTGACAGGAGCCATTAGCCTCCAATGTGAGACAAGACCAGACATATGGAGACAATGCTGAACTCAGGTCCATGGGAAGCAGGTCTTGGTTTGTGGTATGAGAGATGTGTAGTAAAGCATACCGGTACTGTACGGCAACATTTTATTTTTATCGAACTTTAATTACAGTGTACTTCGTCATTACTGGCGTAATAACATGTAAGTATAACTATAGTACATGTTATTACATCATATATGTTATGTATCTACATGTCAAAATAACAATAAAGACCATAATCTATGGAATCATATGGTTTTATTATAATATATCTTCCTAAGTGATGAAATCTTCCTGGGAGACAGAGGGCTGAACTGAGGCCCAAGGCACCCTTTGTATATAGATACACAAAATGCTGTGTACTGTGATGTATTAATAGGCTAGTGCTAAGGTTTTACATGGATTTTAATGCCACCGTACGGTACAGTCTGTACCTAATGACAAAATGCACTGTAATTAAAGCCCTGATAAAATAGTGTTACTAAGCATAGGGCCTACATTACACCAAAATTGGACATGTAATGTGCTCGTCTGCTGAGCTACTGTAAGACACAATATCACTGATTGGCCAGAGGAAACAAATGTTTGTGTGAATGCGTGTATGCGTGGGTGTATACGTGTATGCGTGCGTGTATGCGTGTATGCGTGGGTGTATATGTGTATGCGTGCGTGTGTGCATGCATGCCTGTATATATGGATATGTGGGTGTGTATGTGTGTGTGATTTCAATCAAGCACCAGCTCCTACTTCATTTTTTTGTCTATACAATATAACCCCTATTAGACATTTTTTAATCGTCATAAGAGCGTGACCAAGTTGCATTGTGCTGCTGAATTTCAATACTGTTTGTTTCATGATACCATAGGGATGCTGGAATTGTATTATTACTTATTCATTCATTTATTTATTTTATGTGTTGACAGACCAGGATGGCAGACGATGCCAACAGAGGGTATGATGAAGAGAACAGTTAGGAAAACACAGGCCATTTCAGAATGTCATTCAGAGATAACGGGGGTTATTATAGACAGTTTGGATAAGATTGTGAAGGGATGACTAAACTGGTCTCTGTTTTTCTAAATGTGATGTGATTTGATTATTTATATTTTAAAATTTTATTGCGCATAACTGTAACCTTAAGTGCAATAAATCGTGTTGGTTAAAAAAGGGCGATTATTAACAGTAAATACCTTGATATAACAAAAAATGTTTCTTTTTTCTTTCATATTCTTTCTTTACATGCTCCTTTCATTACTTTCCTCACTCTGTTGAGAAAAGATGCTAAGGCCAAAGAAGGCAGTGGTGTTATGCTGAAGGAGTTTGTTCAGATGCCTCCACCATTTCTGTGCTAACAACGGGGCACTATATTTTGATAGCACAGCTGTTTTTCAGAGTAACAAACACCGTAAGGGCAAAGTTGCTCCTGAGTGGTGTGTGTGTGTGTGTGTGTGTGTGTGTGTGTGTGTGTGTGTGTGTGTGTGTGTGTGTGTGTGTGTGTGTGTGTGTGTGTGTGTGTGTGTGTGTGTGTGTGTGTGTGTGTGTGTGTGTGTGTGTGCTTGTCAGAGAGAGAGAGAGAGAGAGAGAGAGAGAGAGAGAGAGAGAGAGAGAGAGAGAGAGAGAGAGAGAGAGAGAGAGAGAGAAAGAGGAATAGAATATGTGTGTGGATGTGGATGTTTGTGTATGTGTATGTGTATGTGTATGTGTATGTGTATGTGTATGTGTATGTGTATGTGTATGCGTATGCGTATGTGTATGTGTATGTGTATGGGTATGTGTATGTGTATGTGTATGTGAACATGTATGCCTATACGTATGCATGTGCGTATGCGTATGCGTATGCGTATGCGTATGCGTATGCGTATGCGTATGTGTATATGTATGCGTATGCGTATGCCTATGTGTATGTTGAGATTGCAATATGAGACCAAAGACAGAAAGAATATGAATGTGTGTTTGTGTTACTTAGACAGTAAGACGGATAGACAGAGACAGTCAGTGTGATTTTTCTCTATTTTGTGGAGTTTTTGTAGAAGTCACATCTCCGTGAGAAGAAAGAATGAGTGAGTGTGTCTGATGATGTGTTTCTGTAGGAGAGAAAAGAAAAAAACCTACCTACCGTGTGTGTGTTTGAGAGAGAGAGGGAGAGAGAAATAGCGAGTGCGTGCGAGCGTGTGTGTGTGTGTGTGTGTGTGTGAGAGAGAGAGAGAGAGAGAGAGAGAGAGAGAGAGAGAGAGAGAGAGAGAGAGAGAGAGAGAGAGAGAGAGAGAGAGAGAGAGAGAGAGAGCGCCCTTGTGTTCTTGTGTGTGACTTCTTTCCCCTATAGTGCTATTTCTTTCTCACTCACATCATGGCTTTTTGTTTCCAATTGGTTGGTGCAGCCAAAGCTTAAAAACAGGTTTGATTGATAGGTTGTAGAATGACACACACACACACAAACACACACACACACACACACACACACACACACACACACACACACACACACACACACACACACACACACACACACACACACACACACACACACGCGCGCGCACACACACACACACACACACACACACACACACACACACACACACACACACACACACACACACACACACGGACACACACAGCCCTCTCTCTTTCTCTCTCTCTCTCTCTCTCTCTCTCTCTCTCTCTCTCTCTCTCTCTCTCTTTCTCTCTCTCTATCTCTGAGCATGAGTGCACGGTGGGAAATTGGTGAATGTGTGTATATGTGTTTTTGTAAGTGTGTGTGCGTGCATGTGTGTCTGTGATTGCATGTGTGTGCGTGAAGAGCGTGAAGAAATGGGGAGAGTAACAGCAGATAGATGACTCATAGTGAATAATTATTCATAGTGATTGTAATGTTATTTGCATGATTAAAATGTGCATTATTTAAAGAATCTAGTCAGTGGGTGCTGGATCGTTTTTTTTATATATTTTTTGCTAATTTAATCTGTCCATTGCTTGATAGTAAATGGCATTGGCGAAATTCAATTATTTACTCTGGCTAATTGTTTTGGGTGTATGTGATTCAGCTCCCGCTCTCTCCCTCTCTCTGCCCCTCTCTCTCTCTCTCTCTCTCTGTTCTGAGAGAATGTAGCAGCTATCCACAACCTGCCAAAAATGGAATGAAAAAAAAAAACCCTGAAATAATGATATTTGAAGGTTGTGGTTTTTTGTTGTTTGTTTTGTTTTGTTTTTCCTGAGCTGGCATTAGATGGTATATTGTTGCCACCATTTCAATGTTTTTTTGTATTTATTTTCTAAATCCCAGAACACAATGCCATCTCTGCATAATACATAGGAAGAGCTCTTTGTATCCATTTCCCAATTGTTCAGAATGTACCTATTGTTTGACTGAGACAGATAACGTCTACTTAGGTCCAGTTGCCCCTATGCTTTCTTAAAAAGAAATGCGGCACACTGTAATAATCATTGAAAAGTTAACAATCATAGTACTACACTACTATGACATAACACAGGGCCTTCAGTATTGCACTATAACTTGGTCATTGCCATTCAGGTAACAGTAAATTTATAACGTTGTGTCTTAACAGGTTAATGGTGGCTTAGTAATGCCTTGACCTAGGCTAACTGAGCGACGGAAGTCATTATTTCTCTATGAAGGGAAAGCAAACTGGGTGACCAGAGCGAATTCGCCAGGGGTGAAGCTAACTGAGTGACCAGAACGAGTTTCAATGATTTAAGTCAAGCTAATATTATGATAATGAGCCGTGACGCGGCTCGGCGAAAACCAATTGGAATGTTCATATCTCGGAATTTCCCAGGCTGTCAAGCCAAAGCCGTTATGTGATTAGCTAAATCAAACATGTCAATGTCACGTCCTCAGCAAATAAAGCGACATCATGGCGAAATTTGTTCAGCTACCTCCGCTACCAGGCAGCGTAGGTCACCCTTGGTCTGGACACAGCATATGGTGCCATACCATTGAGTCGGGTTCTAGGTCAAGGTCATTTCCTGATCCCTCTTCTCCCTACCTAAACGCATTCCTGTCACTCTCTAATAGTGTCCTACCTATCTAAGTAAAGGCATAAAAGCCCAAAAGCATAAAGGCCTATCTTATATAAATATGCTTAACCCCTTAGCACAGAGCCTATGTTATAACTTACTTTCACCAAAATTGTAATGGCTATGTCTTAATCCGTTACTTAAGGCTCTCAGCAATGTCATAGCGATGTTGTTATGATGTAGTTGAGTATTTTCAGCACTAGTGAATAGGCCCGCCAGCGACCCCATATGCACTAAGAATGCTACTACAAACATTTCTCACCATCACACTTAATTGGCTTTAATCGTGTTTTGGAGAATAGTTCTTTTCACTAACAAAATGTTGGAGTAATATCATGGGGTCTCAATTTTTATTCGTTGTGGAGAAACTGCTCTGCAGCCCTGAGCTGATAAGAATTCATAAGAGCCTGTCTTCTCACTCTCAGCTCTCTTCCTCCAAACACTCCCCAGCTCTCCAAAGCCCTCAGTTACATGGAAGCAGTACACGCATGCCCGCACGCCCGCACGCCCGCACACGCACACGCACACGCACACGCACGCGCACACACACACACACACACACACACACACACACACTCAAACACACTCACACACACAGACAGATAGACACACACACGCAGACAGATAGACACACACACACACACACACTGAAGCCGACGAGGGACAAAGGGGTCAGTTGTCCTGGGCCCAGGGAGAGAGGGGGCCCAAAATTGGGTTTTTAGATCACTTTGTCCTGGGCCCAGCAAAAGCTGTCAGCAGCCCTGCACACACACACACACACACACACACACACACACACACACACACACACACACACACACACACACACACACACACACACACACACACACACACACACACACATGAATATGATATGGATGATGCGAACGCATGAAACACAATGAATATTTCTTCATTCATTTCAAACTGCACGGTCATTCAGTCAATACACTCAAACCCCACCGTCTGCAAGTGTTTAATTTCACTCTGGATGACGCAGTTTAGTGAGGAGGGCCACGCACACCGACGGCACACACACACACACACACACACACACACACACACATACACACACACACACACACACACACACACATACACACACACACACACACAAACACACACACATACACACACACACACACACACACACACACATACACACACAAACACACATGCTGATCTGTTCAGGATGCATAACCCTGCCGGGAACTTCCGGCAATATCCATGCAGCAGCAGCGGCGCCCACAATTGGTTTTGGCCCAAATTATAGCTTTCATATGCTGAGGAGGAAATAAGGCTTTTATAAGGCTTTTATTTTTTCACAGGGAGACACCAGGTGGCTGTCTAAGTAAGCATTATAGTCTAATTTCCCTCATTTTATTAGTCGGGAGCCCCATCTCGTACCCCAAGTGGTCCCCCAGTGGGCACCCAGGTCCCCTCTGTTACCTTTTTGCCCCCTACTTCCGCTGTCCAAAAATATGCCACCAGTCAACCCACCCACACAGAAACGCGCGCGCGCACACACATGTGCGTGTGGGGGCACACACACACGCCTGTGCGCCTGCTCACACACACACACACACATACATGCACACATACACATACACACACACACACACACACACACACACACACACACACACACACACACACACACACACACACACACACACACACACACACACACACACACACACACACACACACACACACTCACACACACCACCCCTCCCCTCGTCCCCTCTTCCGCTCTGCTCCGAAAATATGCCTCCACATAATGTAATCCAGAACATGTAGTATCTTTGGCCCGGGAATTATTCTATTATTGCCTCATTACTTTGAAAGCATCTGCTAGATAAATCATCTGCTCTGGAGGCGTGCTGTTCAGGAGCGGACAACGAGGGGGTGTATTTCAAGAAGTGTGTGTGTGTGTGGGGGGGGGGGGAGACTATGGAGATGGAGGAGAAGAAAAAATAGATAGAGAGAGGGAGAGAAACAGAGAGTGGGAGAGGGGACAGTAGGAAGGAGCAGGGGCGAGGCAGAGTTAGAGAGAGAGAACCGATGCAGATTGGGAAAGGGAAGGTAGAGGGGAGGTAGAGAGAGAGAAAGAGAGGGAGAGAGAGGGAGACAGAGAGAGAAAGAAAGAGAGAGAGAGAGGGAAAGAAGTCAAGCAGTGGGAGAACAAGAAGCCTTATCTGAAGGGAAAATCGGAGTGCTAGGTTTTCACTGCTGCTATGGCAACCAGGCATTCAAAAGAATTTTGATGAGAGCAACGGGGGACAGAGAAGCTGATGAAGAGGGGGGTGGGGTGGGGGGGGGGGCAATTTGTTATCCCAATTGCAAAAAGCAACAGAGCCTGATTGCACACACACACACACGCATGTGAACACGCAAACACACACATACACACTCTCTCTCTCTCTCTCTCTCTCTCTCTCTCTCTCTCTCTCTCTCTCTCTCTCTCTCTCTCTCTCTCTCTCTCTCTCTCTCAACACACACAGACACACACACACACACACACACACACACACACACACACACACACACACACACACACACACACACACACACACACACACACACACACACACACACACACACACACACACTCACTTCCTCACACACACACACACACACACACACACACACACACACACACACACACACACACACACACACACACACACACACACACACGCACACACACACACACACACACACACACACACACACACACACACACACACACACACACACACACACACACAAAACACACACAATTTCAGTTACCCCCACTCACACACTTTCACTTCCCCCTCCATTCACTCACCTTGTATCTGGCCCATTGAACACAAACATGGCTGCTCTCTTTCTCCATCGGGTACCCCCTTTGACCGACAGGCCAAGCAGGAGACGGGGGAGCCAGGTGGGGAGAGAGCCTGCCAGGAGGGGGCGCAGGTGGAGGGAGGCGATAGAGGGGCAAGGTACCACATCTTGATTTCCTCTGGGAGCACACCAGAAATGCACCAGACCTGTCAGCCAAAAAGCTGGCAATGCCAGGCACCCCTGTGATGTGGTAAGCAGGTGGATTGGGGGCATCCATATATACAGTCTGTGTGAGATTTTGGGGTATACGTAGATCCAGTCATCGCGTCTGGCCTGCCCAGCGAAGCTGCTTGTTTTCCCCTTCATTTCTTCTGCCCAACGGTCGGGCCAGACTGGCAGTGATTGACACCGTGCGACCAATGGGCGTGAGTATGCGGAGTATACGGAAAACGTTTGGCTGAAGGAAACAGAGGAGAAAAGGCAGCTTCGCTGGGCAGACCAGACCTGCCGACTGGATCTATACCTAGGGTTCACCGTGTTTATAAACACAATGTTGTAAGAAGGGTCAAGACACTGGCAGCCAATCATGTGAGCTAATTTTTTGACTGACAGCGGTTTCCAGCAATCAGTGGTTGAGTTGTGCGCAATTAGTTTCGCGCAGTCAGGAGGAAAGAAATTTAGAACACATGTATAGGCTTATGGGTGTGACCAGATGTGGCTATACACCTGTCAGAACTAAATGTTCTTGTCAAGGAATAGGATAAGGGGTGATTTCATGGGGACCAATGTGTGATCGCTGATCTACACTTGGTTTTATTCCATACAGTTCTCCCATGAAGTGCAAGGAATGCAGGTTTGGGTCAGGGATGTGCACAGATGAATTAGATATTTTTTTAGACAGTTCTGTTATCAAGAAAAAATGATAGCAGGTCCCAATTAGGATGGCAGAGAAAATGTGTATACCTGCTGTTTTTTTCTGTGTGTGCGTCTGTGTGTTTGTGCGTGTGTGTGCGTGCATGCGTGCGTGTGTATGTGTGCATGCGTGCGTGTATGAATGCGTGTAAGTTTGCATGTGTGTGTGTCAGTGTGTGTTAGGTTTGTTTGTGCGGGGGAAAAGAGTGAAACCGTGAGAGACAGAGAGATGACAGGAGACTGATACAACAAACCAAACAGGAGTGTATGTTTGTGTTTGTGTGGGCTGGTGTGGTGGGCTGGGGTTGGACCTCACACCTGCCACCGCCATTACTGCCCACACTGCAAACAACATAACACAACAACACACACAACGCAACACAGCACAGCGCTGCACAATACACACATAGCAACATAACACAACACACCTCATGTAACAAGCACATATCAGGAGTAGAGCTACCTCGCTGAGAGAAATGGTCAGGGAGGGGAGAGCCTGGATGGGTGTGTGGGTGGGTGGTGATTTCAGCACCGGCTTGACAGGCAGCTGAGAAGGGAGTCAGATAGGTAGGCTGGTATGCAGGCAGGAGACAGCAGGGAGGCATACAGGCAGACAGGCAAGCAGGCAGACAAGCAAGCAGGCAGGTAGGCAGGTAGGCAGGCAGGAAGACAATCAAGCAGGCAAGCAGCAGGCAGAAAGGCAATCAGACAGACAGGCAAGGAGGCAGGCAGACAGGCAAGGAGGTAGGCAAGCAGGCAGTCAGACAGACAGGCAGGCAAACAGGCAGGCAGGCAGACAGGCAAGCAGGCAGTCAGACAGACAGACAGGTAGGCAGGCAGACCGGCAGGCTGACAGGCAAGCAGGCGGACAGACAGACAGACAGACAGGCAGGCAGGCCGGTAGGCAAACAGGCAGGCAGGCAGACAGGCAGACATCCAGGTGAGCTAGTAGGTAGAGAAGCAAACAGACACGCAGAAAGGCAGAGACACACAGACAGACAAACAGATAGGCAGGAAGGTACGCTGGAGGGCAGACATAAATTCAGTTAAGCATACAGGCAGGCAACCAGTCGCAGACTGACTAAAAGACAAGCAAACAAGCAGACAGACAGACACAGACAGGCACAGAGACAAAACGGCAGGCAGACCAGCAGGCAGGAAGACACACAGACAGACACGTTGGCAGGCAGACAAGCAAATGGGAGCAGACAAAAAGACCAAATAGAGGACAGACAGGAAGGCAACCGATAGGAAAACAGGCAAGTAGACAGGTAAGTACGCAGGCAAGCAGACATACAGGCAGACCTATAGACAGGCAGGCAGACCTATAGACAGGCAGGCAGACATACTGCACATGCAGGGAGGCCAGTAGGCAGGCAGACAGATAGATTGGCAAGGACACATACAGAGAGCCAAGAAGGCAGATAATACGAGAGGCAGTATGCATACAGACAGGTAGATAGATAGGCAGGTAGACAGGCAGGCAAGCCGTGGCAGATAGATAAACATATAAGCCAGCAGGACGGATGACCGTTGCAGGCAGGCAGACAAGCAGGCAGGCAGGCAGACCAGACAGACAGCAAGATAGAATAGATAGAAAGACAGGTGGCAGATTGATGCACAGAAAGACAGGAAGGCAGACCGGCAAATAGACAGGTAAGCAGGTTGCAGACAAGCACGTGCAGACAGGCAGGTTGGCAGACAAGCAGGTGCAGACAGGCAGGTTGGCAGACAGACAGAAAGGGGGGCATACAGGAAGGTGGACACATCCATTCAGGCAGGCAGACAGGCAGGGAGACAGACAAAGGAAGACAGACGACAGACAGACAGACATATAGACAGGCAAGTGGACACAGACACTCAGGCAGGCAGGCAGGCAGGCATACAAGCAGACAGACACTGACAGACATACAGGCAGATTGACAGATAAGCAAACAGGTAGGCAGACACAGACAGACATTGCAATCCTACCGACACAGACATAGTGTATGTACAAACAGGCAGGCAGACAGATATACAGGTGTGCAGGAAGGGGAGCATACAGGCAGACAGACATGCAGGCCGGTAGACGTATACAGACATACATACAGGCAGGCAGGCAGGCAAATAATCAAGCAGACCAGTAGGCGAATGAGCTTCAATCAGAGGTCCAGCTCCCTGTCTCTGGCTGTCTGACTGGGTCAGGTGACCTATATCTCTCCTCTTCCCTATCTGGCCATAAACATGCAGCTCAAGGCACCACGGTAGCCGTGTGTGTGTGTGTGTGTGTGTGTGCGTGCGTGCGTGTGTGTGTGTGTGTGTGTGTGTGTGTGTGTGTGTGCGTGTGTGTGTGTGTGTGTGTGTGTGTGTGTGTGTGTGTGTGTGTGTGTGTGTGTGTGTGTGTGTGTGTGTGTGTGTGTGTGTGTGTGTGTGTGTGTGTTTTCGGTGATGCGTAAACAACTGCAGCGCCCTGGCACACGTAATCAAATACAATGCTGGGGCGCAAAGCCTGTGTACACATACACACAAAGGCAGGCATGCAGCAAGATTATAAAACACACACACACACACACACACACACACACACACACACACACACACACACACACACACACACACACACACACACACACACACACACACACACACACAAAGACACGCGCACACACACGCACACATGCAAACACACACTCACACACACACACACACACACACACACACACACACACACACACACACACACACACACACACACACACACACACACATACACACACACACACAGACTCCACATAACACCACACACAAACGAATACTGTTTTTACCTTGATAAATTCAACAAAACAAATTATAAAATGCCAAGCAAGAACAACAAATTGGATCAGTAGTCTTGCCATGCATAACAATAACGAATTGGTTATATTTTTTAAAGAACAAGACATTACATGCTAGAAGGAATTGGGGAGACTCAAAAGCAGTAATTTTTTTTTCCCAGAACAGAGGTCAAGTTGTAAATAATTTTGTGAACAAAAAAACAAAGATGAGTTCTTCAGTTGACATGGAAACTCCGGACCATTCCATTATGGTGGACACCTCTTGCTGTTGCCAAAGCACCCGCCTCTGCCAAGCCAAGAATATTGAATACTTCCTCTGAAAATGACCTTCACCACAAACTAACTTTGGTGATGTTTTTTTCTAAATGCCCAGAAAACCTTTCTACGGAGCCCGGAACAGGCCAGATAAAAATAATCCCAGTAGGTGTCTTACTTTGCAAGGCGCGTCCTGACTTTATTAACTCGAGTGATCGTCAAAATTAAATGTGCATACATTCGCATACGGACTATGCTCACTGATGTCCAGTAGACCCCAGATTATATACCTGGTGATCCCAAATCGTGTGTCCATGATTTGTAAAATGTGCTCATGTCAATTTGAATGCAAAGAATAAATCATGATTGTTCAATAACGTTCCTACATGCCCACACTTTAGTAAATTGTGCTCACAAGATACAAATTGTAGGTACGACTTATTGGCAGCGAGAGCACTATTTCAAAAACTTGAGCCCATGATTTAGATAACGGTGTGCATGGTCTGTTTACACAATAGCACGGCTTAAATAAATCGAGGGCACTCTTTGCAGAGTGAGCTCTCGCTTTATCGACACCCTCAAACATTTTTTTTCTCATCTCTGACCCTTTAGAGGCTCCGTACCTTTCTGAACAAAACAAAGCAGTAACACACTTTTCCTACCCACCCCCACCACCCCTAGTTTCTTTCTCTTTTGTGTTTTATTTTGGAGCTTTATTCTCACCATCTTGAAAGAATGTAACCTTGGGAGTGCGAAATTGATATTTTCTCTTTCCGCCTGTGAAAGATTGTGTGACATTCAAAGCAAAGGAGGGGGAAAAAGGTTAAATTGTCCACAAAGAAAATTATTAAAAAAGCTCATGTCAGTCCATTTCTCACACCACGTCTGCATGGCTCATTGAAAAACGCTGAGCCACCTTCTATGAATGCACAGATCAATACTATGAGCAAAGGGGCAGAAAGCAAACAAATACCGATGCAGCTCGTTTGAGTGGTAGACCCAGCAGCAGCAGCCTCTGAGGACGCAGCATTGAGATCCAACCTACGAATAAATAACATTCCGGTTGTCAAATTGAATCCTCTTCTGTTTGGTAGCGGTAATTGACTAAGAGGGACACACAGTAGGGGACATACAATACGAATTTTCGAGTGTGCATGTGCATGTGCATTTGCACACACATAGGTGTATAAGAATATGAGTGTTGTGTGTGTGTGTCTGTGGCAGGNGGGGGGGGGGGGGATGGGGGGGGGATAGCATGTGCGTTTTTTTGCTCCCTTTCTCCCCCTGCATGGCCCATCCCTCCTGGGCACTGTTGGTCACTCTGAAACAAATGGAGTGTGTCCATTCGAAATAGATGTGTATGTGTGTGTGTGTGTGTGTGTGTGTGTGTGTGCGTGTGCGTGTGCGTGTGCGTGTGCGTGTGCGTGTGCGTGCGTGTGTGTGTGTGTGTGTGTGTGTGTGTGCAAGGGAGGCAGACAGGGCAGCTGGCTTCCTGGGCTTTAATTGGACAGAAGGTGAAAGGCCACCCACGGGAAACCTGCATGCTCACCACTTACACACAGTATGTGCATTGGGGTGCACGTGGATACTGGATGTGTTTGTGAGTGAGTTTTTTCTCTATATATATATTTTTTGTTACTTTTTGCAACACCAGCAGCAGTGTGTGTGTGTGTGTGTGTGTGTGTGTGTGTGTGTGTGTGTGTGTGTGTGTGTGTGTGTGTGTGTGTGTGTGTGTGTGTGTGTGTGTGTGTGTGTGTGCGTGCCTGCGTGCGTGCGTGCGTGCGTGCGTGCGTGCGTGCGTGCGTGCATGTGTGTGTGTGTCTGTCTGTCTGTCTGTCTGTGTGTGTGTCTGTATTTGTCTGTGTTTGTCTTTGTCTGTGTGTCTGTGCATGGGTATGTGAGTCATGCTGCCCTTTCTCTTTAAAAATGCAAAGCCAAAGCTGGCAAAAACTAGACAGTAAACAAGAAATGAGGAAAAACATCTTTACAACTTGGTCAGATGCGGTCCCCATTATATACATTCTGTGTAGTAGAATTTTTGTGCAGATGGGGGTTCACTCTCTGCTGAAAAGACTCACTTACATCATAATGTGTTTTTTGATGACAATAATGTAATAATGCTCTGCGCAAAGCGGTTACGTTGCAGATCGACCTGGCTGTGTTATAATAAGGACAATGGGATGTTCCCAGTAGGACTTTCGGAAACAATTCCATTTGAACTTCTCAGCTGTACTACTGTAAATGGTAAAGGGAGGTTCACAGATTCACACAAGAGCGCGGTGGAACGGCAGCGAGACGACTTAGGTCTTTCTGCTAGTGTTCTACTCTACCTTTCACACTGACAGCATCAGCATGACAGGATAGTCCTGTTCAAAATCACCCACAGCTTTGCCATTCATTTCAATGGGACACCGCCGGCTGCTGCCGTCCAAAATCTGCTCAAGCTCTATTTTCCAGATGCAGCGCGGAGCGTAGCCGTCTACTGCACCACTACTGCCCGACTGTCACATGTTGGTGTGGAAGGACCGATCTATTCCCATGTACTTTCGCCACCACCGGTAAAAATCGCTTTCGTCCCGCCCCGTTTCCCCGCTCTGGTGTGAATTAGGTCTTAGTTGGCATTCATTACACACACTCTGTCTATGTCTCTCTCTCTCTCACACACACACACACACACACCCACACACAAACACACACCGACACACACACACGCACACGCACACGCACACTCACACTCACACTCACACACACACGCACACACACAAATCCTATATCCTATATTGTTATCTTTCATGACTCAGCAGTGTGTGTGTGTGTGTGTGTGTGTGTGTGTGTGTGTGTGTGTGTGTGTGTGTGTGTGTGTGTGTGTGTGTGTGTGTGTGTGTGTGTGTGTGTGTGTGTGTGTGTGTGTGTGTGTGTGTGTGTGTGTGTGTGTGTTTTCTCTGTGGCCCAGGTCATCTCTGGATCGATGTTCCCTCACCTCCTCCTGTATCGCAGTTGGCGCACCGCAGAGGGACAACACGGAGCAAGGAGGCAAGAGCTAAGGTTACAGCCATCCTCCTTGTCTCTGCTGTGTGTGTGTGTGTGTGTGTGTGTGTGTGTGTGTGTGTGTGTGTGTGTGTGTGTGTGTGTGTGTGTGTGTGTGTGTGTGTGTGTGTGTGTGTGTGTGTGTGTGTGTGTGTGTGTGTGTGTGTGTGTGTGTGTGTGTGTTGCTGTCTCTCTCTCGTTGTCACTGTCTCTCTTTTTCCATCTTCTCTCTCTCTCTCTCTCACACTCTCTCTCCCCGCCTTACTGTCTCTACTCTGTTTTTTTTGACGGATTCTGTTTATTTCTATCTCCTTAGACTCTACCATTTTTGTCTTTGTCCAGACACACACACACACACACACACACACACACACACACACTCACACACAAACACACTAGCTCTCTCTCTCTCTCTCTCTCTCTCTCTCTCTCTCTCTCTCTCTCTCTCTCTCTCTCTCTCTCTCTCTCTCTCTCTCTCTCTCTCTCTCTCTCTCTCTCTCTCTCTCAGCCTTCTGCAGATAGCTGTCTCAGTGGAGGGATGGAGGGGCCTGCCTGCCTGCCTGCCTGCTTATCAGGCGGGGACAGGTTCAGGCTGAGCCACCAGACGAGCAGAGGTCAGCAGCACTGATAGCTGCCCTGGCCCCTGCTCCACTCCTCTGCCGTCCCGCGAGTGCCTGATAGTGTTTCTGCGTAAAGTTAAAGACCGATCACCAGGGCCAGTGGGGCCAGACGGGGCGGGGGGGCCTGGTCCAGCAGCTGAGGCAGCAATAGCTTTCAGGAGGCTTAAGAGGTGGTGGGGGGGGGGCAATACTGATTAGAATGGCAGAAGAGGATAGTGGTCTTTAGTAAGGGATATGTTTTACATGTTTCTATTTTGAATGAGTCAAGAGTGCTGTGTTTTGTCAGGACACTCTAAGAGTGCAAGAATGTATTGAGTTTGGAGTGTGTACTCAGAGGTGCACATTTCTAAGATGAGGAAAAATAAGAAATAATTGATATAGACATTAAATATATATACAAACCTCTTCTTTATTGCAGAAAATATAGGCCTATCACACAATGTGGTATTTACAACCCAAAGCACTCAAAGCCCAACAATCCCTCTTCATATTCAACCCTCTGTGTCATATTTGGCACTGAGTAGAAACTATTCTGATAGGCCCTCAAAACTCTCCCCTTTAATCTTTTTGTTCAACTCGGTTTGATGGACTTGACTCCTCTGCCAAGTTTTGGAGAGAAAGTGCACAGAACTCTTCACAAACCTGGTTACAAGGCTTCCTGGGCTTTTTTAACATGTTTTCACCACTAGAAAATAGAAAATACATTTCTGTTTTTAAGTGTTTGAGTCTGTGTAATGGATCATAAACCAGTGTGCTCAGAAAAACAGGTTTAAGAGCGAGCTGAACTATATTTCAGTTGTCACAGTGCATCTGTTATTGCAAGAGAGTTGTTTATTACAGGACGTGGGGAAAATAGCTTAAAAACTCTCCTGAAACATTTCACCCAATTTCTCACCATCACAGACACAAAACCCAATTTTCATAGAGCATTCCACAAAACCTCTGACTCCTCTTTGCAAAAATTCATGCAACTGCCTCAATGAGGATTTAATTGTACTCAAAACCAATGTTTTTTTTCTGTCACACGAAAAGCCAGCCAAAATCACAACTCTGTTCAGCGTCATCTAAAAACATGAAAAGGCATCATTTTACAGAGGTGAATATATGAGGGAATCCAGAGGGAATCAGTGGTGTACTGCATGGTTGACAAATAGTAGCCTATTTTTTGATCTAGCCAAATTACAAAAGAGCAATATATATCTGATCACTAAATGGTAAGAATGTGAAATCCTCACCTAGTGTTTGTACAGTTTATCAAATAAGGATGATTAAAGACAAAAGGTAAAGAATTATTACACAATTAATGACATAATACAACCGTTGTAAATTGTTCATGTTTTTGTTAAACAGAAGGTCTAAAAGACCCAGGCCTATAGAAAAATCATAAAAAGGGGGAAAAAATCACACTGGTAGCTCCTGTTCACACTCATATTCCCTTCATCCTGGTTGCAAATTTCTGAGTATAGGTTTTTAAGGGTGAGCGATACAGAGAGAGAAAGATAAGG
This sequence comes from Engraulis encrasicolus, assembly GCF_034702125.1. Classification (NCBI taxonomy): domain Eukaryota; kingdom Metazoa; phylum Chordata; class Actinopteri; order Clupeiformes; family Engraulidae; genus Engraulis; species Engraulis encrasicolus. The sequence continues at coordinate 10,193,987 of NC_085864.1, read as the reverse complement.
AGACAGTGAAGTGAGTGAGTAAACTAAATCCAAGCTGTCAGATTGAGCCACTGCTCTTCTTGCGCGAGGTTGCAACATTGATGTACAACTGGAGAACCGAACAGTATCTGCACTCCTTTTCTCCCTCTGACTTGAATATTCAACACGTGATCCATCAGTATTGATGGATGAGGTCCCCAAAATGACACGGGTCCAAAAGCCTCGAGAACAGCCCCTGTGTTATAGATATGTGCAGGGGGGGTTAGCAATTATGTTCCTCACAGAAAAGGAGCCAAGGCCAGAGAATCTCAATGTGAAAGAATAATAATTAATTCTATTTTTCTAAAGTAAAAAACAAACAAACTGAAAACAGGTCTAAAAGACATGGACACCATACAAGGGTTAAAGTGGAAGTCTGCTACTTACTTTAGTGATATTACCTTGAACTTTGATTCGGTTTCAAAAGCAGTACATGAAATAGCCCATTACAGAAAAAAGGCGAGCTCTCTTGCTCCCGCCAAATCATGTAGTCTTGTTTACAAAATGTCAGTGCTTGGGTTAACCAAACAGATTCAGGGGTGTGGGTAGGTCCAATCACACAACTTCGCTTGCATTTTGGAGGACAGGACGTTCTTTATTCTTCAGCTATATTTGGAATAACATGCCTTTAGTGACTGTAGATTTACATTTGAATTTTCAACGTAGGGTGTTGTGATAATTCATGTAGGCCCTCCAACTTCCAAAACCCCATTATTGAGGCTTGACGTATGTCCACAGGAAAACGAACAAACAGCAGCTTAAAAGATACAACAAACAATTCTACTTGAATGTGGGTCTTTAGCAATTTTGTGAATTGCATCTTAACAACCTTTTTCATGGACCACCTGGCAATGCACAGCGGACCCCCAGGGATCCCTGGAGCCCACTTTGAGAGCTACTAATCTAAATTAGAAGTTATATCTGGCAGAAAAGGACGGCTGTGTAGCTGGCATCTCCATCTGCAAAGAACTAAAAGAAATTAGACATTGAAAAGACAAATAAAATATACATTTCCTTACATCACATTAGCTGATGTAATGTACTGCTTGTGCAATAATATATTTCAACAAGAATTAATGAGTACAACATTTAAGGAGATTTTATAGGCTACATATTAATCAAGATAAACCCATAGTAGGTAGATAAAAGAGGTTTCAAGAGTCTCAAGAGAGAGCTAATGGGGTATCTTTTTCTAAAAACATGATTATCTGATGGCAAAATGGCAAGAGTTGAGTGACTCAGAAATCATTGAAATTATAAATAAATAATTGCCATTTTATGCCTGGCATGTGGTGACAGACTCATGTGAAAATGCCTCTCTGGCACTTCGACGATAAGGACATCTGTTTTATCTTAGTTGAAGAGTAAAAAGTCATTGGTCATCCATAATTTGGTTGATGTGCTGAAACTGATTGTTCATGGCCGCTGGTGTCATTTTAGGATAAGGAGTTTTAAAGATGGCTACATCAGCATAAGTATGAAAGTTTAAAGTATTCCCAAGACTACTGGAAATGTTACACAATGACTGTACATACAGTACAGACTAAAGGTCAAGGCAACACAATTGGCCTTTCGGAAACCTTGCAGAAGATATGGTCACTATACATTTATCCAAAGCGACTTACAGATATTTGACATGGTATTGGTTACAGTCCCTTGACCAATGTGGGGTTAGGTACCTTTCTCTAGGCACTACAGCCATGGATGGAGGTGTAGAGATAGGTAAAAATGGGATTAAAAACTGCCACAATCTGATTTTAAGACCACCTCCCTAACGAATAGGCCACGTGTGCGGATGTACATACCCAGGATTCTAAAGTAACACCCGCAAGCTAGCCAAATGCTGGTGAAATTTAATTTTGCCTAGTAGAAAAGAAAACATACAAGCCACTTTGACCCATTAGGGAAGTCTTTTTCATTATGGGGCCACTTCAAATTTTATAAGGTCCTCCAAGGGCCGTACTATAAACACAAACCTGGTTTCCCCCTGCACTTTCGGCCTATTTTGAATGTGGCCACCGACAGATTCCACCTTCAGTAGGACCCCTGAAAATATAACCAAATTATATTTCAAATGTAATTTCTAAGATTACATCACAAAGTATGTCATATTTCATGTGAAAATGCATATCATTAAAATTATATCGGGGACAGGGTAAATGGCCATCGGACCATAGTTTCCCCACCCCGGTATTAGTGGATGTGTGTTTGACGAGTAAAATTAACATCTACTGTATACAACCCATTTTGGCTGGTGATAAAAAGTTAATTTAGAGCCCTGTACAAATCTGGGAGGTAACAGGGACACAGTCCACTCTCCCAAAGCTAAGAGTGTTGGAGCCATTTTTTACTTTTATTATTTTTGGTCAAATTCTAATTCTTGTGAAATTACTTCTATTATGAGTTTGATTATGGATTATGAAAGTTATGGTCTCGGATTGAGTTAGTAGACGGTTTTTTTTACATATTCCCTGTGATATGCCTGCCTCATGCTTATCCCGTCATGTGTGCTTTGATTGTTGACTCGGATTGGGTGCCTCTGCTCCGCCTACCTCGATGCGCACCTCTCATAGAGGAAACAGGTGATGGTGCTGATTTGAACTGAGCTGGCGGGAGTAGAGGGACATAGTTTTTGACCGTAGTCGTAATCGTACTCAATGTAATGTACAAACACTGTGGATAAAAATAAAAATAAGAAAGAGCAACGGTACCTACGCGTTCTGAACTTTATCTGTGCTCTCGCCAAAGTGGATCCAGCTACACGCGTGGATGCCACAACATAAGTCAAAAACTCCCGACAAGAAAACTAGGCTACTTCAAGACGGATTGCTGTCAGACCCCTACGGACGATTACTCCCAGAAATGACCAGATACCAAAGGACTTACGCAACGTGTTTAAAGGACAACTTCTCCCTTCCTACACCTGTTGCAGCGGTCTGTGAGTAAATACCGACATATGCCGATGTTTTCTAAAGCCCAATATTCCGAATGCTGTTGCATAGACCATTGGTTACGAAGGCAGCTGCAAGCCTAAATTAACTACGTTGGGGGAAGGAACATAAACTACGTGGGAGGAATAATTGTGGAATTGAAAGATGTCTAATTCAGAGGAAGAACTATTCGCCGAGCGTAGACGCCTTCTGGCGAGCCGCAGTGGGAAATTAGGCGTTTGTACCAGGAAATGTAATGAAATTAAGGCACTAATAAACAAAGCGTCAAGCCTGGAACTTGTGATTGAGAATGTATCCGCACTGAAACTGGCTATAGAAGAATTAAGAGAAGCGCACGCATCTGTACAAACATTAATGACGGAGGAAGAAAAAAAATCGGATGAAACGCAATGGTTTGAGCCTAAAATAGGAACGCTTGAAACATATGTTGAACAATTTGATGGTTGGATAAATACAACACTAGAAACAGCAAAAGCACAATCAGATCAAGTTGTTACGTTGAATGACACTATTACTCCTTGGGACAGTGTGTCCAGAGTTGCGTCAAACACGTCCAAAACGTCAAAGGTGTCAGCAATGGCTGCTCAAGCCGCTTCAGAAAAGGCGGCTCTTGAAGCCAAGGCAGCGGGGCTGCAGCAGATGCACCTCTTGAAAATGGAAAATACACAGCTGCAAAGTAAAATGGAAATAATGGAAGTACGCACTCAACTTAATGCCGCTGATGCAAAATTAAAAACCTTGCAACTCTATGAAACAGGCATATTGCCTCAGTCCCCTGTAGATTTGGTGTCCCAAAGGCAAGATGATATGAATTCCTATTTTGAAAATTATGTTATAACATCCCCTATTGAATTCACAACACTCAGTGCGGTTCCTAAAACACCTCTACAACATATCATGAAAGCTCCAAAATCATACCTAAACCCGGTTACAAACAAGCCTCCTGCCGAAACTGCAAATGAAATACTGAATACTCAAACACCACAAGAACAGGCCCAAATGCCAACAACACATGATGTAGGCCTAGACCTGTTTCCAAGTGGAAAATCGCCCACACAGCATGCAACACTTCAAGCATCAAATGCATCTTATGAACTACAACGCAACACAATTCCTCCTGTGCTGTCCACACAACCACCTCCGGCTTCTCATGCAGCATATGGACTGCAACACAATCCAGCTTCTCATGTGCCGTCCGCACAGCAACCTAGCCTACTCGATGCTCCTGTGCAACATGCCCCACATCCAGCTTCTCATGTGCCGTCCGCACAGCAACCTAGCCTACTCGATGCTCCTGTGCAACATGCTCCACCTCCGGCTTCTCATGCAGCATATGGACTGCAACACAATCCAGCTTCTCATGTGCCGTCCGCACAGCAACCTAGCCTACTCGATGCTCCTGTGCAACATGCCCCACATCCAGCTTCTCATGTGCCGTCCGCACAGCAACCTAGCCTGCTCGATGCTCCTGTGCAACATGCCCCACCTCCAGCTTCTCATGCAGCATATGGACTGCAACACAATCCAGCTTCTCATGTGCCGTCCGCACAGCAACCTAGCCTACTCGATGCTCCTGTGCAACATGCCCCACCTCCAGCTTCTCATGCAGCATATGGACTGCAACACAATCCAGCTTCTCATGTGCCGTCCGCACAGCAACCTAGCCTACTCGATGCTCCTGTGCAACATGCCCCACCTCCAGCTTCTCATGCAGCATATGGACTGCAACACAACCCAGCTTCTCATGTGCCATCCGCACAGCAACCTAGCCTACTCGATGCTCCTGTGCAACATGCCCCACCTCCAGCTTCTCATGCAGCATATGGACTGCACCACAATCCAGCTTCCCATGTGCCGTCCGCACAGCAACCTAGCCTACTCGATGCTCCTGTGCAACATGCCCCACCTCCAGCTTCTCATGCAGCATATGGACTGCACCACAATCCAACTTCTCATGTGCCGTCCGCACAGCAACCTAGCCTACTCGATGCCCCTGTGCAACATGCCCCACCTCCAGCTTCTTTTGCAGCAGATGGACTGTCACATAATCCAGCTTCTCATGTGCCGTCCGCACAGCAACTTAGCCTATTCGATGCTCCTGTGCAACATGCCCCACCTCCAGCTTCTCATGCAGCATATGGACTGCAACACAATCCGGCTTCTTATGTGCCGTCCGCACAGCAACCTAGCCTACTCGATGCCCCTGTGCAACATGCCCCACCTCCAGCTTCTCATGCAACCTATGGACTGCCATACAACCCAAGGCTTCATGTATATGTGCCGCCCACACAGCCACCCAATCTACTTAATGCTTCTATGCAGCCGGCACCACCTCCAGCTTCTCATACAACATATGGATTGCTGCCACACAACTCAACTTCGTATGCGCCACCCGCACCGCCACCCAATCTACTGCTCGATGTTCCTGTACAAAATGCACCACCTCCAGCTTCTTATGCAACATACGGACTGCCACACAACACAATGCCTCATGTGCCGACTGCACAGCCATCCAATCTACTGCTTGATGTACCTGTACAGCATGCACCACTTCCAGCTTCTCATACAGGATATGGACCACCATATAACCCAACTCATCTCGTGCCGCCCGCACAGCCACACAATCTACCCAATGTTCAATACGACCTGGCAGGACTGATAATTCAGCAACAAAATCAACTTTCACTCCCAAATAGAGAAATACCCATTTTCAATGGTGACCTTCTGAACTACCGTCCATTCGTCCGGGCATTTGAACATGGCATTGAAGGGAAAACCAACAACAACATGGATCGTCTTTACTTTCTTGAACAATATACATCCGGCCAGCCTAAGGAGCTCGTGCGAAGTTGTCTGCACATGAATCCGAATTACGCATATGCAGAAGCCAGACGGCTACTAAACTTTCATTTTGGAGATCCATATCGCCTCACAATTGCCTACATTGGAAAGGCCCTGAGCTGGAACACTATACGAACTGAAGACAGTAAGGAGTTGCACAGCTATGCCCTATTCCTTCGAAGCTGCTGTAATGTAGCTAGAGACCTCCCAGATATGTCTGAGCTCAATACGCCGTCTAACTTGAAACTCATTCTGTCGAAGCTACCACTCAAGTTACAGGAACGATGGCGAGGAAAGGCATGCGAAATACACGAGCGCACGCGGAGCAGAGCCCAATTCTACCACATTGTGGAGTTCATTGAAAAGGAGTCAAGGATACTGCTGGATCCTGTGTTTGGTTCTCTGCAACACTCCACAGCTACACAAGTACGCAAGCAGACTGTGAGTAACAGCTTTGCTACAATAATTAGTCCAGTAGTTGCCGATGCTTCCTCCACAATCAGTGGATCAATTGAACCTGAGAACATGAGGGTGGCCTTCAGCAAGCCATGCCTTTTCTGCAAAGGAAACCATTACATGGAATCTTGTCACCAAATAGCAGAAAAAGAACACAAGGAAAAAATACAGTTCCTGACAGAAAAAGGAATGTGTTTCGCTTGTCTAGTTAAAGGTCACATGAGTAATCAGTGCAAAAGACGTCTGACCTGCCAATTATGCCAGAAAAAACATCCAACAATTCTTCACATTCATCAGCCACCAACTCCAGGCCAAGCGCCCTCCGAACGGATACAGACCAATCAAGTGAAACTACCTACTGCCCCCACAGCTGTTAGTAGCAACTCTATGGCTGTTTCTATGTCTACGAATCATACCGGGGCCGGCATGTCAGACTGCAAGCTTGCCATTGTGCCTGTGAAGGTGAAGGCCATGAAAGGCACTAAAATCATACACACCTACGCATTCCTTGATCCTGGAAGCAATGCATGCTTCTGCACTGAAAACCTAATGAAAGAGTTGCACATTGAAGGCAGAAGAACTGAAATCTTACTAAGAACTATGGGACAAGAAAAACCTACAAGTACTTATCGTGTGACGGACATTGAGGTGAGCGGTCTTGACGACAGCGACTTCAAGTGCTTACCTGAAATCTTCACACAATCCAGCATTCCAGCAAGCCATGAAAACATAGTCACTATGGAAGACATACAGAGGTGGCCATACTTAAAGGATGTTCAGCTCCCCACCATCAAAGCGGATATTGGTCTCCTCATTGGGGCCAATGCCCCTTGGGCATTAGAGCCCTGGGATATCATTCATAGTGAAGGAGACGGACCCTTTGCCGTGAAATCTCGACTAGGATGGCTAATCAACGGCCCATTAAATAGTGGAGCACGAACAGATGAAGATGGCCGACCTCGTATCTCTTCAAACAGGATTCATGTGTCTAAACTGGAGGATCTGTTAGTGAAGCAATTTCATGTTGACTTCCCTGAAAAGGCCTGTGAAGAGCAAACTGAGCCGTCCTTTGAAGACAAAATGTTTTTGAAAATAGCTGATGAGCTAACCATAAAGAAGGATGGTCATTACGTAATGCGACTGCCCTTTCGTGATGTGAGGCCGACCATGCCAAACAACAAGGCTGTAGCCGAACTAAGATGCATGACGCTCCGGAAGAAACTTTCAAAAAATGAGGAGTTCCACTCTGATTACACAAAGTTCATGACTGCTATGCTTGACAAAGGTCATGCAGAAATTGTCCCAGATGACCAACTGACCAAAGCCAATGGAAGGGTCTGGTATATACCCCATCATGGTGTTTACCATAAGAAAAAAAATAAAATTCGTGTTGTGTTTGATTGCACTGCATCATTCCGAGGAACATCTTTAAACCAGCAACTACTACAAGGACCTGATCTGACAAATACACTTCTGGGTGTTCTCCTCAGATTCAGGAAGGAACCAGTGGCCATAATGGCAGATATTGAAGGGATGTTCCACCAAGTCCGAGTCCCGGAAGAGGATGCTGACTTCCTGCGCTTCTTATGGTGGCCCGATGGTGATGTCAGCCAACCCCTCACTGAGTACAGAATGGTAGTGCACCTCTTTGGTGCAGTCTCATCACCAAGTTGCGCAAATTATGCACTCAAGAAAACCGCCTCAGATAATGAGGGCAAGGTGTCTGCAGACATTTTGAATACCATCAGAAACAACTTCTATGTAGATGACTGCCTGAAGTCGGTTGCATCAGAAAGCCATGCCATACATCTGGTTAGTGAACTCAGAAACACCTGTGCCACAGGAGGCTTCAGATTAACAAAATGGGTCAGCAACAGCAATTCTGTCCTGGCCTCAATTCCAGAAGAAGAGCGAGGCGTGAAGGAGATGGTAGACGTCAGCCTGGAGAAGAATGAGTTGCCATTGGAGCGTGCTCTTGGCATCCATTGGAATATTGCTGCTGACACTCTATGTTTCCAGACTTCTCTGAAGCCACAGCCCTACACACGGCGGGGCATTCTCTCTGTCACCAATTCCATTTACGACCCCCTGGGACTTCTTTCTCCAATGTTACTCCCAGCTAAGAGGATAATGCAAGAGCTCTGCAAGGGAAATCATGGATGGGATTCTGAGATTCCGCCCTCTCTCGCAAAGACATGGAAGACCTGGATTGATGGCTTGTGCCAGCTGACTACTCTGAACATCAGCAGATGTTACCGGCCACCTGACTTTGGAGAGATTCGCACTGCCCAGTTACATCATTTCAGTGATGCCAGTGAGGTGGGATATGGCACAGCCAGCTACCTAAGACTTACTAACACCAGAGGCCTCATTCATGTAGTCCTTGTCATGGGCAAAGGGAGAGTAGCTCCTCTCAAACCACTCACTATTCCAAGACTGGAATTAGCAGCGGCAGTCCTGTCTGTTCGGATCAACAGGATGCTGGAAAAGGATCTAGAGTATACTCTTCAGCCTCCCGTCTACTGGACTGATAGCACCACCGTCCTGAAATACATCTTTGCAGACTCCATCCGCTTTCAAACATATGTGGCAAATAGGATAACCACAATAAGAGATCTGTCCGAAAAGTCCCAGTGGCGTCATGTGACGAGCACTTTGAATCCAGCTGATGATGTCTCACGAGGCTTGACTGCTCAAAGGTTCCTGGAGTCTGAACGATGGCATCATGGCCCAGCCTTTCTAAAACAGCCTGAGAAAAACTGGCCAAAATACCCAGAGAGTCCCATCTGTTTCACCTCCCTTTCTGACGATGACCCAGAGGTCAAGAAAGCTGCTGCAGTCTTCGCCACAATCGCTTCAGAAAAACACGATCCTATTAATAAACTCGTGCATCAGTTTTCTTCCTGGGACCGCCTGATAAGAGCAACAGCAAGACTTCTGCAATTCAAGGACCTGCTCTTGCGTTTGACCAAGGAAAAGCAGGCCAGAGACCATCGGCCGGCCATGCACCAGACCTCTGAGCATCTAACTGCTGAAGACCTTGGAAAGGCAGAGAAAGCTCTCCTGATTTACCTGCAACAGCAGTACTTCCCAGACGAGGTTTCAGCACTTGAATCTGGAAAGACTTGTGTGATTAAGAGCAGCAAGCTTTACAAACTAGATCCTTACCTTTGTGATGGAGTACTTAGAGTAGGGGGAAGACTGAACAGGCTGTCACTGCCAGAAGAATTCAAGCATCCAGCCATCCTACCCAAAGACAGTCATTTGACCAGATTGCTTCTCCATCACATCCACATCCTAGTTGGCCATGGAGGCAGAAACCCAATGCTTTCAAAACTGCAGCAAAAATACTGGATTATTAAAGCCAATTCTGCAACTCGCAAGGCCTTAAAGGACTGCATATTCTGTAAACGCTGGCATACTCCCCCGGGTGAGCAAAAGATGTCTGACCTACCTTTGAGCCGTATATTACCAGATCATCCTCCCTTCACCTATGTGGGAGTCGACTATTTTGGCCCAATTGAAGCAAAAAGAGCCCGATCGGTGGTAAAGAGGTATGGAGTTTTATTCACCTGCCAAGTCAGTAGAGCTGTTCATCTAGAGCTTGCTCATTCTCTCGACACTGACTCCTTCATATGTGCCCTCCGCCGATTCATGTGCAGAAGAGGGCAGGTCAAAGAAATGTTTTCAGATAACGGCACAAATTTTGTTGGTGCGGAACGTGAGCTGAGGGAAGCCCACTCTCTCCTGGACCATTGCAAGATACAACAACACCTTGCATCAAGAGGAATAAAATGGGCCTTCAATCCACCCTTCGGCTCTCATCATGGAGGCTCTTGGGAAAGACTCATACGTACCATCAAAAAGGTCCTCTACTCTGTAATCAGACAACAGAAGCTGGATGATGAAAGCCTGCAGACCGTTTTGTGTGAGGTGGAAACGATCCTCAACGACAGACCCATTACTGCAGTGTCAAATGATGTACGTGATCCAGAGGCGCTTACACCTAACCACTTACTCTTGTTGAAAGGAAAACCTCTGCTGCCACCAGGGTTATCTCAGAAGGATGATTGCTATTCCAGAAGGAGATGGAAACAAGTGCAGTACATTGCAGACCTGTTCTGGAAGCGCTTTGTCAAGGAATACCTCCCACTCATGCAGGAAAGACAAAAGTGGAATGTCAAGAGGAGAAATCTGCAGCCAGATGATATTGTGCTAATTGTGGATGAAGCATCACCACGTAATTCGTGGCCATTGGGGAGAGTTGTAGAGACAATGGCAGACAGCAGAGGATACGTGAGACGAGTGAAAGTACGAACCAGGAATAGCATCCTGGAGAGGCCAATCACCAAAATGTGTCTTCTCCTGGAGGCATAACAGATCCACGTCCCCAGCATTGCACGCATTCAAATACTGACAAACCTACATACCTGGATCTGCGTGCCCACTCACCAGTACACCCTTATGCAACACATACCAATCCAGCACTACATTTACACTCCTTGCTCTGCATATACATGGACTCTACATTTTCGCACCACATAACTCACCATGGCCTTTGGGGGGGTATCTGGGAATCTGGGAATTACCTATCGTGAAGATGAACTAAAAAGGAACTACTATCCGTCTTATGTATTGTTTTGTGTTTACGGCTTCATTCCTCAGTTACATTTAGTTTAATTTGCTATATGGCTCCAATTATAATTTGTAATTGTTGGGCATTATGAACAATTAGGGGCCGGTATGTTGGAGCCATTTTTTACTTTTATTATTTTTGGTCAAATTCTAATTCTTGTGAAATTACTTCTATTATGAGTTTGATTATGGATTATGAAAGTTATGGTCTCGGATTGAGTTAGTAGACTGTTTTTTTACATATTCCCTGTGATATGCCTGCCTCATGCTTATCCCGTCATGTGTGCTTTGATTGTTGACTCGGATTGGGTGCCTCTGCTCCGCCTACCTCGATGCGCACCTCTCATAGAGGAAACAGGTGATGGTGCTGATTTGAACTGAGCTGGCGGGAGTAGAGGGACATAGTTTTTGACCGTAGTCGTAATCGTACTCAATGTAATGTACAAACACTGTGGATAAAAATAAAAATAAGAAAGAGCAACGGTACCTACGCGTTCTGAACTTTATCTGTGCTCTCGCCAAAGTGGATCCAGCTACACGCGTGGATGCCACAACAAAGAGCAATGTGTAGCTCTTGGAAATGTATGCTAATATAAAACTGAAGAATCATCTCTAAAATTTCTGTGATTAAAATATACAGTATATATTATTATATTCCGGTGCATGATGGAGTACAACTCTTCTTCCTTACACAAACCCATAGGCTATGGGAAATCATTAAGCAGAGATGCACAAAAATGTAATTTTTGCAAGTGTGACACATACAAGTCAGTAAACAGCCCCTCATCACAAACAGCTTAACACCTGGTGTGTGAGTTGCCATTGGATTGCTGATGCAGAACTCGCGCCTGTCAGACGGCATTCTGCACATGGTCACATCAACGCAATGCAGGTGTGAAATGCCCAAATCTCAGTCAATTGCAGCGATACTATGTCAGGCTGGAACAAGGCAGGCGGAAGAGGAAGGGGGAACAAAGGAAACCAAGGAACATACAGGGACGCCCGCAAGGACATCGGCAATCAATGAAAGTGTGTTGTCCGGAGGAAAACATGTTGACATGCCGTGTGGTGTGGGGACATTTGAATGCATTTAGCATTGATTTGCTGTTCCGGGCTGACACTGGACTCAACTGAGAAGATGGTGGAGCTGAAGTGAAGGATATCTATTCTGCGCTAAGGGGCATTTCATAACTAACAGACGCATTGCTTCGCAAGCCTATGCACTTCACATACCCTTACATGTACAGTGTGCATTGATGCATAGCAAAATGCATCCTCTGAAATGTTATGATGGTTTTCTTTATCTGTTGCTATGAACTATGTAAGGCCCCAAAATCGTAACTACATCAGGCTTTTTTCCACATACAACCCGGCTGTGCAATGCCGTTTCGTGTCAAGCTAAGTGGTTCTGTTAAACAACTAAAGAGCATTCCAAGAGAGTTAGGGCCTTTCCCATTACTAATCTCCACCCCTACCCCTTTGCCTTCCTCTTGCCCCTCATGCTTTCAAACAAAGCCGCAAGGTGTAGGGCTTGAAACGCAACCCCTATGGATTGGGATGCCCCTTCAACAATCACGGAATGACACTCTCAGCTGTCACTAATTCCATGCATTAGGTTGACGTTAATAGCGATTGTTTCCATGTGCATTTCAAGGAGAAAAGGGCCATCACACATTAGGACAATGTTAAACTTGTACGATGGAATAATTATTACCACTATAAAACCGTCAATTGCGGCAAAAATACTTAAACTTGTGTACTGTTGTGGGTGCCGCAGCTTGCCGCCAATTTTCAAATCAATTCGCAATGCATTCAGGGAAACCTGTCGAAGCCCTCCGTCGACAGAGTGTGGTGTTGGAAAATTCGCCGCACCCCTACCCATCTGTCTGAACGTGAATCGAGATGCCACTACACCTATAAAGGGGATCGGCGTAGGGGTAAGGGGTGTAATGGGATTCACCCATAATCAGATGGCCGCCATGGTTATTTTTTTTATTCACCGGTGAGGACGAGCTGACCAGGGCCTCGTTTCCGAAAGGGCCTTAAGTACTACTTAACGCTACGTGCTACTTAAGTTCACACGTAACACCATCGTAGAGCTCACGGAGCGTTTCCCAAAACCAACTTAGCAAAGAACCATCGCAGGTTGACACGTAACTCTAAGAGAAATCCACGAGTGGTTTGGAGTAGTCTTAACGCGCTAAGATTGATCGTAACGGCATGGCACAGTGGAGACACCCACAGGATATGAAGGGAAAAGAAGAAACTTGCGCATAAGATTGCTGTTTTAACACGCGAGTGGCATGGCACAGTGGAGACTTCTTCAAGTTGATGTTTTAAGACGGGAGTGTAAATATCATGGCACCACAGTTGAATCTGTAACGAGAATAAGAAGGTAACATTAATTGTGTAAGTGTATAAAATAAAAGCAATGTGTTTGGAAAATATTTTACAGGCAGTAAAATAGTTCAGCTCTATTTGATAAATCAGGGCATTATTAAACTGTGATCAATCATAATTTGTGTGGGTGCTTCGTGAACACGAACAAGGCATCCACACACAAAATAAATAGGGGGCTTCGGCGACCAGAGACAAGAGTGGTGATGTCGGAAGGCCACTACCAAAACATTAAAAAAAGAAAATCGGTCAGCGAGTCGTTGCGCCCTCTTTCATTTTCAAATACCCTAAGAAAGGGAAGGCGACGCAGAAAAGACACGATAGTTGTAGGCTAAGGGTAAACTATGACATAAAAAAGGCAGCGATGGGGATTCGTGTAGATGTTTTGTTTTAATAACAGGAGACTGCCGTGCTTGTAACAGCAGACTGCTTGTTCCTGCTTGCTGCTCACAGTTGTTAAAGCCTTGAGTGCACGGTACTTTGCACGCCGCTCCCCAAATGCGCATCCCAATTTGGAACTTGTCTTCTTAAATATTAAGCACGGTAGCCAACTGCACGCGCTTTGTCTGGTTTAACGGCGTATCTCATGGTTCTGCATGATTTCATTGTGTGTGTGCATTTTATTTCATTTGCCAACAATAACTCCTGGCGATAGTTGCAAACTGCTACAAATGTAGTCCCACCCTTAGCTATAGAAAACAACTTTTGATACTGACCCATGCCTTACATTTTGTAAATGGTTTAGCAGTATGACGCCGCAGTTCACTCCGAGGACACTTCAGCACCACATATGTGGACAGCGATCCTTAAGAGCGACACTACGAATGATCTTAGAGGCTGTGCACGCGCGTTCATGTACGAGTGTCTTTGGGAAACAGTCGTAGGAAATCTAAGAACATTCGTAGGATCATTGGTTAACGACACACGTAAGGCTAAGAACCATCGTTATCGGGAAACGAGGCCCTGGGTAGTAGGCAGCAAAAGACCCAGCTCAGTTCAGTCAGCCAAAAAACCGAGAGCTGTTTTTTGAGCTGTGCCGTATGTGCCGTACATGACTATCGAAACGGAAAAAACGGCGGCTGAGTCGAGCTGTGTCAAGCTGTAGCGGGCATGAAACCGGGCAGTGGAAAAGAGCCTATACCGTAATGTGTTGGGAAAAGCACAACATTTCAGACACAGTGTTCTGTCAAAATTGGTTGCTTTGTCGGAACGAGTTACTAATGAGCTGGTAACATAGTCCAAACCTAAACCCTAAGCCTAACTGCTACGGGTATGCTTTAATGGCTTTCTTGCTTAGCTTGATGGGTAGCTCATATCAACATAGGCCTATCAACCCTTGTCATCAAAATGGATGCCTGTGACTATATCATCTCATCAGCATGGTCTGCCATATCTCCAGGAAGGATATTGCATCTCCTACCGTATGCAAGGTCTTTGATGGCCGCCTATGCAAGTGAGACACATTTCAAATTACAGTTATATCTATGCTTTTAATCCATCTGTCAGTTTGATAATACAGGATGACATTGATTGATCTCCACAATTAGGAAATAAATATGTGTAGCATGTAGTCAATTATGCCTGTAATTGCTATAAGAAGCTTCTCTGGGTGTTTTGTTCATGGCGCTCCTTCCATCGGTACATGATCTCTCGTCATTTTTCTCCAATGTGACCTTGAAATGGTAATGATTAACCAAGCACTCATTTGCGTGTGTGTGTGTGTGTGTGTGTGTGTGTGTGTGTGTGTGTGTGTGTGTGTGTGTGTGTGTGTGTGTGTGTGTGTGTGTGTGTGTGTGTGTGTGTGTGTGTGTGTTTGTGTGTGTGTGTGTGTGTAATGCCAGAGCAGCTGGTGAAGCCAATTCCGCAAAAACGTCACACACGCACGTATGCATTCACACAAACACACACACACACACACACACACACACACACACACACACACACACACACACACACACACACACACACACACACACACACACACACACACACACACACACACACACACACACACACACACAGCTGTCTCTATTTCAGAAACCTTTGTTTCGCTGATGCCATCATTCAGCAAAGGCACAAAGCTACGTTAGGACAAAGTTACAAAGTTACATTAGGACTAGGCTCTCTTTAACCTTATGGGGTCTGCCTACACTTCCTGCCCATACTTCCTGGTTTTGTCAAGATGGATATCTCTTTGGAGGTAGTGTAAATTGACTACTGTCTTAGTCATTGACACTGGTAGTCTGATGGATATCTTTGATCGGTAGCCAGCGCTGGATTAAGAAGGCCTGGGGCCCCTTGGCTAAAGGTTGCCTGGAAGACAAATTTCATAGCAAAATTACAAGGAGGGCGTCATAATTCCAACCTAAGAGAAGTATTAATAAGATTTTAAACTCTGACTGATATGGCAGACTAATCTATCAATACTGCCTTCTCAACACATCAATAATCTTGTTACATTTCTCCATTTATGTACGTAGATTGATTTTTTCCCCCCATTGGCCCACTGGGGGCCTCCTGGTAGGTGGGGGCCCGTAGGCTACAGCCTTCTAGCCAGTGTGTTAATCCGGCCCTGTCAGTAGCATACAGAGGCATTCAATATGTGATGTGGGCTCAGCTCGACACTGCAAGTTGGCCAGAAGGAGGTTAGAAGAACTGTACAGTCGCAATAGCCAGGCTAATAAGACTTGCCTTTCATATCGGTATATATATATATATTTATGTACACATATATGGATTGCATTTCAAGAAAACAAAATGTACGATTCATTAAATATACTGCACATCTAGCAATAAATAGAGTGGTCTGCCAATAAATCAGGATATCCTATTTGCAGGAGTTCACATAGCCTACACAAGATATTTTTTACAGTGCCATGCCTCTCTGTTCCAGTACGCAGCATACTTCCCCTGCGCGTGGCAAAGTTCACCTCTGCCGTACCGTGCTCACAATGGCATCATACAGCTCCTTTTAATGCATAGCTTCAGGTGATGAATAAGGAGGACTGATGTGTATGCTGCCAATGTCCTCTGGCTCAGTGATTTTCAAAGTGGGGCCCGGGGACCTCTGGAGGACCCTGAGGGAGTGCTCGGAGGGACACGGCAGGTTGGCAGGAAAAGTGTAGCAAAACAAATTAAGTAATAGAATAATGAATGTACACCAAATGAAACAAAAGTAAGCTAAACCCATTGCTCAAGCATTCCATTATAATTTGATATATTGCATCTCTGAACATTACAACCATTATCATTACTTTTATCCAATGGGGCACTCACTCACAGACATAGACTATGGTTGTGAAAGAGGGCGCAGAGATTTTTTTTTTGCATGACCCATGTCAGGGGGGCCTTGAATGGACTGTAAGCGTATGTGCGGGGCCTTGTGTGAACTGTATCGGTATATGGGGGGACCTTGGCTGGAATATACTGGTATATGGGGGGCCTTGTGTAAAGTTTTGGAACCCCTGCTCTAGCTGAGCCAGGGCGTAGGCCCTCTTTGTCTGCTCACTACAGACGGCATTTCCCGTGCTGTGGCCCTAAAGACATCTCAAGGTCTCTCATTAATACAGCGCTCAGAGTATATCAAAACATTGGCATTGTCGGCTTGGTTTGGCTGTGCCTGATTTGCAGAATAGTAATCAGAATAAAGAAGATGTGGAGTCGGTGGTCTTTCATTGAAGGCTCCTTTTCAATGTGGTGGCTTTCAAAGGGAGCGGTTAGCTAAATACTGAGTTCGCTTTTAGAGCAGGTTTCAGTGAGCCGTTGAAAGAACTGTGCATATAGACTAAGTGGCTAGACAAAAGAGGAGGGGCGAGAACACACACACACACACGCACACACACACACACACACACACACATACACACACACACACACACACACACACTCACACACACACACACACACACACACACACACACACACACACACACACACACACACACACACACACACACACACACACACACACACACACACACACCCTGAGAGAGACAGAGTCAGAGATGCAGACAGAGACAGAGAAATCAAATAAGGTGACGTGAATGTGTCTAGACAGTGTCAGGAGAATGGAGATTCCAAGTGCAGTTTTTAGCAGCAGTGCAGTTTGAATGTTTAAATGCACTAAAATCTTCCTCTTTCTATACTTGCCAGTCAGTCCTTCCCTAATACTTTGGTCAGTCCCTGTTCCTAAGTATACGTAAACAAATGTATCATGTGAAATGCACTAGAGTGCACACACCACAAGAGAAAACACTTTTCTAAGACAATTGGACAACACTTGTTTTTCGTATCAGTAGAATGAAATCGCTTTGTAATCATCCAACTTTGAAAAAGTATAGCAGGCATCAGCAGACAGGTAATCTTGCATACATGGGTCAGAGAAGTATGCATTTAATTCAGAAGAAGAAGAAGAATAAAGAGAAGTAGAAGAAGGAAAGAAAGAATGGGGAAAAAAGTGAAGCTCTTTTCAGTCAGCTTGTAATTATCCTGTGACGTCAATGCGAAATGCCACAGTGAAAAGTCACTGCTTCACACCTCCCTCCCTGTGTGAAAAAGCCACTGCAGCTGCTTGCAAGTCTGCCCTTGAGTCAAGCTAAATTGCTGACTGACAAGAGAGACGTGCCGATGCCATGAGTACTCCAGTGAACAGATTAGATTTGTGTATTCCATGTAATACTCTGTGAGTCTCATATACTGTATGTATATGTTCATAAATTGTGCCAAATTAACTGATCCTTCTGAGAAGTTATCAGTCACATAGGCTTTAGGGTATATTTAGCTTCTTTGTGCCTTTATCATCTAGCCTGGGCGAATAGCCGACTGTTGACTCCGTCAATCAGTCTGGCAAAAGCCATGAGGAATCCGTCTCCGTGGAAGATGGGAGATGGTCTGATCTTACTCTATCATTTAAATTAATTGAAGTTCCAAACTCAAATTAAAACGCATATTGTGCTTTATTAGCATGCCTGTTACGTTATAGCGTTGCAAAAGCATACAAATAACAAAACGAAAGTGTGAATATAGTTACCTTAACCAATCAGTAACCGAGCTCGTGGGTGATTTCTACGTCACCACTCAACTGTTTGCTGATTGGCGAAACACTGAGAGAACCGAGCTCGAGGCTTTTGCCAGACGATGTGCGGAGCCAAAATCTTTGGGTGGAGTACAGAGGATGGCGTCGCGAGGCTATTTATCATCATGTTCATTGTGCACATTTTTCATTGTTTCTGAAATGCCATTGAATGCTACATATTAGAAGGCCTACATTTAAAAAGTAAACGTTTATCAA
Source organism: Engraulis encrasicolus (assembly GCF_034702125.1). Taxonomy (NCBI): domain Eukaryota; kingdom Metazoa; phylum Chordata; class Actinopteri; order Clupeiformes; family Engraulidae; genus Engraulis; species Engraulis encrasicolus. The sequence continues at coordinate 10,175,399 of NC_085864.1, read as the reverse complement.
CATGCTTAACATATCCAACACTGCGGGTACATTTCTCAAAAACGTAGTTGCTCAGTATGTCAGCTTCTTTGCTGTTTTCAATACAATATCTCTTGCTAACTGGCTAACAACAACACTTTCGCACCCCTGGTTTGTTTTAGTAGTGCCAGGTAATATCAGAATATTCATTTTTTGAAGGAAAAGTAGAGAACTATAACTCAATTTTCGGAGGTCTTCAACCCCAAATAAATATTCAAACATATAGTTGAAAACAATCACACAGAAAAAAACATGCACACATTCATATTTTTTGGTTCACATGCTCAATTTGGTGATTAAACACAGCACAGATGATAGGGATGGACACAGTACTACCACACATGATTACTTGAGTTCTCGAAAAAAAATGAAAACAGGCACACACAAGTCTGTGCAACAGCAGCTGAGGCAGCAGCTTCGAGAGAGAGATGGGGGGGGGGGGGAGAAAGAAAGAAAGAAAGAAAGAAAGAAAGAAAGAAAGAAAGAAAGAAAGAAAAAAAGAAAAAGACAGATAGACAGACAGACGGAAAGACAGAAAGACAGACAGACAGACAGAGAAAGTGCATACAGTGAAACAGAAGGAGACAGATGCCGGCAAGATCTTTTTTTGTTGTTGAGGTGATTCATCTCCTTTGTGTGTGTTCATTGCCAGACCAAAAGCCAAAGGATGATCTACACACAATAGTGTTGGGAGTTTTAAGCTTTTACCTTTAACCCTTGTAAGGTGTTGGTGAATTTGTTACATAGATGTTGCTTGGGTCTACTGGATTAGAAAAATCATTAAAAAAAAAAAGAAATAAATAATACCCTAGCTCCTGTGCACCCTCATGTTCCCTTGAATCCTGTTTATGAATTTCTCTGTATTTATGTTTATGTGGGTTAGCGATACAGAGAAAGAAAGATTTAAAAAGGGAGAAAGGAGACAGAGATGAAAGAGAGTAAACTTTATCCTTGGATTGAGCCACAAGTGCTCTTCATATGCAAGGTTGCAACATTTATATAGCTGGAGGACATTTTACTCCTTTAACTATTCAAAGATTCAACAATTAAACAATTGAAATATCAGAATTGACGTGGTTATGTGATTCCATTCGAGCTGCCATTACTGGGCTTGTTTGTGATGGCAAGGTACAGCAATCTACACAGCGGGCATGCACACTGCCAAATTATACTGCATTCTGGTTAGAAATTTCTAGCCCAAATTTCTAAGCAGACAACTGTATTTGCAATGACTTGACAGCATGTGACATGACTGCGGAGCAGAAAACACCTCCCATCAACCGCATTGAGGCCACAATTTCTAACCAAAATCATGATGTCACTGTGTGCACATGTGCTGCGCAGATCCGCACAGCAAGCACCATCAAGAACTATCGCACCGTCTGAAACTACTCACGCTTTGTGCTTCTTTTCCCCAATTCTCCGCTGCGCTTAACTACCCCGTTTCTCACTCCAAACTCCAAATTTCACACAAAAGGCTCACAAAATTATCAATTAGGCCTATATAAGAATAAAATATATATTTTTTAAACTTTACCAACCTGTACACAACATTAATATCAGCAAGAAAAACAACAACAGCAAAACATGCAGCAGGTTGTCTATTTCTCACTGACGTTCTCCAGCTTGACTAATGATTGTATCTCATCAGACGGGAAAGGACATTCTTCCCTATCTTGAGAGGGGGTGGCCAAAATAAATAGCTTCATAAACATCTCCAAATGAAATGCCATATTTCATCACGTTGATGGGAGACCTATAATGAGTGAGTCACATTGCCTTGCATAGCCCTGCTTGCTTGCTTCCTCAGACAGCATTGTTTGTAGGGCCTGGTGGGCGGGTGGTGGGCTTCGGTGCCGGCAGGGCCGTATTAGCACACAGGCTAGATATAGCTACATCCTAGGGGCCCCCACATGCCAGGGGGCCCCTTATTGGTCAAAGTCAAAAATTGCAGAATTGTGACAAGATGCAATATTGAAAATATCCTGTCAATACTCCTCTCCACGGTCGATAGGCACGTTATCCTTAATTCTTAGCTCGTAATTATGACACTGCATGTAATTTTGGCACGAAATTTGTCTTCCAGGGGGCGCCCACAGCAACCTGTTGCCTAGGGGCCCGAAGTCATCCTAATCCGGCCCGGGGTGTTGGGGAAAGTGTAGCGGGGGTGGCCAGGCTGCGGCGGGCGATGAGTAGGATAGGTGCACTGCTAGAGTAATGTTGACAGCTGGCAGTGATTCCGAGAGATTTGTCCCTCTCCATCAACAGTTTTTGCTCTGAGACGGGGGGGGGAAGAAAAGCGGTGGTGGTAGTGGTGGGTATGGTGGAAGAGTGTGTGTGCTTGTTTGTTTGTGTGTGTGTGTGTGTGTGTGTGTGTGTGTGTGTGTGTGTGTGTGTGTGTGTGTGTGTGTGTGTGTGTGTGTGTGTGTGTGTGTGAATGGGTGTGTGTGTGGTATCCTCGCTTTGTGCGCTACCGTATGTGTGTTCGTGTGTTGAGTGTCACAAGTCATCAAGTATTTACTGAACGCATGACTGCGATGCGTTTAGCAACATACCCTTGACCGTAACCCCCACCCTTCCACCCTCCCCATCCCTGCATACACACATAAACAGCTCAAACATGATTTGTATTACCTCTCCGTTTCATTCATCAACATATTGGCCTCACAGAACCTTCTTGATGTATGATTAGACACAGAGAGAGAGAGAGAGAGAGAGAGAGAGAGAGAGAGAGAGAGAGAGAGAGAGAGAGAGAGAGAGAGAGAGAGAGAGAG
>NC_085864.1:10140107-10167607 GCF_034702125.1 Engraulis encrasicolus | reverse complement strand
GAGAGAGAGAGAGAGAGAGAGAGAGAGAGAGAGAGAGAGAGAGAGAGAGAGAGAGAGAGAGAGAGAGAGAGAGAGAGAGAGAGAGAGAGAGAAAGAGGAAAGACAGAGAGAGAGAGAGAGAGAGAGAGAGAGAGAGAGAGAGAGAGAGAGAGAGAGAGAGAGAGAGAGAGAGAGAGAGAGAGAGAGAGAGAGAGAGAGAGAGAGAGGAAAGACAGAGAGACAGACAGAGACAGAGCGAGAGGGCTGGGCTTCATTTGAGCCAAGAAGCTCTGGATGACCAAATGCCCCCCTCTCATCTCTGTGAATGATGTGGTGCATAAACCTAATGCAGACAGTTCATGATCAGTTCAGATTACCAGTGGGGGGAAAAAGTATATTCAACATAGTATTTTCAACACACTTGTTCCAATCAATTTAAGTTTGCTTTATTAGCATCATGCCTTGATTGTATAGTGTCAGTATTGCCAAAGCTTACATATTAATATGCCTTTAATATAACTATATTAAGGGCATTTAAGAACATTGTTAACACACATAGTAGCAGTTTTCAAAGTGGGGGCCGGGGACCCCTGGGTGGCCACAAGGAGGTGATAGGGGCAGCAGATTGGCAGGAAAAGCAAAGCAAAACAAAATAAATGTTTAAATAGATTGAATAACTAATGTATACAGAAAAATAAACTAAATATAAGATTAACATCATTCCCGTTATTTAAGAACCACATAATAAATAAATTTAATTAGCATCTCTGAACATTACTACGATAAGTTATTATTTTATATATCCCAGGCACTGAGGCACTGACTAACAGACCTAGACTATGGTTGTAAAAGGGGATTTATAGAAAAATAGTGTGGTGCGACCCATGTCAGGGAGGCCTTGTGGAGCCCCTGGGCTAAGGCAACAGTCTGGGCTTTATTTCAGTTAAGATGCCGTGATCAGCTGAATGCTCATCATCGCTGTGAATTATGCTGTGAATGGACCTGAAGTGGATAGTTCATGCTCAGTTCAGATTTCCTGTGAAAAACATAAGGTTATTTTTAACACTGTTTATTTTCAGCTGTTATTCCCTTAACTGATTAGCATGGTTTAGCTCTGAACATTTCCAGTATTTCGCATTCAGCTCAACTCTGTTCACTCTGCCTTTTACACTCTGGATGAGTAGCTGGCTAGAATCAATGGAATTAAGGAGTGATGACGCATTCAGTAGAGAAGTGCTTGTAAGGCTGTGTGCTTGAAGTTAAGCCTAAATGGGTCACGGAATGATATAATGAGCCAAACCAAAGCAGAGTGGCAATAGAGAAGTGAAAGTGGAAAAAAGAGACAGAGAGGAAGGTTTGCTCTCTTCTCTACTCCATTAGCTATGGCATAGTGTGGGTCTCATTTATGTCAAGAGGTCAGGATAACCTACTGTTTATCATTTCTCTGGATAATGATATATGTAACATGATGGGATGTGTGTCTTTAAGCCGCATCATTAAGTCTGTCTTGCGTTAGTGCGCCATGTGATCAGTAGGCACCAATTGGCACGCCTTTAAAAGGTTGGCACAATCTTCACTGAGGGAAGTGGCAGGTTGTTTGTGTGCCTGGGGCAGGTTTGGCCTTTGTTGGTGGTGCAGCTGGGGAGTCGGGCCCGTGTAGAGCCTCACTTCACGAGAGATGGTCAATTTCGGGGAGTTTGGTCTATGACGGGGGTGCGACGTTGCTGTAAGCGCGACCACATTTAGTTCACTTCATATTTGGGTATGTAGCTCTTCTGTTTCCTACATCGCAACTTTGAGCCTATTATATTGCATGCGCGCTCATTATTGCTGTTATTGCAGCGTTACAGGAGCCGGTGTTGTGCGTGCTCTTCCCCTGCGACTGGAGACAGTCGGTGCTCCTCGCTGTTCTTGGTAGGTGGCCATCTCATTATAAGCTAACCTAAGCATTGCGCATCGCCTGTGTCTGTTATGGGTCCTTTACGGTAATTTCTGTGTGCAGGTACCTGTGGATCCACCTGTTGGCCTGTCTGCGGGCTGCTGCTTATATAGCCTAAGTTGCCGTGAGAATACGTGTGTGAGTGTGTGTGTGCATCTGCGTGACTTTACTTTGAGTTTTTGGTTTGTGTTAATAAGGAGAAAGTGAGAGTTCTCTGTTTTTGTTAATTTTGTATTTTCTTTTGTTTGTTTTGGCTCACCCCACACCACTTGGGTCGCCCAACGTGCGGGTTACCCCCAGATAGTTCTTGTTTGCCGTGCGTAAAAGTAAAACACAAGTGTGCAGTGGTATTGGTGTGGGTTTGCCGTGCTTTTGTATTTTCATTTTATTATTTAATTTTGGTTTGCTGTGTACAACTAGTTGGGGAAAACCTTGGCCTCCTTGGCCCCTGTGGGGAGTGCGGGTGTCCAATAGAGCCAACAGCTCTGTTATTTTAATTGTTTATATATTCTTAAAAAGAAAGTGTAAGACAATAAAAGAAACGTACTTTGAACCCTGTCTACGTGGTCCTTAACGAACCTGTGTTGCCTTGGGTTTACCAGTTGAAGTCAAACTATTTCTGGGGGCGAAATTCCCCCAGTGGCGTAGTCGTGCAAGCTGTTTAAAATTGATAATTATATTAATTAATGACCGTTAATTCTCCGCCATGCTACATATGGATGAACCTGAAGCAGACAAATCATGTTCAACTCAGATTACCAGTAGGAAAAAAATATTTTCAACACAGTATTTTCATCACTGTTGTTCCAATCATTTGTTAGTATGTGTATCAGCACAAATACAAACACAAGTACTAACATGCCATCAATAGTTTTAATTTTTAACACTGTAATTCCCATCACTTGTTAGCATTTATTAGCAGGGGGGAATCACATTCAACTCACCGTGTCAGCTCTCCTTTGGTTGTGCACTGGCTGAGCTGTGAGGCTGTGTGCTTTAAGCAAGAGCAAAAATGGGTCATGAAACATGATAATGAGCCAAAGCAAAGCAGACCAAAGAAAAGCAGAGAGAGGAACGTTTGGTATTTTCTCTACTCCACAAGGTAGACTGTGGGCTTCATTTCATTCAGAGCCATGGACATGAATATACGGTATATGGGAATCATGTCACCAACCGACTTCCTGTACCCTAGTTGTCACAACTGTGTCATGCTGTGTGATGCTGTGGATGGACCTTAAATTAGCAGCCAGAATGGCAATGACCAAGTTGTAATGTACAACTAAAGGGCCTTCACCCTATCATAGCAGTGTAGTACTATGTAAAGTTTTTTTTCAGTGACTATTACAGCATCTGCATACAGGTCTGGTGAGACTCAGGCTAATTTCCATCATTTGCTAGCATGTATTGGATGAGAACACATTAATTCAGCCCACTGTGTGTGCCTGCTCACCATTCTGTCCACAGTGGATAACTTCACATAATCAAGGGAATCAGGGAGTGATGAGATCAGTAGAGAGCCCTTCGTCGTGCACTGGCTGAGCTGCGAGGGTGTGCGCTTGAAGCTGGAACTAAATGGGTCATCATGAAGCATGATAATGAGACAAAGCAAAGCCGAGAAAAGCAGAGTGACCACATAACAGTCGAGGGAAGTAAGACAGGAGAGGAAAGGAGACAAAATGGGTTTTTCTGCTCTCCAATCTAGGGTATGGGCCTGATTTTGGTCAAGATGCTGTGCATGGACAGCCTGGCTCTTGCCAGAACTGTGTAGTTCTGCACAGCTCTGTGAGCTCGTCTGACATCTCTGAAGGAGCTGTGCGTTGGTTCATTTTCTGAAGGCATGACTATTTCTACCAATTGTTCACTGTTAATCTTTTAAACAACATGTGGTACATTCTACAATACAGTGTATACATGCCTCCTCGAAATGACCTGCCATTTTTGTCTGATGTCTCTCTAGGTCGTCCTCAAACGAGCCTTCCATTGTTGCTTCCAGTCATCCCGATTCTCCATACATCTTTTCAGTTCGCTGGTACTCTGGGCTCCGGCGTCCTTCTTGAGTATGTCCACAAATGTTAGTGTTAATGGTTTCGTTTAAGGTGCACTGTGTACATTTTTTTTACCAGTTTCTTTCCAGAATTCATGCTGCCCTTTCACAAATGTTACCTTTTTCAAAAATACTTACCACCACGATCAAATAAGTATTCATTATGACTGGGAGAATTGCACTTTTCATACATGAAACGGTGGATCTTCTCCATTTCTGCCATTTTGAATTTCCAGAAATAGACATATTTAGCTTGAAAACCTACTTTGGTCATACACATAAATATTAGTTCATTAAATATTCACGGCAGAAGACCATACAGTTTCAATGAGCAGCATATTTGCAGTAGGACTACATACTCTGGACACCAGCCTACACCATGCATTGTTAAGTTCCAAAACAAAGAATTTCCCAAATAATGCTTTGCTTGTTGCAAGCTTGTGAATGGTGAATGGCAGGTGAATGAACTTTAAATGGATTATAGTCAAGGGGGAAAGACTAGGGCTACACTGGATGTCTTCCGTTGAATAAAATGGGATTTTTTTTTTCAATTGCACTGTCATATTTGATGTAACCAGTTCTATTGATCATGGTAGTGGAAGGTAATTGTTACAGTCTTTGACTTGGCACATCCGGTGTAGCCCTGCTGTAAGGTTTGTTATTCACTCCAGCAGGGTCTGGTCCTCAAGGTGCTATGAATGGACCTGGTAAACTGAGGTCATGCCAAGTATCCATTATTACATTATATTACATTACACTTAACTGCCGCTTTTTATACAAAATGACTTATAGATATTTTCCAGGGTGTTGGATACAGTCCATGGAGCAATGTACCTACATCTATTGCTCAAGGGCACTTCAGCAATGGATGTAGGTATAGGGAAGAGTAAGGTTGGGATTCGAACCTGCAACCCTCTGATCCAATGTCCTACCTATTAGGCCACGGTTGCCCCCATCCCTCCAAAATCACACGATGAACCGCCCTTGGAGAACACTAAGGCAATGGGCTGATTACTATGTACTGTGGAGGAAATGGCTGATTGCAGTGATTGTTGCCACGGGTGATGCCCCTGGCTTTGACTCAAGGGATCCACTGTAACTTTTGAATGAATGATGAATGAACGAAAAAATGATGAAAACACTGTATAATTCAGTTTGACATCTGAATTCCCTTCTATTTTGTTTAACTTTTTATGTGCATTCATTTTCGGCATATGAATCTATAGTAAATAAATTACACTATGTAACAGTGTTAAATATATTATACGCAGCTCTGACATGCCCCCACAGAAAGACTTGATGCTTCGGAAATTGCATGAAATCCAAAATCTATTTGCTGAACTATAGGCGTGCAAGCAAGGAGCCACAGTGCCAGAGCTTTAGCCGCAGAACTTTATTCCCACCTCAGCTGCAGTCAAAACAAAATTTGCAAGCAAGTGTATGACTTAAAATGCAACAATAAAATGGGCAACAGAGGTTACAGTCAGGTCATGCAGTCCTCAAGATTACAGACTGCCCATTCATTGTGTTAAGTTTTATTCATCCTGCTGTAATTTGCATGTCTCTACGGAAATAACTATGAGCAGTCAACTCTGAAAACAGTCCAGAGATAATTTTCTAAAAACTTTTTTTTGAGTTAAAGTTTGGAGGCAGTTTAAGGCAACACTAAGCAGTTTGTGTCATCAGCTGCACTATGCGTGAGATTGTTAAGTTCGATACCACACAATATGAGACGACTTGTCAGTTGCCAAATATTCTTTGTGATGATGTGGTTGTAGGCCAGGGCTGGGGTGTGTTTCTTGAAAGCGTAGTTGTTTGCCTGTTAGCAACTTCGGTAGTTGTCAATGGGAAATTGCATTGCAAACAACAAAGTGGCTAACATAGTTAGCAACTATGGTTTCAAGAAATGCACCCCTGATTTGGTAGTGTGGTCTACCCTGGACGGCAAATTCAGAAGAGACTTTTACCTTATTATAAATTGATGATTCGCTGAAAGAGGTTGAGAATGGTGTTATTGAAAACTACCACTGCTTGGTAAATCTGAGGGCTGTATGTAAATGGTTGCAAATGAATTGGCACTGATGCTTTGCTTTACTTTATGTGCTTGCATACTTAATTAAATCCAAACAACATGACTTTTCTATGTATTACACAACATACCCTAAAGAAATAACAATGGAAAAAAAATCTGGACTATATCACATGTATAATGTATATGTCTGTTCCCTTATTCGGAGACAGCAGGCACTTCAACAGCCAAAGTAACTCATTAACGCCTCATTCGCTGCTGTGTGTACGTGTATAACGCGGTCATCTGAGGATAGGGCCGAGCACCATCAATTTGTTATAACCTATAACATTTAGAGCAATTGAAGTGGGGTTCAAAAAGGGAGGACTGTAACACCTCTCAGTTATCTCATCGATTCCCTGTGCACTGGGCCCCTTTTAATGATCATTTCTGAGGCCGGTATCGACTCCGGACGGACAGCTTTTCCATGCGATGCTGTTTAATAACTCAGGCCAGAGAGAAGATAAAAGGCTGTGTGGTTGTGCTGCTGCTGTTGCACTGAAATTGTGAAAGTAGTGTGTGAAGTGCTGCTTGTGGAGCCTTTTCTTACGTTTTAGTTGTGTTACGATTTGCTCTACTCTTAAGGGAACATTTCATCTGTCTTTTGCTTCAGGCTATATCTTGAGTGTGTGTGTGCGTGTGTGTGCGTGTGTGTGTGTGTGTGTGTGTGTGTGTGTGTGTGTGTGTGTGTGTGTGTGTGTGTGTGTGTGTGTGAGTGTGTGTGTGTGTGTGTGTGTGCGTGTGTGTGTGTGTGTGTGTGCGCCCGTGCGCGCATGTGTGCGTGCGTGTGTGTGCTTTCTCTCTCTCTCTCACTCTCTGTCACTTTCTCTCTCTCTCTCTCTCTCTCTCTCTGTCTCTCTTTCTCTCTCTCTCTTTCTCTCTCTCACTCTCTGGACAGTTGGGGGCATCCAGAAGCTGCTGTTCAGTTGGGGATGAACATTGTGAGTCCATGTTGTTTCTGTTTACAAAGAAGGTGTGTTTTTGGGTGTGGGAGAGGTTTTCCTCCCTTCATCCACTACAAATGGTGTGTAATTATGGCTTAAAGTTGTAATCTGACCTGGTGAAGATACAATACATGGATGGTTAAAGGTCAAAGTCTCTCTCTCTCTCTCTCTCTCTCTCTCTCTCTCTCTCTCTCTCTCTCTCTCTCTCTCTCTCTCTCTCTCTCTCTCTCTCTCTGTAACTCTCTTGGTGATCAGACTAGCAGGTTTTTGTGCAACATTTTATGTAACCATGTCTTGCTGAAAATCTACAACAGGTCATCTTGACCAAGGACTCTCTGCAACACTGGATGCTTATTGATTCTGCCTGCAGTAAAGACGCGCCCTGATTTGTAACTTAACATCTGTTTTCTGCCTGCCCATATGCTCACTTTATTAGCGTATGAAGGGCATTTTCTCAGTACAAAAATGGCGTTTTGAGATGGGGCCAGATGTGATCCAATGACAGAGGAAACACAAGAATTCCTTTCCTCCTTGGAAGATTTGGGTGAAGAGGGTCGTCTTTTCTTGACTGCAGATCTTATTTATATCATTGTTTGAGACATTGAACATTTAGCACTTCATGTTTTAATATTATAATATTTGATATTTTAATATAACATTTCAATAGTAATATACCACAGTCAAACATCTCATTTGTTTATTTACTATTGCGATTGTTCTCTATGTTGCAGGATCTAGTCGGCCTATGAAAGTATTTTCTTTCATAGGTCTGAGTGATTTCTTTCAATGGTTTCATTCTTGAGTTTTAAATTGTGTGCACAGATTCTACTACAATTCGTCCGCTGGCGATCTGTAGATTTTGGAGGGTGTGTGCACAGTGTAGGTCTGTGGATTTGATTCTAGTTGTGCTTTGAAGATTTCCACTCCACACATAGATCAGTGGGGAGTCTTCTTTCCATAAGCACAGTACTCTTGACACAAAATCCTTTCAACCAACTCACAGGAAATAGTTTTTTTGTGGCACCTGGAGCACTTTAGTAGCATCGGAAATTGATGTGACAGTACAAAAACACAGCAGGGGGATTTTTGCATAATATGTCTCATTTAATGACTCCCATTCAGGTGACTTTGGGGTGAGGAAAGATGAGTAGAGTGATGAGACGAGAGAGAGAGGAAAACAAAAGAGGTGAAATGTCGAACAACTCAGAAAAAGGGAAAGGTGAGCCCGCCATCTGTCTGGCTAGACCAGTGGTTCTCAACCTTTTTGTTGTTGTTGTTAATAAACGCCCCCTTCACCTCATCACAACTCTCGCAGCCTACCCCCATCCCCGACCTCCTCATAAGCCTAACAACTAGAATAAAATAATTGATTAATGCCCCCCATTGCAACTAAGCGCTGCCCCCTTTCAACTGTCTCTTACTCAATGCCCCTCTAGGGCTCCCTAGCGCATTGTAGAGCCCCCGTTGAGAAACGCTAGGCTAGACTGACTTAGATGATTCAGGAGGCACACAGCATATAAACCTGAGAGTGTTGGAGTGTGGCGGCGGGAGTCATCTTTGATTTGTATGCTTGTCTGTGACACGGCCTCTTAAATTACGGCCCATCTCCTGCAAAGGCCGCCGCTGATTGGGACACTTGATGAGGCGGACGCGAGACCACATGCCGCCAAAATAAACAAATAAATGACCAGGGCAAAACTGAAAGATTGACCTCTCGAATGACACAGGAATATTACACTCTCTCTGTGTATGTCTCTCTCTCTCTCTCTCTCTCTCTCTCTCTCTCTCTCTCTCTCTCTCTCTCTCTCTCTCTCTCTCTCTCTCTCTCTCTCTCTCTCTATGTCCCCCCACTCTTTCTTTCTGTCAGTCTCTCTCTCTCTCTCTTTTCTCTCTCTCTCTCTCGCTCTCACTCTCGCTCTCTCAAATAACACCGGATGAGATGTTAACCATATTGTGCACGCAATTCACAGCATAAACAGAAAATGTAGTGATTGATGCAGAGTATAAATTGGGCTTCAAGAATGAATAACTAAAGGAAATGAAGGCAGCATGTGGGAACAGACACTCTGACCGAGAGAAATAAACTATGCTATATCTCAAATACACACACGCACGCACGCACACACGCACGCACGCACGCACACACACACACACACACACACACACACACACACACACACACACACACACACACACACACACACACACACACACACACACACACACACACACACACACACACACACACACACACACACACACAGGTACATCCAATCCAAATATATCATGTAGGAAGTTACAAGCCTTTCAAGATAACAATAAGCAATATCTTATGTGTAAGCTTTTTAAAGATATTTTTTGGGCTTTTGTGCCATTATTGTGACAGGACAGATATAGAGGGACAGGAAATGAGCAGGAAGGTTTGGCAAATGACCCTGGCCAAAATCGCATAGTAATCCAGTGCCCTACCGTGACAGTAGGCCACGGCAGGCCCTTCAGTGTGTACCCTTTTGACCTGCATATCTCCTAAACGGTCCTACTTCCTCCCCAAATGCTTTTGATTGTCTGTTCAGTATACAGCATGACCTACTGTATACATGACTGGGTGTAGTGCTCAAGCCATCAGCATTTTAGCCAAAGGGTGACCAGTTTGATTCCCCACTCCTCCATCCTGTTTGCCTGTTCTTGAGGTTCCCTGAGCATGGGAACCATCCCCACACACTTCTCTCCTGGGCTCCCGATCAGCCTGACCCCCTCCTACTCACATGTGCAGACCAAATGTCTGTTTTCCATTGCCGAGTGGACGGCAGTGTGCTTGGTGATCACGATGGAATTCACAATTCTACAAATATTTATGCAAGTGAGTGAGCACTTGGCTTTGTTCGGACAGTTCTGGGAAATTATGTAACTAAATATTAGACAGACACAAACACAAACACATGCGTGCACGCGTGTTCACACACACGCACACTCGCACACACACACACACACACACAACACACACATAGAGACAGACACAGAGAGACATACACAGAGAGACAGAAAGAGAACAAATGTATAAACTGGAAAGATGCCTTTCAAAGAAATGGGGACACTACTGTATATTTTTTTTCTGAGCTTTGCAACATGCAACACAAAAACACACAGCTGAAAAGGGAAGAAAGTGTTGCCTGCCATTGAACCAGCTCTCTCGGAATGGCTACAAAGTGCCCAGCAGGGGAGCTAGGCGAAGCACAGAAACATATTTAATCACGATGGTGTTCCCATTCAACTACTGCCAATGGCACGCACGCATACCTCCACTCACAACAGGCAAAGAATACATAAATAAAAATTGGAATGATGGAATTTGCTGGAAGCTGACCACGCACTGTAGTATATCACACTGCACATTGGTAACAGAGAGAGGAAGAGAGAGAGAGAGAGAGAGAGAGAGAGAGAGAGAGAGAGAGAGAGAGAGAGAGAGAGAGAGAGAGAGAGAGAGAGAGAGAGAGAGAGAGAGAGAGAGAGAGAGGGAATTGGAAAGAGAGTTGGAGAAGAGCTTTGGACAGTCCTGCGGTGAAGAGATAGAGGCAAGCTCAATTCAGAAGGATCGAGGGAAGAAGGCACAGACATGGATGTGTGTCATGGACGATGCCTGGCCTCTGCTGTGTGTGTGTGTGTGTGTGTGTGTGTGTGTGTGTGTGTGTGTGTGTGTGTGTGTGTGTGTGTGTGTGTGTGTGTGTGTGTGTGTGTGTGTGTGTGTGTGTGTGTGTGTGTGTGTGTGTGTGTGTGTGTGTGTGTGTGTGTGTGTGTGGCCTCCACTATCCTTCAGACATGAGCTACCTGACGCCAAGTCAGGAGGGATTCAGGGTGAGCGGAAGACACCCCAGTTCTGCTGGGTTGGAGACATAGATGGAAAGAGGAATGGAGAGAGAGTGGGGGGTGGAGAGAGAGAGAGAGAGAGAGAGAGAGAGAGAGAGAGAGAGAGAGAGAGAGAGAGAGAGAGAGAGAGAGAGAGAGAGAGAGAGAGAGAGAGAGGTGCTCTTGGTACGTGTGTGTGTGTGGGAGTGGGTGTGTGTGTTTGCCCGCGTGTGTATGTGTGTGTGTGTGTCTGTCTGTGTCTGTGTCTGTGTCTGTGTCTCTGTGTGTGGTTTATGAGAGAGAGAGAGAGAGAGAGAGAGAGAGAGAGAGAGAGAGAGAGAGAGAGAGAGAGAGAGAGAGAGAGAGAGAGAGAGAGAGAGAGAGAGAGAGAGAGAGAGAGAGGTGCTCTTGGTACGTGTGGGTGTGGGTGTGGGTGTGGATGTGGGTGTGGGTGTGTGCCCGCGTGTGTATGTGTGTGTGTGTCTGTGTCTGTGTCTGTGTCTGTGTCTGTGTCTGTGTCTCTGTGTGTGGTTTATGAGAGACAGAGACAGAAAGAGAAAGAGAGAAGGACAGAAATGGACAGACCAGGAAAGACTGAGTGAAAAAAGCAGACATAAATTCTAAGAAAGGAAGGAGAGCGAGACAGAGAGAGAGAGAGAGAGAGAGAGAGAGAGAGAGAGAGAGAGAGAGAGAGAGAGAGAGAGAGAGAGAGAGAGAGAGAATGCTGGAAGCAGCGCTGCTCAACAAAACCCATCAGTTGCCACCGAGGCTGAGACTGAGCATAGCCACTGCCATTGGCATATACCGCCAAGACAAGGTGTCAAGAAGAAAAGAAACAGACGAATGAGAGACAAGTGGCCTCAGAGGAAGACAAACAAAACACTTGCCAGACCTTGTTATTTTCCTTTCTCTCAGCAGCCTGCAGGCCATTAATGCTGCTGAAAATAAACCAAAGAGAAAAGCAGATATGTTCACTTCTGTATTGCTCACCAATGTCGTGTTTTGCTCTATAGAAACAGTAGGCTGTGCTCTGTGCTGTAGACTATACCAGTGGACACACACCCCCCCCCAACACACACACTCACACACACACACAACACACACACTCACACACACATACACGCACGCACGGACGCATGCACGCATGTCCAGCGTCCCAGTGATCAGTGTTCTTGACATGATGTACTGGAAACTGCCCGACTGCTTGAAAGGTCTATAGTGATGGTGTAGCTCAGGTTCATGAGGAGACTGCCTTCTAAAAGTTCCTGGATACAGCATGTCAATCAGGTGTTTGACAAACGTATCAGCCCTGAAGTTAGACCGATTCTGACAGTGTTGGAGGAACTAGTTCAAAGTTCAGATCACACATTTCAAAATGAACTGTTTTTTTCATGGCTCCAACAACGATCTAGTAGTTCTTTTTGCAAGAGGTTGTTGTGAGCTATATTGTTCAATATGATTGTAAAAGCCTATAATGTTGCACTGAAGGGTAAAATATATGTATTAGACGTCATCTTATATTATTAGGGCTCTTTGTGATTTGTTTGGCTGGGTTTTTGCTTGAGCACTAAGGGAATGTGTCACCCTATTAAACAAAGGTGTGTGTAGTTTGTTCTCAAATCAGCTCATTCAAAGTTTGTTCATCGGGCAGTGAATAGTGTGCTTTCAGTTCACGTTCGCTCAAATTATGAACTAGGTCATGACCACTGGATTCTCGCAACACTGGATTCTGACCCAACCTGACCCAAAACAAACCAAACCAACCAATATGAACAAAAACATGAAGTTGATAAAAATGATATACTTAGTGAATAAATGGAGCATAAGTGAAGTGTTTACCAAAAAAAGGACTTGTGTTTTTCCAGCATATTTGTTGATTCCGTCTCCTAAACGCTTTTAATCACCTCGTTAGCCACTCAAGTGCACGATGTGACATGTCAGTTTATAAATGTCAACCTCACTGCAACCCCCTAAAGAAATTATAATTGGACCCAAAGCAAACACGAAATAAGGTCATGGACGAAAATGGCAGAACGAATGTCTGAAAAACACTGCTTTTAAAAACTGCTGAATTCAATTTGTAGAATTTGTTTCTCTTAACGAGTGGGTTAAAACATTCTTAGTTCTCATTACTCGAAACCACTCTGGGAAGTTCCATCTTTTCTTTTGTGCGCTTCATCTAGTGTAGTAATCCAATTCCCAGACCACCAGAAAATCCAGTTCAGGGGGGTCAATAAAATGAAAATCATTTCTCTTTGCCGTAGAAATGTTCATTCAGTGGAGGCAGCAAAAAAGGATGGCAATTTTCCCCCTCATCAGTGCTTTGGGGCATGTCAGACCAATCATAATTGTTGGCAGCAGGCGCTACGCAGCGGGTGTGTAGGGGGTTGGAAATGTTGGCGTAGGGTAGGGGGTGGTAACAAGGCTCGGTTCCTGGGGAGAGAGAGGGGGGGACAGGGGAGGCGCGGGGTCCTTTTCCCCAGAGCCACAGGGTGGAGGATGATGAGGCCGCATCAGCATGCCTGATGAGCCTGGGCCGGAGCACTAGAGCCTACACAAGCTGGGAGGAAAATTGTGGAAATGGAGGGCTGTGTGGAGGTGGCGGAACCGGAAAAAAAGAACTAGCTACTGTGCTTTTCGGGGGATTTAAAGGTAAAGGTCCCCAATGCTTGTCAGCTCTTTCAGTCATAATATTTTCAGGTAGATGGATGTGCTTGTATTTGGTACCTGCATACGGTCTCTCTCCTTTCTCTATCTATCTATCTATCTATCTATCTATCTATCTATCTATCTATCTATCTATCTATCTATCTATCTATCTATCTATCTATCTATCTATCTATCTATCTATCTATCTATCTATCTATCTATCTATCTATCTATCTATCTATCTATCTATCTATCTATCTATCTATCTATCTATCTATCTATCTATCTGTCTATCTGTCTATCTGTCTGTCTGTCTGTCTGTCTGTCTGTCTGGCTGACTGGCTGTCTGTCTGTCTGGCTGTCTGGCTGTCTATCAACATCCAGGAAAACTCTATGACTTCAGTTCGCACTGTAATCATCAATAAGCCTTATACCCTGACACTGGTCATGTGCAGTAGATGCTCATGCATTTTGTATGAGGAAATCAGGCGCATGCTTCAGGATCCACAGTATCCAGTGAAAGTTATAATTAAAGCTTGACTCTCTACTTCAACCTAATACAACACCAGTCTATAAAAGGTCCCCAGAGGAATGCCCATCTCGAAACCACAGCGGACCACTTGTCAATTCAAGAGGTGAGATTTCGCTTGAGGGCCTGAACAGCGCGTGGAATCGCCTCTGACCTCCAACCAGATATTTATGGCATTACACATTAATATATGTATAGAGCAGTAATAGCTGATACTCCACATCATGGCAAAATATGAGTGAGTCAAGCCAGAGGCCTCTGTGTGTGTGTGTGTGTGTGTGTGTGTGTGTGTGTGTGTGTGTGTGTGTGTGTGCGTGCGTGCGTGCGTGCGTGCGTGCGTGCGTGCATGCGTGCATGCATGTGTGCCTGTGTGTGTGAAAGAGAGAGAGACCGAGACAGAGACCAAGACAGACAAAGAAAGAGTCTGTATCTGTGTGTGTCTGAGTGAGTGCGAATTTCTGTGAGTGAGTGCTGTAAAAATCGAGTGAGGGGTGAGTGGGGAGGGGGGCAAATGTCCTCATTTCCTGGAGGAGACAGGGGTTCATCCTCTCCGGTCTCGCCTCAATTATTCACCCCAGAAAGGTTACTCCCCAGATCAAACATCATCAAGAGACCTGACCTCATCTTGGGGGATTTTGACGGGCCGGGCGATGCTAAAGTAATGTAGCTCCACGGTCCCGTGGGCACAGTAGTATTACGCTGTAGTATATATGCACGCAGCCTGGCCCGACGGGGCCACGATTTTATTCTAAAAACATCACACTCAACCCCCCCCCAATCTCAACCCCCAGCCACCTCTCACCCCGCACTCTGCCGCCCCCCCACTGCCTCCCCACTCCTTCTTTTCTCTTCTTTTCCTTTTCTCTGGGACTGCACCCTCAGTACTGCACATGCTCAAGTCAAAGTCGCTATCATTCTCATGCTGGGCATCAAGATGCCATGGAGACAAGGGGGGCGAAAAATAAAATAAAAGGAAAGGAGGTGAAAAAAAATGAAAATGTTCCCTTTTGAAAGATTCAAGTCATCATGTTATATTGATCTGGGACAGAAGACAGGGTTCCCAAATCATTATGCCTGGCATGAACCAGTCAGAGGTGCCTTGCTGCATAAAAATCCGTCTGGCATGTGGTGCTGCCTGCCTACCTGCCTGCTCGCCCTCTCTCTCTCTCTCTCTCTCTCTCTCTCTCTCTCTCTCTCTCTCTCTCTCTCTCTCTCTCTCTCTCTCTCTCTCTCTCTCTCTCTCTCTCTCTCTCTCTCTTTCTCTCTCTGCCACTTTCATTCTCTCTCTCTCTGTCTCTCATTCTCTCTTTCAATTCCCCTCTCTCTCTTGCACTGTCACTCACTCACTGTCTGTCTTTCACCCTCTCTCTTTCGGTCTCTCTCTCTCTCTCTCTCCCTCCCTCTCCATCGCTCTTTCTCTATCTCTATCATTATCTCTCGCCATCTTTTTCTCTCCTCATCTCTCTCTCCTTATCTCTCTATCTTTTCCTCAGTCTCTCTTGCTATCTCTCCATCTATATCTTCCCCTTCCCTCTCTCTTTGAGTCTCTATTTCTTTCTCTCTCTCTCTCTCTCTCTCTCTCTCTCTCTCTCTCTCTCTCTCTCTCTCTCTCTCTCTCTCTCTCTCTCTCTCTTTCTCGCCCTGACCAGCGCCCAGCCAGCTCGGAAAGGCTTTTAAATCACCGAAACGCTTTGAGCAGCATTTGGAAATGCAGCGAAAAAAGAGTCGGTTGATAAGGAGAGAGCTGGCTGCGGGCGTCTAGATGTGATTATTGATAAGGCCCACATGTGGTCTGATAGTCATCAAAGCCCCAAATTAAAAGAAGAAGAAGAAAATAATCAAACTCAACAGATATGCCTCTCACATCAGCAGATGTGAGCGCTCGTCCGTTCAATGTGTGTGGGCTTCAGAAATTTGTGTCACAACTCGATAGCGATGATAGCATCAGGATCATATGACAACCTCCCAAAATTTGAGAGACGGTCCTGTTATCTGGGTTTCTAATCTGGATGAGGGACCATTTGAAGTGCCAGACAAGACACCGAGACACAGCCAAAGCAGAACCACAGGTATTATCACGCATCTGGCATACATGACGTATTAGGAAATAACTCAAAACAACACAAGCCATCCGATCTGCATAACAGAGGATAACAAAGCAGCACAACACAGTGCAGCGCAGCACAGAACGGTACAACACAGCACACAACAACCCAGCATAGCACTGCACCAGAGACAGTATTTACTGTAAGAGAGGAGACGTACCACTGATGAAATGCCCCATAGAAATGAGCAAGCTGTCTAGTCTCCTTTCAACCTCTCCAACAGTTGTATGACCTTCCATCCTCACACTGTTTCAGGTTCCTTCAAATAAGACATTTTATCAGGACCCATATACCACATTATGAACGTACCCCAACACAATATTCTGGACATATGTCTTACTCCAGGTAATAGACGTACAATTTCTGCTCTGTCTGGCATATTGGTGGCCCATCAAAGAGTGTTTGCTGCAATTCAAAATTAGGAAGTAGGTATGGAACTGTGCACAACAGTATGGGAGTCTATTCTAGACATGATTCATAGCACTTCAATAAACACCTAGTTACAGTTTAAAGTAGTCTACAGGCTTCATTTCTCTGCTATGTGATAAATGTAAACAGCAGGGACTCTGACGCATCAGTTCTGGGGATGCCCTAAATAAATTCTCTTTTGGTGTCTCATTTGACTAGATCTCAAATGCGTTTCATAAAACTACTTTGGCTGTGTATAATGCAATCTCAACACTAGCGGCTATGACAACCTATTTCCCTCTGCACTCTCTTGGCTAAATGCCTCATTCTGTAACATTGGTAATCAGACGCCTGTCCTCTGCTTCAGCGATGGCTTACAGTTCTGGGCAGTGTTTTGCACTCAGAACAGTTACACTACAACAACTCAAGATGAGAGAGAGCATTCTCCAAAACCTGGCAGTCACTGCTGGATAAATGGTCAGAAACCCAGACTTCTGAGCTCCTGAACTTTTTTATTCCACCTTTCCATTATCACAGACTGATTTTTCTCATTCTCGTCACTGTACTTTTTTGTCTTGCTCTTTTTGTTCTCTTTTTTTCTTTCTTTCTTTCTTTCTTTCTTTCTTTCTTTCTTTCTTTCTTTCTTTCTGTCTTGGGGGGGTTGGCTGGGGTTGTTGTTCTTTTTTTTCTTTATGTAGCCTATATACGTAACTAGGAGTGGAAAAGGATGCATTGTATATTGATGTTCTGTCTGATGTCTACCTTTCCCTCAAAAAACATCATTCATTAAAAAAGAAAAAAGAAATGAATGGGGACAGTCTGTAATGGAAGAATGGCGGGTGCGGGCAAAGGTCCCGCCTATTCCGCGGCCAACAGACAATCACTATTTCGAACGGAATAGACAATGTTCCAATCATCAGGCAGCTTTAGTTCCACTGTTGCTCTTGTGCATTTATGAAAGTACTGTGCCCGTGCAGTGTCTGAATTACCAGTACAGTGAGAAAAAAATGTGTTAAAAGCTTTATTTTGGTTCACAAACGCAACTAAACACTCTATTCTAACAAACTCTTCAGTGATTTTAGCCATTTTTCTGACTGTTAGGTAGGCCTACTGTATCTGACATTCATTTTCGGTGGGTCTAAAATACTAGCTCCCTGAAGGCGTCACCATGAAGGCCGCCAAGTGAAGTAACTTTAGCAGAAGAACTTTGACAGCACAGCAGCACAATTCAACATGACTCAGCAAAGCAAAGCACAGCACAAGACATCAGCACAGCACAACACAGCACAAGACATCAGCACAGCACAACACAGCACAAAACAGCACAAGACATCAGCACAGCACAACACAGCACAAAACAGCGCAGTACGACACAGCACAGCACAGCACACCGCAACACAGCGCAGCACGACCGCACAGGACAGCACAGGACAGCACAGCACAGCACAGCACAGCACAGCACAGCACAGCACAGCACAGCACAGCACAACACAGCACAGCACAGCGTAGCATAGCACTGCACAACACAACACAACACAACACAACACAACACAACACAACACAACACAACACAACACAACACAACACAACACAACACATAACACAACACAACACAACACAACTAGGACAGCACTTCATCACAGCACAGTATAGTAGTACACCACAGCACAGCACAGCACATTGTACTGCAACGTATCACAACACAGAACAGTTAGAGTACAGCACAGGAAAAACAACAGAATATGGCACATCATGGTGCAACATGGCACAACACATCACAATGTAGCACATGACAGCACTGCTCAGCACAACACAGTAGAACATAACAATGACAAAGCAATTCAACATAGAAAAGACAATATAGGTTATATGTTAACAGCAATGTTACATATCGCTTTTATTTCATTCTAGTCACACTGCAATGTAGTGTATTATGTATGATCTATTATAGTGGTCAGAAACATGTACCGTCATGCACTCTACCCTTCAACTTGAATCATTGAAGAGGTGATCTTACCATGAGGTTACCTCATGCAGGCCTATGTAAGTGCAGTGTGTCAGAATGTAGGTGAGACCACACGGTGGTCCCATAATACACGCCGTACCTCAAATGGCACGCTGTAATAGTCTTTGAAAGGTCAAGTACCAAAGTACTACAATACTGAACTGTATTACATAACACAGGGCCTTTAGTAATGCACTATGACTTGGTCATTGCCACTCTGGTAACCGCAAATTTATAAAGCAGTGCCTTGATGGGTTAACCCAAGGTAGCACTTTACTCCTTTTAGACTGGTTTATACATTTTCACAAGAAAATGACAGTTATATCCAAAGAGCTACAATAGATACTGAGCTAATTACTTCCTGAAATGTCTCCATTGATGGCTGCTTGCCTTAATCCACCTCTTTACTCCAATGACACCACAGCTCTGCTGAATTAATTTCAGGTTTATTTATTTCACACTTTGCCCATTTTATTTCTTTGGGCTTATATATTGATTTCCCCTTTTGTGTCATTATGCCATTTAATTAACATTCGAGGTGGAATTGAAATATTTCAACAATGCTGTTGAGTTTGTCAGTACAGGGCCTAGCCATGGTTTAGTCTGCTGGGCACTGGACTGCTATGCTGGTGACCCGGGATTGATTCCCGACCCGGGTAATTTCCCGAGCCTCTCTCTCCCACTCATTTCCTGTCCCACTCCTCACTGTCCTGTCTAAGTTAAGTAAAAAAAACACCCAAAAAATATGTTTTAAAAGTATGACTGTATGAGTAAAATGATTCAAGTCAATACTGACTTCAAAAGCTCTCAAATGACAACTGCCAAAAGTGACACCTGGAGTTCACAAACACTTCCCCACAGAAAGTTTCAGTAGAACATTCCAGAGATAACACACAAAAAACATTCACACTGTCAAAATTGCAGTGTTTAATTCATCCTGTTATATTTTAATCTTGTCAATCTCTTGTCAACACCTTCATAGTTGATTTGACATCTTATTTTGTCCCAGAATTTTGTCCTACACATTGAATTTTAGCAACACTGCATTTTTTTTTTACTGTGCACCTGCCTCTTTACCCCAGGTCCCTTAGCAGAGCACCTGTTTCACTTTAGAAGTGACAGAATGACTTTGTCACCATCCCCGCAAGTGTGGATAAAGACAGGGGGTGAGGGGTGGGGGGTGTAGGGTTTGGGGAGTTGGGGGGTGAAAGGACAGGGCCCCTGGGGGTCCTTCTGTCAAGCTTTAAAACACAGCTCGAAGGGGCCTTCACGAGTGACACAGCATCTCCCTCTATACTTACACCAAGGACTTACTTATAAGTCATGGTTGCAGCCCCAGAACCGCCCCCAGCATCATCCGACCTTCCGCCCCCTTCTTTGCTTATAATTTTGTCATCCTGGAAAGCCCCTTGGGGCTGCCTCTCTCCACCTCTATTCCACCCAAGGGGGACTTCACAAGTGACACGGCATCACCTTATACAAGACGGATTTAAGTCTCAGTGCACCCACCTCCACCCCCACCCCCACCTCCACCACCCACACACACACACACCAGCCACTCCCCCTCCCCTCATTGCTTTTCATTTCCTCGACCTGAACACCCGCTTGGACCTGACACCTACAACCACCCACAACCCCACTCTCCCTCTCCCCCACTACAACCCGAGGGGGCTTTACAACTGACACTCAAGTCCCTCCATCTCCACCTCCACCACCACCACCACCACCACAATCACCACCTTCAGCGGTCCAATTCTCTCCAACCCCCTCCATTGCTTATAATTTCCCCAGCCTAAGCAGCCCCTTGGGGCGACCCCTGGCAGAGTATAACACCATAGGTGTCCAACTAGCTGCCGCTAATCAGCGGGCCAGCAGAGGTGCCCCTTGGGGGATCGGCAAAAGCAAATGAGTGCAGATGGAAATGAGCCTCACCTCTCCTCACCACGGGGATTTGCTGTGAGGCTCAGGAATATAGGGCCCTGGTCGTGTCACACACACACACGAATGCACGCACGCAGGCACAAACATACACGCACACATGCACACACACACACACACACACACGAACGCACGCACGCAGGCACACACACACACACACACACACGCATGCATGCATGCACGCACACACGCACACACGCACGCATCCATTCACACACAGAGACACAGAGACACACACACACACACACACACACACACATACACACACACACACACACACACACACACACACACACACACACACACACACACACACACACACACACACACACACACACACACACACACACACATACACACAAAATTCTGCTCTCTGCACTCTTTGCTCCCTCTCCATCGGAAAAGTGCTGAACAATAAAAGACAAGACAAGACAGTAATCCGTATTTAATATCTGCTCACGTTGTGTAGGTACAAGCTTTGCAGTAATGGTGGGGAAAGATAGAGATGGTGGGGGTGGGTGGTGGGTGCATTGGTGTGGGTGTCCCATGAGTGTGCGTGCGTGCATGCATGCGTGCGTGCGTGCGTGCGTGTGTGTGCATGTGTGTGTGTGCATGTGTGTGTGTGTGTGCGTGTGTGTGATAGGGGAGTACTGGGTACTTAGCGGCAGACTAGAAGGTGATAAAGACAGTGAGAGTGAACTACAACAATAAATGGAACGGAATGGTGTTCCATTTGAATGAGGGTGGATTACTATTGTTGGGGAAATAATGCATATTTCCTCTTTGTGCCAGGGCTTGCCTGATCGTTTGTCACGGCGATGTAAAACATGTTCGAAATTTTTTTTTTTTCATTTTCCGTGCCAATTATCTGGTGCACTAGTAGGCCCGCAGAACAAGTGCCTTCACAGGGTCCTTATGACTGCATTTACATTGATGGAATCTGAATATTGCCCCCAATGTCATACATAACTTTTCCATGTCCATGCATTGTTTTATCCGAAATTGAATAACTCTCTTTTAGTTTGTAAGAGGCAATTGAGGTGCATTTGCCAGTAGGCCTTAGACCAGTAGACTTTTAAATCACTATTGCTGATTGCTACTGAGTAAGACCACAACTGTACGTGACATCAGTCAATGTGACCTCACTTCCAGTGAAGGCTCTTTAAACTCAGATACTAGTGTTGTTTAGGGCAGTTATGGGTAAGCGCTTTGGGTTTTTTGCCCAAAGTTTGCCAGTTTGACTCCCGACACCCCAGGTTGGCGGGGTGCTCTCCCCCATCCGCCCCCATGACTGAGGTACCCTGAGCATGGTTCCGTCCCGCCGCACTGCTCCCTTTCTGGTGCCATTGGGTGCTTCCTCCTTGCACGGATGAGGCATAAATGCAATTGGATTGTGTGCAGTGTGCAGTGTTCACTTGTGTGCTGTGGAGTGCTGTGTCACAATGAAGGAGTTGGAGTTTCCCAGTTGGGCTTTCACTTTTCGCTTTCATTTTCACTTGTTCAAGCTCTTTTTTCTCTGTACCTGTCCAGCTGTTAGGGAGGGAGAGAGGGACAATGAGAGAAATTCCTGGGGCCTTTTGTCCCTTTATCTCCCTCCCTAAGCAAATAAACCTTGCATTTCTGAATTTCAACTATTGCACTGGATCTGAAGTCTTAAACATTAATTAGTAGTAAAACCCAGAGTGGTACAGAGGGGATAAAAACAACATTTTCTGTCGTGTGTCATTTTCTCTCCTCCACAGATGTCGTGGCTATAAGCCCATAAAGTCCCCCTGAAGATAGCTCTGCAGTGGGCAGGTGGCGATGAGTAATGCCGTCAGGGTCTGACTCAAAGTGGGGATGGGTGATAAAGGCACAGGTTGTGTGGGTGTTTCCAAGCTAGAGCACCCACAGAGATTATCAAGCACCCCATTGACATTTTCCGGATAATGTGTTGTGAGTCGTGTCTGTGAAGACTTTCATTCATCCCGATCATCTTAGTCAAAAGAGTTGTTAGCCACAGAAGACATCTTTGTGGAGCTTGAACTAAACTCTTCTTGATCAGATACTGAGGGAATATCGGAGAAAAACGTTGTGGTGTCAAAAAGGACGAGTCATGCAAACATGGTGAGCTCCCACCATGGATCCATAAATCAGGCAAGCGTATATAGGGAGGGATATAGGGTAGACATGAGTAGCTTTGTTGCTTTGTTTTGGATGTGTTTGGAGGTGCTGAGAAGTGACTGTGGATTAGGGGAGGGGGGTGCTTTCAGTGGCCTGTGTGACATTGGCCAATAACTCCTGGTTTTATGGCACACTGTACATGTTGTAAATAACTGCTGCTGGCCACTGGACTGTTACACGGGCTACAGCAACAAAACACGCATCAACAAAGCAACGCACGCTCTCCTCCGCATATAAGTTGTTGGCGCGTCGGACATTGTAACTGTAATTTTGAGGGATGGCTCGGAAAGGCCAAGACCCTGGCAAAGGCCAATAGAAATGAGTCATTACATTTATGATGACAGTTTATAGTGGTCTCCACGGCAACAACAGAACTTTTAGAGCCCTTGCCAACTCCTCTACAGCTGAGAGTGAGTCTGTTCGGCCTGTCCTGGGCTGACCCTTCATAACAAACTGCACAAGCAAGCAAACAAGCTGGCTAGCAGGCTAGCACGCTACAGTGCAACACTGTGCTATAAAGACAAAGTGCATTAACTACATATTTTGCCAAAATTTTGTTTATACTGAATATGTAAGGAATAACAGCCAGTCAAGTGTCCCGATATCAAGGGAAATAATGGGTTCTAACAGCCCTACGGTGCAGCCGTTTTCATTTTCCCTTGATAACGGGACGTCTCGAAGGCCGAAGGCCGGCTGCCAGCATTTAAGTATCATTTATTAATATGTTGGTCTAAGGCTTTGTGAGAAAGTAGTTTAAGCACTGTGCTTCGTTCGTTGCCATGGGCACCACTTCCTAATCTAGTGAGAAGCGCCTCTATCGGAGGTATGTAAGGATGCGCGCAGAACAATGGGGTGACTTCGCAACAAAATACGATAGAATTGACAACTGGGTTTTTTACTTGACAACCAAATGCGACGGGGTCTTGGCTTGACAACCAAATGCGATATAATTAACGACGGGGTCTGTGCCATAGCAACCTGCAGTTTAGAATTAGTAACGGCACTTCGCCAGAAAGTTAGAAAAGAAGCAACTTAGACACCTGCACGCCCGCATGACATCATAGGAGTCCTGTTCTCGTGGAATAAAGGACACCGGCTCAGCCAATCAGAAGACATCCCGTCTGCTCACCGGATGAAAATGTCTTCATAACACCTCCTTTATCTTCTGGCAAAGCCTTATGGTCCAAATATCATCCCTATGTTCCCCAGGTCTTATGTCCCCAGCTACCAGGGAACTTAGAACCCTTTTTTCAAAGGCACCTTTACTAATAAGCACAGAGAGAGAGGGTCGACACGTTGCAGATTTTGCTGTGAATGCAAAAACTGCTGGATGACAGAAGTGTTGAACTACAGTACTGTGCAGAGCTCTACACAACTTCCCAGATTTTGTTTTCAATATGTTAAGACCTGTGTGTATGGGGGTGGGCACATAGGTGATGTGGTAATTAGTATGACACAGCAGTGAGTTGAGAGAGAGTGCACACTGTGCTGTTTTGAATACACAAAGAGCTGGGGGAGGAAACATGACTTACCCCATCTAGCTGCATTTTGCCAAACTACACACAAGGGTGTTCCCTGCTACAGCAAGGGTCCACGTTGTCAATATAGAAATACACATGTATGATTACGTCACATTACTTCATATTACATTTGCTGACGGTTTTATCCAAAGCAACTTACAGTTATTTACATGGTATTGGTTACAGTCCCCGGAGCAATGTGGGGGTGAGGTGTCTTGCTCAAAGGTACTTCAGCCATAGATGGAGGTGTAGGGAGAGGTCAGGTGGGATACAAACCCACAACTCCCAGATGGAAAGACCAACTCTTTAACCATTAGCCAACGTCTGCCCAGCAAGCAAAGCAAGCTGCCCACAAGACTGCGGAGGGAGGGCGGGTGGGCGGGCCACACTTCATGGCAGTATTTTGCTGTCAATACACAAAGATGATGTACCAACCAATGATGTACCAACAAGCATGATACATAATTGTGCGGACTGGATGGTCCACTGCACTCCCTCTCCCAGTTATGCTGTCAGCACACAAGGAGCCCAGAGGGAGGGGTGAGGGGGTGAGGAAACGAGCATCGATGATGCACTCATAATGGTTATGTCGATCACCTGCACGTTATCATGCTTTAACCCTGAGCTGTTGGCCCGACCCCAACACACAGTCCCAATACAACAGCGGGCCAGGTAAGCAAGATGTGGGCCGTGTTTGTTGCCAAGTCAGTGTGAGGCGCGCCCTCGCAGGCTGGCTGGCTGGCTGGTTGGCTGTCAGTGAGCCCCTTGTGTTGCTTGCTGACTACTATCTGAGGGCTTGCCTTGCTCAATGCTGCTTCGCTAGGGCCGGGACAGGACAGCCAACATGCTGATACAAGCACCTTTTGCGGCGAATATCAAGCATGCTACTATTTCATGCTGATGCCTTTCCAATAGAGAACAGAAGACATCGGGCATCAGACAAGGGGAGAGAAGTCGATAATCCCCACACCACAGCTTTACAAGCGCCGGACGATCGCACACTTGTGTGTGTGTGTGTGTGTGTGTGTGTGTGTGTGTGTGTGTGTGTGTGTGTGTGTGTGTGTGTGTGTGTGTGTGTGTGTGTGTGCGCGCGCGCGTGCGTTTGTGTGTGTGCGTGTGCGTGTGTGCGTGTGTGCCTGTATACGCGCGCGTGTGTGTGTGTGTGTGTGTGTGTGTGTGTGTGTGTGTGTGTGTGTGTGTGTGTGTGTGTGTGTGTGTGTGTGTGTGTGTGTGTGTGTGTGTGTGTGTGTGTGTGTGTGTGTGTGTACTTCAGCACATTTCTGTGCGCACAGAGGTGACCTCTTACTGTTTTATGCAATGGCAAAAAAGGGAACAAAACTTTGAAGATTCAGTATTAATATGATTAAGTCCGAAATGAGATGAATGCATCAAGCTCCAATAAGCTCCATAAGATCGAGGGTTTAAGATGCAGGGTTTTCGCTTACATACTTACAGAGCAGAGAGCCGAAGTAAGTGTCGGCTATGAAATATGCTGTGTAATCTCAAAGTCCGCCCTTCACGCCACGCTATTTAATCATTGATCTTAAGGCGGCAGATATTAGACACGATTTCATGCATTAGTCAGTCATTAGATGAGATTTAGCTCCTAGTTCCCCCCTCAGCCCCTCCCTTGTGGAGTGCATGGCTTGGGACACTTTAAGCGATTAACTTTCCACTGCTACTGCTGCTGTTGTTTGAACATCCATTTTACACGGGCATATTTGTGACTCATTGCCAGTAATTGCAGCTTCCCATGCTCCCTAGCGAAGCACTAATTGTTTTAAATGAAGTTCTTGTGGGAAATGTGGGAAAAGCATATATACTGTGGACGCAGGAAGAGAAGGAAGAAGAGAGGTGGGGGTGGGTAGGAGGGATGGAGGGCTGGAGGGGAGCATGAAAGGATGGGGAGAGGTTTCATTTTGTTTTCACAGTAGGCTATGGCAAACACAGTGACAATTGGCGTGCAGCCACTTTAGTGTGCTAACAACACCACACCACTTAATTGCGCCACAGCACACATCGCATTTTGGAGGCAAAATATAGTTTTCCGTGTAGGAAATACTATATTCCCTTTGTTTACTTATCTACGAATCTCTCACGGTGATCATGCCAAAGGCCGTGTAGGAAATACTATATTCCCTTTGTTTACTTATCTACGAATCTCTCACGGTGATCATGCCAAAGGCCTAATGTTTTCTGGCTGGAGTTGACCATCTGTTCTGAAAGGATATTGTGCCAAATGATTATTTGGGGTGTTTTTCTCACGCAAGCATTGGTTTAAAAAAAAAAGAAAGTATATATTTTTCGTGACTCCAAGTCGAGAGGCTCCCCATGCCAATTGCAACAGAACACAATAAGACCACAGCAAATAAACACATCCATCCACGCACATACATATGTACACACACACACACACACACACACACACACACACACACACACACACACACACACACACACACACACACACACACACACACACACACACACACCAAGGGTTTGTTTGAACAAATTCAAGAGCCGAAAAAGAAAACTGAACTTTTCGAACTATTTTACATGGAACGGAAAATAAACCAGAAACCTTTGTCCGGAACAGAAGCGCTTATGAAAAATATTGGTAACTGGGTAATATCTGTTTTTTTTCATTCCTCAAAAATGTGGGATTTTGTTGTTTCCCACGTTTCTGAAGTGAATCCTTGATTGACGACATTTGTTCACTTTTCATGTTCCATCCGAAATTGGCTAGCAAGAAGCAGTGCATTTCACATAGCTCGATTAGCCTACACATGTGCAGGAGGATTTAGCAGTTCACTGTTGTTGGTTACACAGCCCCCCTGACATGACTTAACATCTCTTTAATTCAATAACTCACTTTTATGACAACTGTGGAATACATCGGATTGATCCATGCTGAAAGGGACACTGTGTGAGATTTTTTGTTGTTTATTTCCAGAATTCATGCTGCCCATTCACTAATGTTACCTTTTTCATGAATACTTACCACCACCATCAAATTCTAGGTATTCATTATGACTGGAAAAATTGCACTTTTCATACATGAAAAGGGGGATCTTATCCATGGTCCGCCATTTTGAATTTCCAAAAGGAGCCATTTTCAGCTGCAAAAATGACTTTACTTGAACCATACTAGATAATATTTGATTATTAAACGTTCATGTAAAGATCAATTTGGCAATAGGCAGCCCAGTTTCAATGAGCAGCATAGTTGCAGTACCTTTTTTGACCATTTCCTGCACCGTGTCCCTTTAAGTTAGCAAGCAAGCTAACAAAATAGCTAGAGCTTGCAACCTATCACACTGTGGTGTGCCGTCGGTACAGTCAGAGCCTACAGGAAAATCAGACACA